>NC_056729.1:363586250-363918750 GCF_019279795.1 Protopterus annectens | reverse complement strand
ACAGGTTCAGCAGAAACTTCTCCCCCCCTCCCCACCAAAAGGGCAAATATCTATGCCAGCAGAGTGCTGCCCCCCTGACATCTCAGATGCTCAGGTAAGAGCCGCCCTCTCCAAAGCAAGAAACACAGCATCAATGGGACCAGATGGTGTCCCAGGCTACATTCTACATGAACTCTAAGAAGAGCTAAACCCAAACATAAAACTCCTGTTCAATCTCAGCCTTACTACAGGATATGTGCCCAAAGAGTGGCGTACAGCAACAGTGGTCCCTTTCCATAAAGGTGGTGCCTCAACGGATCCTGGAAACTATTGCCCCATAAGCCTGACTAGCTTGGTCTGCAAAGCTATGGAAAGGATCATCATGGACCTCATAAATAAAGATATTGGGGACCTACAGACACTGGATCCTACCCAGTTCAGCTTTGTTAAGGGCAGATCCTGCCTCTTAAACCTGGTTGATTTCTTTGAAACAGTCACCAAGGCCATTGACGAGGAGAAGGTGGTCCACACAGCCTACCTGGGCCTCGCAAAAGCCTTCGATACAATACCCCACTCGGGCATTATAGATAAGCTCACCAGCTTAAATATAAACCCCTATGTCACTAGATGGATTGCAAACTGGCTCAAGGACAGAACCCACATGGTTAGAATTGCTGGAGCCATGTCAGACTCCAAACCAGTTACAAGGGGTGTCCCACAAGGCTCAGTCCTGGGACCTCTCTTGTTCAGTATATATTTCTCGGAGGTACAGGCCAACACGGAAGGACTGTGGCTGGCCAAGTTCGCAGATGACTGCAAACTGGGCGCCATAATCGACTCTCCAGCTGACACAAGCATCTTCCAAAAGGGCCTCATAGAAACAGACAACTGGTGCCAGAGCCATGGCCTCAAGCTAAATGCCAAAAAGTGTATAGTCATCCCCTTTGGCAAAAACAAAGTGCCCACAAATTACCACATAGGTGGTAATCCATTAAGTACAGAAGAAGTAATTAGGGACCTGGGGACCCAAATTGATAGCAATCTCTCATTTGACAACCATGTGGCCAAAGTGGTTAGAAAAACAATCATGAAGGGATTCACATCTAGATCAGGGGAGGTCATCATGCCTCTTTACTCATCCCTCATCAGGCCCATAATTGAGTACAATGCCCCTTTTGGGATGTACCTTACCAGACACCTGCAGCAACTGGAAAGACCTCAAAAGTACCTCACCAAGAGGATCAAAGGGCTGAAATAGATGCCATATGCTGCCCGGTTAAAGAAACTCCAGCTCTACTCAGTGGCATACCGCCTGTTCAGAGGTGATCTGTGCCTGACATATAAAGCCATGTCCAACCCAGAATTAATGGACAAGCTGCACCTCAGAAAATCCAAATCCCATCGAGCTATGCGCTCGAGAGACTTGAACCTCAGCACTGAAATAAATAGGACATACTGGAGGGACAGATTCATAACCCAGAGGCTCCCTTCACTCTGGAATAAAATCCCAGTCCAGGTTAGGCAGAGTCCCTCATTGACTCTCTTCAAGAGGAATCTTGATGAGTGGATGGGAGATCGTAGGTTTACCCCGGGTATCACTTCTGTGTCACTGTTAGACAGAGGCACAGTATACTAACCTCGAAAAAGGGCATAGCAAAATAAATTTAAAATGGGTGGCGAAAGCCAAACACATTCTGGATAGGCTTATAAATGCCCTAGGGCAGATAGCCTAGTATGAACCTATGAACCTATGAACCTATTAGGTATTTTCACTTGTCCTCTTTACCTGTGTTCATCCCTACAATTCATATGTATGTGCCTTCATTCAATACACACGCTTCCCTTGAGTGTTCATTTTACATAGCAGTCCATGTCCCATTACAGATCACTGACACACCTTCAGTACACAATGCCAGGAATGTGATATCACAATAGTCTGCACTGCAGGTACACTGTCCTATACTGAGTTTGGACCATATACTTCACATTCATACCTCTTACCTGTCCAGATATTCTCAGAATGTCCAGGTGTTGTCCTTATCAAATGTGTGGCTTTCTGCCATATCACTGGGATGATCTCAGGACTGATGTGAGTCAATATTACATACATTTGAGTTCATACCACTCAGCTGTCCTGATTTGTGCAGAATGTCCACTTTTTGTCTCATATTTTTCATCTTTTCTTCATAACATTTAGATTTTCTGGCAAAGCATTGAAATGCCATTGCAGATTAAAATCAGAGACTGATGACACATTTGAATTTCAAACTTCATCCTCTTCAGAAAGTTCATTGTACTGTATAACCTATTAATCCTTAAACTATAACATTTGGAA
The DNA here is from genome assembly GCF_019279795.1 of Protopterus annectens. Lineage (NCBI taxonomy): Eukaryota > Metazoa > Chordata > Ceratodontiformes > Protopteridae > Protopterus > Protopterus annectens. The sequence goes on along the minus strand of NC_056729.1, from coordinate 363,916,436 downwards.
AACTAATATTAAAATTCTGTCCATAGTTTTGTGCCTTTGTCCCCCCATTATTTATGGCTTTGTTAAGATTTTTTGCTCTAATAGGTTGTGAGAGTTTCATTCTAATACATTTCTATGTGACATCTATGTCAAATGTGTTGCTATTTCTGGTTATTTCTTCCCTTATTATGCTGGCCTTTGTGCAGATGTGTTGCACTAACAGATTGACAGCTATCTGTGAAGTCCTGGTGATCATTGTGGTATTCCATGCAAATCTGTAGGCCGTAGGTGCTCTGCTTTACACAGAATTGATGTCCGTTTTTGCTTAAACAATTTCCTGTCCAGTAACACTGTTGCCAGCCATGAAACATGGCTTATACGGGCTGCACATAATTGATATGCATTGCAAAGTCGATGCACACTGCTAGCCAAACATGCATACTCCTTGTAGACTTTGTGCACTATGTTTATTGAATCCTATCGATGAATTAATACATTATATCTTCTGTGTTTCTCCTAGCCCCATCTTTTTCAACTTGCAAGAAATGTTTATATATCATTCCACAAATGTCATCCAGCATTGAAACTGTTTTATAAGCAGTGCCATACTCACGTGTTCCACCAACAACATTTCCACTTCTCCCTCATCTCAGAAATATTACAACAATGTGCAGCTGATCATTTTTGATCTTTACTCTCTCTAATAGTTTATGCATTCTCATTCTCAGAGATAATGGACCAGACAGCCAGGAGGTCAGTAAGCTTTGCCACCTTCTTCCTTATGGATGTTCTTTACATTTTATTTCATTTTTATTTTATTTATTTTTACATTTGTTGACCGGGAATGTCTGACTGAGCCAGAGCCCTTTTTCAGCAGTCCAGGGGAGAAAAGCTCCATAATAATACAAAACAATATATGCTAAAATTATACAAGCAAATTTAAAGACTTAATATGGTGATTCAAGACTAGATGCTGAATACTTGACATTAATAAGGTCAAAAGAAAAAGGAAACAACAGAACTAATAAAACAAATATTATATAGTAACTGAAACAATAACAATATCTAAAGAAGTTATTACAGTGAAGTTAAGGAAAAGGAAAGTGTAGATATGATAGGCGTCAGGAAGAAGAAAGGAGTAGGATAAAGGAAGCAGAGGTAGGTAGAAGTGGAGACAGTGGAGAGTGGAGAGAACGAGGTAAGTTAGTTGGATGGTTGTATTCAAGGAGGGTGGGAGCAATGGCAGATCCATTGCTGTTTAAAATACTCTTTTATGGCCAACTTAAATTGTATGGCATGCTTCAGAATTCTGATTTCAAGAGGGAGTTTGTTCCATGCAATAGTAGAGTGTAGTAGCTGTATCTGTTTTGTCCTGATTTAGATTTCTGTTTATAAATATCTAATAGATCAAGGGATGAACTCCTGAGATTTCTTGTAGGGGAGTAGTGAGAGATGAGAGAAGGCAAGGCTGGACAATAGGCTGGCTGATACAGAACTGAGTGTATGGTTTGGAGTTGAGAGAGGAGGAGTAGGTGGGGTAGTTCAAGACAGTTTAAGTGCTTCAGAGATAGACAGTGGTGGGATTTATAGGCTGGTTGAACAGCAAATCTGGCTATATTGTGGTATGTTGACTCAAGCTTGGTTAGTAGAGAAGAGTTTAGATTAGTGAGAATTTGGGAGCAGTATGTTAGGCAGGGTAGAAGGTAAGCATGTGTAAGTGTGATTCTAGCTTCATGGGTGAGAAATTTTTTGTTTCTGTAAAGGAGTCCTAATTTCTGGTGAGCTTTCTTGATACTGATGATGGAATTTTATCTGATCATCAGTGGTAACACCGAGGAGTTTAGTGCTTGATTCAGCTACAATGGGGGTATTATTAAGTGACATTATAGAAAAGGAAGATTTGATATGATTAACTGTTTTGGGGAAAAATGGTAGTAGTTTTTTTTAGGATTGAGAATAAGCTGATTGTTGGAGAGCCATGTCAGAATGAGCTGATTGTTGGAGAGCCATGTCTGCACTTAATTAAAGGAAGACTGTGTAGCAAATAAGAGTTCAGAGGGAGAACTAGCTATGGTTATGACTGTAGAGTTGGCACCGTATTGGAATATGGAAGAATGTGGACAGGAGGAATAGAGTAGGTTGGTGAATATATTAAAAAGTAGTGGTCCAAGAAAGGATCCTTGAGGGAGACCCATTTTTATTGGAAAGGGAGTAGATAGTGCAGAATGCCATCTGACTGATTGCAGTCTGTCTGTAGGATAGCTTGAAAACCATGCTACAGTGTCAGAGGAGAAATTAAGATCAGACAGTTTGTTCAGTAGCAGAGAGTGAGAAACAGTATCAAAGGCCTTTGGGAGATCAAAGAATAGACAGCTGATACGTTTGTGATCATCTCTGGCTAAAGAAATTGTGTTAAGGAAGGAGAGAAGAGCAGAAGTGGTGCTATGTTTTGGTCAGAATCCATGCTGTGTAGGAGTGAGTAGTTTTTCCTGTAGGAAGTGTTGTATAACTTGCGTGTGTATGCAGTTCTCTAAGACTTTGGAGAGAAGGGAGAGAATAGCAATAGGTCTGAAATTTGAGATTTCAGACGAGCTACCTCCTTTGTGAATGGGTAGGGCATGGAATTGTTTCCAGATGGATGGGACTTTAGATTTAAAGATAGAGCGATTGATGATAGAAACAGGCAGTGAAAAGAGTGAACAGCTATCTGGAGAAAGTATGATGAGATGTTGTCAGTGGATACCAAGCATTTATTTTTAGCCTAGAGAGCAGAGTTTTTATGTAGGAAGTGGGAACAGGTTTGAGGTAAAAAGTCTTAGGAGAGTTAGCAGTAGAGGAAGTCTCAGGGCAGTTGGGAGCAGTAGTGTTAGAGAAGTTGGGATTAAATTGTTTGGATGTTGGTTCTATGACGTAGGTGTTGGCAGTTTTGTCAGGTGATTTGTCAGGACAAGGGTTGGGTGAGATAGGACTGGTTTATTGCATTCCAGAATTTTTTTTTATCTGACTTTAGAGTGGTTGGAGGGTTGTGGTAGAATTCTTTTTTGCTTTATTGATGAGTTGTTTAACCTGATTTCTTTGTTTTTTGTAGCTTTGTAGGTATACAGGGTCATTAGATTGTAAATATGTTTTCCAGGCCCTATCTCTGGCTTTCATAAGGATGTGAGTAGTTTTTGATAGCCAGGGGCATATGTTTGCTTTTATCTTTATTTTTCCAAGTGGTGCTGTTAAGTTTAGGATATCAAGGAAAGTTTTGTTGAAAGCTTGGACAGCTTCATCAAGTGGGAGCTGGGTAAGGAAGTTCCAATTTACTCTGAAGATGAGGGTTTTAAATGTTTCAGGGTTGAAATTAGAGAGATTGCAGCAGGTCATGCATCTGTGTAGTTTAGGGAGGTGGTTAGTATATCTGAGAACTTTTATGGCTGAGTGGTCACTCATGGAATCAGGAATTGTTTGAGGTTTGTGATATTTAGAGTGATTAGAAATGAGTACCCAATCTATGAGGGTACTGGGAGTGAGAGTTATTTGAATGGGTTGGTTGAGTGATTAGCCGAGAAAATCCATATAGAGTCATATGGTGTGAGGGGGTAGGGTTATTAAGGGTTAGCCAATTAATAGTTATGTCCCCAAGGAGAATGGTTTCATTTGGAATGTTTTGAGATAAATAGGAAAGAATGCTTTCAAGCAGGGGGATATTATCACCTGGTGGGATGTAAATGGCTACTATGGTAATAGTAGTATAGTTGTTGAGTATAAGGTTGACTGCAAGTATTTCAGTGGGAGAAAAGGATGGAATGGTTTGCATAGGGTGGGAGATAGTGAGGTGGTTGGAATAGACAATAGCGACTCCTCCACCCTTTTTTTGTACGATCCAGATGGATTATAATGCAATAACATTTTCAGAAAGTAAAAAACTAGGTCATTTCAGTTTAAATAGAACCATGTATTCAAGTATGGCTATCTTTTTCTAAAACCAGTCTAATTTATTTCATAATTTTTGGGCATTTTAATGTATTGCTAAATGCCACACCTTATAGTCGTAACTTTTAGTTATAGTCTCCAACAACAACTGTATCAGTGTTGTTACAATATATTACTTCATTTACTTAAATAAAGCTACCCTATCCTAGCATTAGCATACATATAAATTAATATTATATAAAAATACAACACATCTTTATCGATCACTCCTGACACTCTTTACACAAATGGCCATAAATGCAATTTCACCTTTTTTTTTTTACCTTTTAACCCTATTTTTGATTTATATTTCTTAGTTTTGTTTATCTATTAATTCCTGTTCCTTGGTTTCAGTTAAATCTCTATACTCTCCTCCTTCCTTTTTTGTAATTCTAGCACATCAGATGCATTGTTTAAATAAACATTTTAATATATGCATGTAGATCAGATTGCAAGTGAAGTGTGCTGTATCTTTAAGAAGCATGTCAAGCCTGTACACACATATATAAATTCCAGACACGTGCACTCCCTAGTGCCATTTTGTAAGAGCAGCCACAGTGAGAGCACGCATGATTTCAGTTGTTAGTCTGTATATAAGTTACTTAAAATAAAGTCAGTAAACCTTTATAGTGCTGTGTTTGTATAGAATAAAGCTGCTTGAACAGAACCCATGAACCGGAATCGAAGAGAATAAAATCCAGAGCTATGAAGTGTAGAGATAACAGCGAAGGTAAAACCATGAGAACCGAGTACAAAAAGAGCCAGAAAAGAATCAACGGTAATGAGAAGTAGCACAAACTGTTTATTTGTTAAAAGAGATAAAATGGGTCATTACAAGGGCACAGACCGCATTACTGAGCAAGTGGAAGGTACAAACGTTTCATGGCTAAAAGAATGTTTGAAATAAAGGCATTTGTTGAAATGATTAACAGTAAAGCAAAACAAGCATGAAAAAGGCTTAAATGAGCTAAACGAATATAATAAGACAAAACGAGAAAAAAAGGCACATTAAGCAAAAATAAAGCAAGGCACCTGCATGCTTTTTGGCAAGGTGCTACTATGTTTTGGCATAACTATGATTTTGTATTGTATCCAGGGCATAACTAAAGTTATTTGAAGTATTTCAAAGTGCGCAAAAGTGCTTACAGTGTGTGTGCTGGTTACTGTGCATGCATTTCAGAGTTTATTGTATGTGAAGTGCAACTATTTCTTGAAATACAGTCAAAGTATAGCCATTTTGAAAAGGTTCTTGTGCTGGGTGTGTCTATTTGCAAAGTGCCGCCATTACAGAGCATTTCTTGCACTGTAAAGAATTGCCTAGTAAAGTACCACAATTTTTGGGGACATTTCATTGTGCTGTATGCAGTTATTTGCAACTACTTTGAAACGTTATTGAGTTTTGGGCAAGAGAGGTCCAATACATTCGCATTGTGCAGTTATTTGATATGTTTCTTACAGTGATAAGAGGTGATGAGGTGATTTATTGCAAAACAATATTACAAGAATATTACAGTGCCCAAGAGTTTATTTCACTCGCATCGTCAAGTTGTTTGAGATGCTTCTTAATATGATGATAAATTACTTTAGCATTTAGCCTTCCAAGCATTATTACAAGAGTGTTAAACTGCCTGAGAAGTTTATTTTGCAAAGTCCAATTATTCAAAGGTACTACGAGTTTGTTCATTTGCATTATTTTGAAAAGTCCAAAAGAAATAAATTCAGATGCAAGTACTGGCATAAGTTTCTAACATATGTGGCTGAGTCTACGTTTGTACTTATTTGCAAAACCCTTCACTGGTATGTGTTAATATGGCAGATGGATTTTGAAAACCCCTACCACTTGTGTTTGATCAGAATATTGCAGAGAATTGGAGAATATTTGAGCAAGAGTACAATATTTTTATACAAGCAGCTTATGCAGATAGAGATGCATGCACCAGGGCATTAATTTTGCTAAACGTAGCTGGGTCAGAGGCCATAGAAAGAGAGCTTTCATTTGTGTATGTACCTGCAGTATATGAAGGAGAAAGTAAGAATCATCATATTGTTGTACAGGCTGAATCAAGGGAGGACCCAGAGTGTTGAAGCACAAGTTCAGAGAAATTTATAACCCTCAAACAAATATTACATTAGAGAGGCATTTGTTTTACATGAGAGATCAGAAACGAGGGGAAACATTTGCAGCTTATATAACTGACTGGAGAAATAGAGCTAAAATGTGTCAGTTTAGTGACTTAAAAGAAGAGCTGATGAAGGACAGGCTCGTGTGTGGTATTAACAGTGCTGCTGTGGGAAAGATTTTGCTTTCTGACAGTGATTTAATGTTGAGTAAAGCCACTGAATTTTGTCAAATCCATGAGGTGACAGAAAAACACACCAGTATGCTTGCAAGTGACAAGAGCATGGGTTCAGTTGGCTCCAAAGAAAATGTAGATAATATGCTACACGTGGCAGACAAAAGCAGGCCCAAGCTCATGGCAGCTACAGGGTTTCCAGGGAAGATACGTAACTTTCCAGTAAGTTCTAAGAAAGGAGCTTGCTCCAGCTCAATGCAGTACAAGCATGAATCAGCAAAACCCAAGTCCAGCTTTATTGTTAACTGTCGCAATTGTGGTGCAAATCATGAGTCTAAAAGAGAGAAGTGCTTCGCATATGGTCAGCAATGCTACAAGTGTAAAAAAATGGTACCACTTTCAAAAGCTTTGTAAATCAAGTAAGCCTCATACAGTTGTAAAGAAAGGTCACAGAAAGAAACAAGTTGATCAAGTAGAGCCGAAGCAGACAGCTTTCTATGTAGATGGTGTATCAATGCATGATGAAAGAAATGATGTAGTGAATTTATTACCAAGAAGCGAGGTGTTTTGTACTGTCCGGATTAATGGGAAATCTACAGAGCTTAAAGTAGACACTGGTTCAAAGTATAATGTTATATCAGCAGACACATTTGCTAAAGTGAGAACTAAAGAACAGCTCAATCTAGCTAGTAGTGTGAGACTTGTTGCTTATGGAGGTGAAGAAATTCATATCGAAGGTTCAGTGACGCTTTCATGTTATTTGGCCAAGAATTATGGCAACTTGTTGTTCTATGTAGTCCTAAAACCAGTGCAATCTTTATTGGGTTTGAAAGATAGTTTAAGAATGAATCTTCTTTCTTTTGCTAAAGAAGTTCATTATGTAAGTGTATTTGCGAGTTCTAATTTTTCTGAAGCCATTTATTCAGAGCATGCTGATATTTTCAGTGACAAGTTTGGCAAACTTCCAATTGTGTATTCCATGAAATTAGATCCAGAGGTCAGTCCTGTAGTCAGACCAGCAAGTAGAGTTCTGATAGCTATGCAGGATGAAGTTAAAACTCATCTGGATAAAATGGTGCAGCAAGGTGTGATTTGTCCAGTCACAGAACGAACTGAACGGGTATTGTCTCTGGTAGCAGCTCACAAAAAAGGCTCAGACAAAATCAGAATATGTATTGACCCAAGCGAGCTTAACAAAGCATTAAAAAAAATGTACCATCCAATGCGCACAGTTGAAGAGGTCGCAGCCTTAATACCGAATGCCACTGTTTTCTCTGTCTTGGATGCAAAGAGTTCATTTTGGCAAGTGATGCTTGATCGCAAATCCTCATTTCTAACCACTTTTGGTACACCATTTGGCAGGTACAGATTCCTAAGAATGCCATTTGGAATAAACTCTGCAAGTGAAGTCTTACAGCGTGCAATGGAGCAAATTTTTTCAGGTTATCCTTGTGCCATAATAGTAGATGATTTATTGGTTGGAGGCAGTGGTGAAGCCGAGCATGATAGAAACCTCAAGAATGTTCTAGACAGAGCACATGAAGTAAACTTAAAACTCAATCCTCTGAAGTGCAAATTCAGACTTCCAGAAGTTACATACATAGGACATTTTTTCATGAATACAGGCTTGAGACCAGACCCAACCAAGCAAGCAGGTATTCCTGAGATGCCAGCAGCAGATAATGTACAAGCTCTATGTTTTCTAGGCATGGTCAACTATTTAAGCAAGTTTATACCAGACTTCAGTGACTTGACTTTAAGAGAGCTAACATGCAAAAATGTTGTATGTCATAGTTGGGACAACAACAGAAGGCATTTGAAGACCATAAGCAGAAAATTGCCACCCCACCTACATTACGATACTGTGATGTAAACAAACCAGTTTCTCTTTCCTGTGATGCTTCAAAATTTGGTCTTGGCAAAGTTATACTTCAAGAGGGCAGACCAGTAGCCTATGCATCCATGAGCTTTTGGCAATAGTATTTGCATGTTATAAGTTTCATGATTTATGGTTGAGCTATTCAGATTGAGGCTGACCACCAACCTCTAGTTACTATTCTAAAGAAGCCTATGCATTCAGCTCCAGTGAGATTGCAAAGAATGGTGCTCAAATTTAAAGTACAATTTCAAAATAGTCTACACAAAAGCCAAATTGCTTTATTTGGCTGATACCTTATCCAGATTGCCCAGAAATATGACAGAACAGCTTGACACAGAGAATTTTGACTTTGATGTGATGGCAGTGTGGAACTTTTCTACCACTAGACTTGATGAGTTGAGAGAACATGGGCAGATTGATCCAATTTTGCAGAAACTCATGCACTACATTAATGTTGGATAGCTGTCAAAGCAATCTAGTGTACCACTTGAAGTGCAAATCTACTTTCCCTACAAAGATGAATTGTTGACGGAGGATGGCATTATTTTCAAAGGTCCTAAAATTGTTGTTCCTGTTCCTTACAATAAGAATATATCCAGATTTTTCACCATGGTCACCCAGGCTCCCCATCCACTAAGAGCAGAGCGAGAGAATTAGTATTTTGGCCTTCATTACCAAAAGACATTGATAAAGTACTTTCATCTTGTTCAGTATGCAATAGTACTAGATTGCATTTGCAAAATGAACCACTGTAGCTAAGTCCAATTCCTAAACTACCATGGTCAACAGTTGCAGCTGATATCTTTGAGTGAAACAATCAACACTACTTAGTTTTGGTAGACTCTTATTCTAATTGGTTTGAGATTGATCTGCTACCTAACCTAACATTCATTGCTGTTATTATTAAGCTGAAACATTACTTCTCAGTTCATGGCAGTCCACATAAACTTCTTTCTGACAATGGTACTCAATTTACTAGCCAGTTGTTTTGGAAATTTGCAAAAGACTGTGACTTTGTACATGTCACCAGTAGACCTGAATATTCTCAGTCAAATGGTCTAGCTGAATGTGCAGTACAGAGTGCAAAGCAATTACTTCAAAGATCAAAGTGTGACACTACCGATGTGTTCTTAAATTTGCTTAATTTTAGAAACATACCTTGTGACGATATTCTTGGCTCACCTGCTCAAAAACTGCTTTGCAGACAAACTAGAACTATACTACCCATTACTTCCACTTTATTGAAGCCTAAACCTAAGAACAGTAAAACCATCAAGGCTCAATTCGTTAAGAAGCATAATATTCAGAAATCTAGTTATGACAGATCGAGCAGATTACTTTATCCGTTGACGGGAGGAGAGATTGTACGAATTCAGACAATAAAAGGTTTTGATCGAACTGGACAGACTACAGGCATCTGTGCAGAGCCAAGATCCTACTTGGTAGATTCAGAAGGTGTAGAATATAGGAGGAACCAGAAACATCTTCCTGTATCAGAACCATCCTCACAATCACAACATTGTTTCTGTGATGGAAACTTCATATCTAAGAATGAATCAGACACTGTTTCCATACCAGAATGTGTTCAAAATTCCGATTCCATTCCTGAAAATGCTTCAGACATTCCACAGGTCAAATATTTTGCATAGACAGTTCCAGTTGCTAATATTTAATTCCCAGTTTTATGTCACACGATATGGATGAGTATCAAAGCCAAGCATGAAATACACAGCAACGTGGACTTGATTGTATATACAGTGTATATATATATATATATATATATATATATATATATATATATATATAGAGAGAGAGAGAGAGAGAGATATGGGTTACCTTTAGTACGTTGACAGCCCACTACATCAAATTCCACTTCACCAACACGGCAGAACATCGACAAATGAAGAGCTGAAGTTTCCCGTATGGTACGTTACCATTTGGCCATCCAGAAATAAAAAACTGCCATTAAACCAACTACACAAATGTGGGGGGCTATGCCCCCCCACACCCCTCTAACTTAATATTCTAACTCCGAGAATGCTCTACCATGGGGGTACGGGGCAAAGTTCAGGTGGATGGTGAAACAGTAACTTACTATGCAGGAAACTTCAGCTCTTCATTTGTCGATGTTCTGCCATGTCGGTGAAGTGGAATTTGATGTAGTGGGCTGTCGACGTACTAAAGGTAACCCATATATATATATATATATATATATATATATATATATATATGTGTGTGTGTGTGTGTGTGTGTGTATGTACTTAGTATTTTATAATGCATGACCAAGAATTACCTGTGATTTCTGCATGCTAAATAGACTTATAGTGTCATAAGATCTAATTCTCAAAGAGGGAGGATGTAGATCAGATTGCAAGTGAAGTGTGCTATATCTTTAAGAAGCATGTCAAGTCTGTACGTGCACATATAAATTCCAAACATGCACACTCCCTAGTGCCATTTTGTAAGAGCAGCCACAGTGAGAGCATGCATGATTGCAGTTGTTAGTTTGTATATAAGTTACTTAAGTTAAAGTCAGTAAACTGTTATAGTGATGTGTTTGTATAGAATAAAGCTGCTTGAACAGAACCCACAAAGACTCTTCTATTGTGTCCAAAGTAGGAGAGCGACAATGCACTTTTTGCTTCCCCACAATTTGTTCAGACATCAGTGGACACATTCCTAGGGACACAGAAAGGCTTACGACAGTGCAGAAGCCTTTACTCCAAAGATTTCTACATCATTGTGAGCTTCAGTAATTTATATACTGCTATCCCACTACAGTTGTACTCTGTATTACCACACCATACACAACAGCATGCTGAAGCACAATGCAGTTTTTCTGTGCATACAACTATAATTCCTAACCCAATAAATGTTTTTTTTGCATTCTGAGATGCACATGTAGACTGAGATATATTGAATTTGTTCCATTCATAAAAATATTGGAGCAATGTTATACTGTAGATTTGTTTGTATTAGTGTTGTTCTGTATATTTTAGTACTTGAAGTAGCCGAGAAATATGGACTTGCTACTTTGTTATATATGGGATCAATTGAACACAGTTATGTAGTCCCACACTGGAAAAAAAATCACATTATATTGCTAAGTGCTAACATAAGCTGTACCTTTCATTGCTTAGTAGAAAAAGAAACTGAACAAAATGCGTATTTACAAAAGAGATCTTGCGGAAGTCGTTTAGTTGTTGCCTAGTTCACTACCTGGATATGTGTTTCCAAAACTTCTTACACATTATACACATAGTGTTTTCTATATATAGCAACAACAGAATAAATTCAGTAACTTAACACCCTCACCCTTTATATAGTTACAAAACTGGTGGCACACACAGATTATCAGACCAATGTGTGCTCATGCCTATCCTCATGACTTTGTGGAACTTCATGGGAATTGTTCCCTACTTTAATGTCAAATCTGCAAAAGAACAGTTGCCTAAAAGAAGGTCTCATATAATATTTTGCAAGAAGGTAAACTATAAAAGAAAAATTAAAATCTCTATGCAAGGATGTAAGGAAGAAAAATATAATGTAGCAGAGCCACATCTGCCAAATGTAGAGTAGTCATTCTCATACATCAATCATTAAAGGGGATGGTGGAAGAAAGATACAACGATAAGGAGTGTGGATGAATTATACTTAGATTTAGGTGGCTAAACAAAATAATATGGTTAATAAACTTTTATTATCTCAATAATGACATCACTCATACCTAGACTGAATTAAAGGCAAAATAAAGCAACTTACTCTTCATAAGAATGACATAGTGCTTGGGTAGGAATTCATCACGGTCTTCAGTCCTTGTTTGGGCATAATACCAGTGAGAGATAACTGGACCCCTAATACTACCTGTTTATTACAAATGATTATTACAGAATGGGATCTGTTTGACAGCTGGAGAATAATGAACCCCAGTAGCAAAGCATTTTCCTATTTTAGTTACAAATGTGGCATTGTCAGCAGATTAGATGGTCACTGGTCTCACAACACCTGATCCCTACCTTTTTCTGGTGCAAATTGTACCAACTGCTTTGTCAGACCACAACTTGGAATAATTATCTATGGTATGGATCAAACATACAAACCTACTTACCAGTGAAAGACTGACATACTATGGCCTCAAGATAATAAGTGTGAAGAACAAATCAGGACATGGATAAACATCTTTTGGAGAAATAACCCAAAAGTAAATTGTAGTAATAATTACACCTGACAATTGTTTAAAGAAAAAAAAATCAAAGTACGGTATCAGCAGCTTGCTAAAGCAGACAAATTAGGACCCTGATTACAAACTGATGTTTTAGTGCAGGAAATTAAATAAATTGAACAAAATATAAACTCAGTAAATGTAAGGATTTGCTCTCTCATGGAAACATAATTACAGTAAAGAGAGACTGTAGAGTATTACAGCTTAATCTCATACATAGCAAATGAGAACAATACAAACTATGCTACTGGGCAAAGGGTATCAAATCTCAAAAAAGTATTAGCCAAAAATGCCAACACAGAGCAAGAGAGTTAATTAACCCTCATCTGTATAAACAGAATGGCAAATGACTACATGTCCAAAGTAAATTAATAAATGACTTATTCAGAAACTTTATCAAACCTACAATAAATATGAAAAATGAAATATTAAATATATCCAGTATAATTCAACATATTAAGTCTTTGGAATTGAAGAAAGTCCCAACTAAGCCTTCTAATGAATTTAGTAGACCTATAGCCATGACAAAATTTTGAATGCTATCCAACTAATAGCATCTGCAAAAGCCCCAGGCCCAGATGGTTTCACCTCAGACTTCTATAAAATATTTAGTAAAGAAATAGCTGATCCCTTATGCAATATGTTTAATGAAGCAGAAGTGTTAGAAATATGAATCCCATAGTTATGCTGTTAATGTCATGGTCTTATTATTTTCCATACCACTGAAAGGTAAACTGCACCCTGATATTTGCAGACTTATTTCATTATTACATCTTGAAACTAGGATACATGCCATAATCTTAACCAACAGACTTGGAATGCTTATGACAGAATTTATACCCCACAAACACCAAGGTTTTCTAAAAAGAATAGAGGTGGTAGCACAAACTCATTAGGCACAGACTAAATTTCCAGTCCTGGGCATGACAATCTGCAATGAAAGCTCCAGCCATCCTAACTGACTTCAGTAAGGCCTTTGACTCAGTCATGAAGGATTCCGTGTGGGGCAAACATATTAAAATATAAGCAAATCCTCATATCCTGATTGCATTATTTGGCTGTCCACCCATCCATCGGTCCGTCCATCCATCCAGTCATCCTTCCATCCACAACCCCCTTTTTCCCATGTTTGTGCATGGATTGGGATGTCACATCAACAATGACTATCATCCAAAACAAGTATTCACACCTCCAGGTGGCTAGTCATTTAATTTTATTCACTCATCACTATACTAAATCAGATTAAGACTTTTTTATAAATGGTCAGGATGAGATGCTAAACCCAGACTCCATCGGCCTGAATTGGTGGTTGCTCAGGTGGATGTAAAAGATCCCATGGCAACTATCAAAAAGAGTAGAGGTCCTTTATTTAAATAATACTTATTTACATTACATACAAATTATCTTATTTACACTAGATACATTATTCTCAAAATCTAACAGTTTTTTATAAACACATACTTGAAATATCACATTTCCTTCTACTACAAAAATTTACTCATTTTACATTATTGTACCCTCACTTCACTTTCACAGTTTATTCGCTGTTATACTTAACCAAAGTGCTATTTTATGTAATAACATCTTAAATTACTGCAATTTTTATACATAATTCATATATAATTTTAACATCTTATATTTTAATACAAAGTTGACTTCTTGTTCAACTTTTTTATGCTCTAGTACTTGTTTCTGTTTTATACCTTAGTGCTTGTTGCTTCATCATTTAACCTGTAAGTTACCTTTAAAAATGAGCTGGCTTTGGAATTCATGCTGGGGGCTTGGCTAGCACATGACTGTTTTCAGTAACTCTGATTGGTTTTAGGTTTAGATAAAGGAACCAGGAAATGTTTGTATGTTTATCTGATGATGTTTCCAATAGGGAAACAAAAGTGCTTATGTGTGTGTGTTTTATATTTGTCTTATTCAATAAACAATTGAACCTTGTCTGGAGGAGTTTGCATGTAATCATTTCTGCTGCAATTTCTGAATTGAGAAATTTACCCTGAAACTCTTGGACATCAATCTCAAACATAAATATCTTATCATTAACAGCATTGACACCTTAAAATATTCCATACCTGAAAATAATTTCAGTTTAATGATTTGGTAATATCACAACCCAATAACGTAGCATCACCATTTTTAATAACTCTCACATCAACCATTTCACTAACTAAATCAATTGTTCTCTTACCTGTCTACCAGAAATCCCATACATTCCATCAGCCATAGTGTAACTCAGCCCCTTCATTATCCTAATTTGTACAGTGTTTGTAAATGTCTTGTAATCTGTATCGCATGAAGCAACAGGATACCAGTTCCTTGTATCATATTTCCTTTCTCTCATATAAACCTGTTCACTATGCCTACCACTCTTGTCATCTTTCACCCATTCACCTAAATATTTTGCCATAACTCTTAATAAAATATCCTTTACTTCTCTCCTAAATGTTTATAAATCATTTGCCCACTACCATAATTGCCTGGAACACTATTGTTACTATTAAGCAGTTCCAATACTTCACTGAACTTTTTCAACAAAACTTCTTTATCCATCTATTCACTTATATTGTCACTAATTACCAGATTCTCTAACTTTACAAACTCCATAATATCTTCTTCTTTTTAAACTTGGAACAGAATGACAGACAAATCCCATTTTCTGTACTTATCTACAACTCATTATCTCCGTATTAACACCTTCATTTGTACCATGTTCTCCTTTTATATAGGTCCTTCTCCTTTTTGTAACAAAAATATTATGTCTATATTCTCTCTTCCTATTCAGTTAACACCCTTTGTTTTCTTCCTGCCTAAACTTTTTCCTCAAGTAAATATTCCCTTGTATATTTCATGAAATGTAACCCACTATTCAGATAAATTCTAATATTCTTATTTATTTCTTTGTATTTCTGTCTTAATTCAGTAGTTAACCTTATTTTTGTTTCATCAACAAAGAAATAATGGTCTACTTGTGTCAACCATGTTCTTAGACTTGTCAAAGGCATTTGATATTGTCTCACATCAACAACAGCTCATCCATCTCTCCTCAATAGGGCTTTCACAAAAACTCCTTGTCATGGTTACTTAGTTACCTATGTGGAAGACCACAAACCATTAAATGGCAACAAGCCTACTCATCCTTTCAACCAAAAGTTACTACAGATGCCCCTCAGGACTCTACCTTAGGTCCTCTCCTATTTCATTTATTTATTAATGACCTCCACACCTCCACTCACCATGCTAGTTTAGTTCAGTATGCAGATGACTCAACACTCATATGTGCAGCTTCAGCACTAAATAAGCTGAAAAACATTACCCCAAAATCTTTCTCTTCTGTCAAAACTTGGCTCAAAGAATCAAACCTCCGACTCAACCCCAAGAAAAATAAATTAATGCTTTTTACCTCAAAAAAGTTGCCAAAATCAAAAGCAATATTTTATCATAAAGTCAGCAAATAATACTGTCAATGAAAGTGTAACTCACAGTAAACTTCTAGGTGTTATAACAGATGAGTCTCAAATATGACTTACATACACTGCACACCATTAAATCTACAGACCAGAAACTAGGCTCTGTTTATAAGATCAATAGATTCCTTATAGATACTGTAAGAAACCTCTTGCCACCTTACTGCCAACTGTCTTATACCCCATGCCTATCTTAACAAACTTAAACAATACTCAAAGAAAGAAACTTGCCTCCTGCTACAATAAAATAGCCATTTTTTCCCCTCCAATCACCCTCATAGGACCCACTATTGTCATAGCTTAAAGCAATTCAACTGTCTTTAGCTACAGAACCACCTGGCATATTCACAACTGACTACAGCACACAAACGCATTCATCAGCTAGAAAAATGCCCTGAACTTCAAAACTTATTACTGCCCTGGTGTCCAGCAAGGGACCTCCATTGTAGTAACAAATTCTTATTGCTCACAAATAAGTGAAATAGTGTTGCAGGAGACTCACTGTACTCACGACATGTTGCTAAATTCTAGATTAGTGTTCCCACACAAATAAAACTATTCGCCAAGCTCAGTAGTTTTTAAACTACTGTTTAACATCTTAACCAATCTTGGCCCTGCACATGGTCATTACCAGGTTAAGACTTTGTGCTCACCATATGATAAACTCCAAATACTGTCCTTAAAAAGAACACTCTCAACTTCTGACTGAAATTACAAAACAATTTTTATACATAAGTGCTGCCTATACAATCCACCAAGTTACGTGTGCTTTCTTTGTATTAACTTCTACCTCTGTAAAATTTTAGAATTTATAAATGTTGTGTCATCGCCACTCTGAGCCAGTAATCAAGGAGCCTGCATTCTCACCACTGGTGCTGGAGAGGGTCGTTCACTTGGAATGCAAATAGTGTACTTCTAGATGCAGACCTCTCTGCATCAAGCACAATTTCCCTTAACAGCACTGGGTCTAGGTTTCTCTCTCTGTCTCTCCCCAGGTCCCCAGTAAGGCTCCCCACTGGCACAGCTGTTGAGTTGTGACCTCTACTGAGTGTCCAAGCCAAGTTCTCCAGCACTCTATGTGTGAGACCAGTGCTTTGTGTCCCTGCTCCAAGCAGCTGACACACACAATCTTTGAGATTTGATTTTCACACACACACACACACACACACACACACACACACACACACACACACACACACACACACACACACACACCTGGGAAAGGCTGGCACAGATTTGCTAGTTATGCTTCCTTTTGCCCAGACTATAAGGTAGTTACACCACCACCAGACACTCCAAAGCCAGCTACTCTAAGGCTCTTGCAAGGGTACCCAATTATACCAAGTGAAATAAAATATATTTAATAACAAATAATGAAAGAACATGAAAATACTAAATATTTATTTACAATAAACACCAGAGTTTCAGACACAGGACATATTAAAATAACACAGATGAATAGATTCACATAGGATTTTGCACCTACATGTCAATAATACACACACCTCAAGATGCACGCACTCGAAACTCTCCTTAGCATGGAGAACATCGATATCTGTGCAGTAACAGAAACCTGGTTCAAGGCTCATGAGAGCACCCCAGCACTACCAAGTTATACCTCATACCATGCTTTTCGGCCCCAAAACTTGGACCGAACCACAAAAGGAGGGGGAGTATCAATATTCGTCAAAGATACCCACACCTCCAGGTTGGTGGCACAGCACAAAGCATCAGAGACTATCCATGTGCAACTAACAGTGGGTAAAACTGCCTTCCAGTTTATAGCCTGCTACAGACCACCCTCCCAAACCCAGGAATCCCACTCAGCCTTCCTGAGAACACTGGAAAATATGAAGGTCTCTCCAAACACCATTATATTGGGCGACTTCAACTACCCAATCATAGACTGGGAGCATTACTCTAGCTCCAACACCCTAGCCCAAAGTTCCTAGAATTTATAAACTCAAATGCTATGTAACAACTAGTTACCACTCCCACAAGAGGGGAAAACATACTGGACCTGATCATCACCAACATGGGGACTCTATGCTCCAGACTAGAAGTGTATCCCTCACTGGTAAGATCAGACCATAAACTAATCTCACTGGATATTCACATCCCGACCCCACCCCCTGCCCAGAAAACCAGAGTGAAAAACTTTTCTAAAGCAAATTTCACACTCCTCAAAACTGAGGTGGAATCCTTCAAAGCCCCAGGGCCTGTGGAAAATACGGCCCAGACCACAGAATCCTTTATAAATGCATTCTATGAATACCTTCAGGAATGCATGGATCATGCAATCCCAAATAAAACCAAGACCCAATCCTTCAAAGGCAGATGTCCTGTCTGGTGGACCCCAGCCATAAACAAACTATACAATAGAAGGAGGAAGCTACTACATGATAGAGCAAAATCCCAAAAAGGGAAGGCATCTCTGATCAGTATTAGCAAAAAACTACGGGCACTCATAAAATCGTCTAAGGCCAGCTTCGAGAGAAAAATTGCACAGGACACTAAGGATAATCACAAGGCTTTCTTTAGTTATGTTAGGAACCTGGGTGGGAATTCCCAGATATGCTCAGAATTAGTCCAAAATGACAAAAAATACACCAAACACACAGACATTGCCAACATCCTAGCTGACAGGTTCAGCACAAACTTCTCCCCCCCCCACCAAAAGGGCAAATATCTATCCCAGCAGAGTGCTGCCCCCCTGATATCTCAGATGCTCAGGTAAGAGCTGCCCTCTACAAAGCAAAAAACACAGCATCAATGGGACCAGATGGTGTCCCGGGCTGAGTCCTACATGAACTCCAAGAAGAGCTAAACCCAAACATAAAACTACTGTTCAATCTCAGCCTTACTACAGGATATGTACCCAAAGAGTGGCGTACAGCAACAGTGGTCCCTCTCCACAAAGGTGGTGGCTCAACGGATCCTGGAAACTATCACCCCATAAGCCTGACTAGCTTGGTTTGCAAAGCTATGGAAAGGATCATCATGGACCTCATAAATGAAGATATTGGGGACCTACAGACACTGGATCCTACCCAGTTTGGCTTTGTTAAGGGCAGATCCTGCCTCTTAAACCTGGTTGATTTCTTTGAAACAGTCACCAAGGCCATTGACAAGGGGAAGGTGGTCCACACAACCTACCTGGACCTCGCAAAAACCTTCGATACAATACCCCACTTGGGCATTATAGATAATCTCACCAGCTTAAATATAAACCCCTATGTCACTAGTTGGGTTGCAAACTGGCTCAAGGACAGAGCTTCTTTTTGTAGTAAAAGAGTTTTAACATTCATATTATGATATGCAGAGACACAAATTTGTTCTAACACAGTGCCTTTTAAACCAACACTACTTTTGTTATGAAATTGTGCAAAATGTAAAGCTACAGGACTATCAATATTAGCATTGTTTATATCCCTAATATGCTCTAAGAGCCTTGTTTTGAATGCCCTTTTTGTCTCTCCTATATAAAATTTATTACAGGGACATTGTAGGGAATATCTTTTTATGGGTTTATTTGAATTGGAAGTTATTTATAAACATAAATTTTTTCACACACATGTGATTAAATACTATAGGTACGTGGACGATTTGATATTCTTAGTGGATGGCAATGAAGAAGATATAAGGGAATTTTTTAACGATATTAATAAGAATAGATATCTGTTAAAATTTGATGGGTTGAATATTGGACAGATTATTCCTTTTTTGGATGTTGTGTTAGATATTTCTGATGGTAGGAATATTGTTACTTCCCTTAATAGAAAATTTGAAGGAGTTAGCCAATATTTACATGGCACTAGTGGGCACCCTCCCCACACACTAAATGCTTTACCTTATGGGGAAATGTTATGAACATATAGACTTTGTAACAAGCCTGAAACTTTTCATAAAGAAATGAAGTCCTTGGTTGATTCTTTTATAGTCCGAGGGTATAGTAAGAAAATTTTGAATAAAAGTTTTGATAGGTTGGTAAGAGGTGTTAATCCAACAGGTTGTAGAAATGTTAATACATTTGGTTGTGATGTGGTACGATATGGTAATATTAATAACCAAAATGAAAATATTTATTTTGTAACTACTTTTGGTTGTTTTACTATGCAGTTTCTTGATATAGTGAGCCATTTTTGGCTTTTTTTATGTTCTTTAAAGAATGTACAACAGTGGTTGAATTTGAATTTAAAATTTTCTTATCGTAGGGGAAGAAACATTAAAAACTTTTTGGTTAAAAGTAAGTTTAGTGTACCTTCTCCAGAAATATATAGGGAACCTGCTAAAGTTGGAACTTTTCCTTGTGGAAAGTGTAAAGCCTGTAAGCACATTGTACCTTATTTTACTTTTATTAATAATGTTAAATTTAGTACTAATAATTGTTTTTACTGTAATTCAGTAGGTGTTGTATATTCCCTACAATGTCCCTGTAATAAATTTTATATAGGAGAGACGAAAAGGGCATTCAAAACAAGGCTCTTAGAGCATATTAGGGATATAAACAATGCTAATATTGATAGTCCTGTAGCTTTACATTTTGCACAATTTCATAACAAAAGTAGTGTTGGTTTAAAAGGCACTGTGTTAGAACAAATTTGTGTCTCTGCATATCATAATATGAATGTTAAAACTCTTTTACTACAAAAAGAAGCTATGTACATTTTAAAATTTAAAACTATGTCTCCTTTTGGGCTTAATGAGGAGTTCAATTGGAAGGCATTACTTAATTGATGTGTGAGTTAATTGATTAATTGTGTAATTATTTTATATTCAGATGTATAAATTGCCATGGTGTAGAGAGTGTTTTATTCTCCTTGAAGGCTTTGTCCGAGACTTCAGAGATTTGAGTTTTTATTAAAGCTGTTGGTGGATACTGTGCTTGTTGTTCTTTGCATCTGGTTGCTTCTTGGTTCGTTTTTTTGATGGCTCAAGGACAGAACCTACATGGTTAGAATTGCTGGAGCCATGTCAGACTCCAAACCAGTTACAAGGCTCAGTCTGGGACCTCTCTTGTTCGGTATATATTTCTCGGAGGTACAGGCCAACACAGAAGGACTGTGGCTGACCAGGTTCGCAGATGACTGCAAACTGGGCGCCATAAATGACTCTCCAGCCGACACAAGCATCCTCCAAAAGGGCCTCATAGAAACAGACAACTGGTGCCAGAGCCATGGCCTCAAGCTAAACGCCAAAAAGTGTATAGTCATCCCCTTTGGCAAAAACAAAAGTGCCCACAAATTACCAAATAGGTGGTAATCCATTAAGTACAGAAGAAGTAATTAGGGACCTGGGGACCCAAGTTGACAGCAATTTCTCATTTGACAACCACGTGGCCAAAGTGGTTAGAAAAACATTTTATATAGCCCACCTAATCATGAAGGGATTCACATCTAGATCAGGGGAGGTCATTGTGCCTCTTTACTCATCCCTCATCAGGCCCATAATTGAGTACAATGCCCCTTTTGGGATGTACCTTACCAGACACCTGCAGCAACTGGAAAGACCCCAAAAGTACCTCACCAAGAGGATCAAAGGGCTCAAACAGATGCCATATGCTGCCCGGTTAAAGAAACTCCAGCTCTACTCAGTGGCATACTGCCTCCTCAGAGGCGATCTGTGCCTGACGTATAAAGTCATGTCCAACCCGGAATTAATGGACATGCTGCACCTCAGAAAATCCAAATCCCATCGAGCCACGTGCTCGAGAGACTTGAACCTCAGCACTGAAATAAATAGGACATGCTGGAGGGACACATTCATAACCCAGAGGCTCCCTTCACTCTGGAATAAAATACCAGTCCAGGTTAGGCAGAGTCCCTCATTGACTCTCTTCAAGAGGAATCTTGATGAGTGGATGGGAGATCGTAGGTTTACCCCAGGTATCACTTCTGTGTCACTGTTAGACAGAGGCACAGTATACTAACCTCGAAAAAGGGCATAGCAAAATTAATTTAAAATGGGTGGCGAAAGCCAAACACACTCTGGCTAGGCTTATAAATGCCCTAGGGCAGATAGCCTAGTATAAACCTATGAACCTATGAACACAAGAGCATTGCTCAGATCTGGTGCAGCTTCTGGAAGTCATAAAAAATTACAAACTTCTACTCCTCCTACAGAGACTAACAAACCATGCTTTTTACAGACATAGCATCTCTGGCTTCATTCAAAACTGTGAGATAGCATCTTTATGGCTTAAGCCCAGTTATTTAACTTTCTTAGTATTTCTCAAAGTCAGGTGGATTGAGTTTAACCTCTTCTCTTCCAGTAACCTCTGGTACAATATATACATTTAAACAATTATAATAATACATGTACGTTTCTTTTCTGCTCAGCAGGGCACACTGTTGATACATTCTTTACACAAGCATCTGCACAAATAAGTTTGATATGCAAAACAGCATAGAATTGTTTACAAAATTCCAGCTAGCTATGCTAGTATATGTTACACATCCATTGCTCTACTTCTCCTGGCAAAGCTGGCAATACTTCACATCATCACATCTATCCCCCTTTGAAGACTCAAGCTATTTTTTTCAAGTAACCCTTGAGAAACATTGCTTGAGAGGAATGAGCCTATCCTGGAATACATTAACCCATACCCTGTCTTGAGATCCCATCTGCCTTGGCATTACTGACCACACTACAGTGCTGCACTGTCATATAATATGCAAACCTAGGCTCCACCACTTTAACTTGGCATTTTGCTGGCTGGCTTGTTGTAGCCCTAGATTCCCTTCAGACTCCTCTTGCCTCCTACTGCAAATACTTAGCACCAGGATGTCTCTATCATGGTAAGGCTTTATCATGTTAACATGGTACAATTTGTGCCCCTGCATCCTGCGTAGCAGTTCTACCATATAGTTAACATCATTAACCTCCCTTACCACTTTGAAGGGTTCCTCCCAATCTGCCTGCAGCTTATTGTGTCTGACAGGAATGAGAACCATAACCTGCTGCCCTACAAAATACTCCTGGGCTTGAGAATTCCTGTCATACCAGACTTTTTGCTGCTGTTGGGCTCCTGCCGGGTTCTCCTGGGTCAAGCCCATGAGCTCCCTAAGCCTTCTCCTGAGGTTTAGGACATATGCCACAACTGACTCCTTGCGGGATTCACACTCACCTTCCCCCTCATCACAACTCAAATCTAAAGGCCCCCTGACCCTATGGTCATACAGCAACTCAAAGAGAGAAAAGCATGTGGATTCTTGGGGTACCTATCTGCATGCAATCTGCAGATGGGGCAAATATTTATCCCCTCTGTCTTAGACTGGTCTGCAAATGCCTGTAGCATGGTCTTTAGTGTACAGTTTAACCTCTCCACAAGGCCATTAGTCTGGAGATGGTAGGGGCTGATCTTTAGGTGCTTCACCCCACAGTTCTTCCACAGACAAGCCAGCAAGTCTGACATGAAATTGGCACCACTGTCAGTCAGTTCTTCTCCCAGGAAACCTACCCTGCTGAAAATCTCTAACAAAGCATTTGCCACCTTCTCTGCCTCGCTGGAGGACAGAGCCACCTCCTCAGAGTATCTAGTAGCATAATCTACTAACACCAGGATATACTTCTTCCCTATGGAATGTGGGGTACTTAGAGACCCCACAGTATTCATAACTACCCTCTGAAATGGACCCTCAATCATAGTCAAAGGCATCAAGGTGCTTTGACCTTGTCTCCTGCTTTGCCAACGTTTTGGGTCCTGCAGTACCCTGCTACTTCCCTTGCAATCCCAGGCAGATAAACATTCTGCATAATATGTCTCTTGGTACAATTTATGCCCATATAACCTGCAAAAGGAATGTCATGGGCTATGCTTTGAAGTGCCAGATGGTAGGCTCTGGGCAATTCCAACTGCTGTACTACCTCACCCTCTAGCTCTCCCTCAGGGGTCCCCTCTGTGTACAGTAACCCTCTGTTCCAGTATACAGTCTATCTTGTTCCTTGAGAATCAGCCACCTCCCTAACTACCTCCCTCAAACCTCATAATGTACTGTCCAAGAGCTGAGCCTGTCCCAACTCTGTCTTTGTAGCTCTTCTCAGCTCCCCTTTCACAGGAAGTCTGGTATACTCTGACAGTGGTGCCTCACAGTCAGCCTGGGTACTGCCACTGAACTCTGCCCTTGCAGTCACTCTTTCCAAGAGAACATCAGTACCTACCAGTAGCTGTGGCTCCCCTACAGGTTCACTGCTACAGGGTAGCTCCCTCCCTGAAATAGCCACCTTACCAGCTCTGGCTTCAGGTGTGGGGTCTGTATGGGTCTCCCTCAGTCTACCAGACCCACATGCCTGTCTCCAAGCCTGACTGCATGCAATTGAATGCACACGAGGTACTGCATTATCAAAATCATTCCCTATCAGGACATCTGCAGGGATATCCTCATACACATCTACTTGCTTGCTACCTTTTCCACTCACCCAATCAAGGTGAACCATAACCAAAGGCATTTGAAATGGGGTCCCTCCTAAAACTCTGACTGGAGTGGACTGCTCAAGCAAGTACCATTTCTGTTTAACTATTGCAGGCTTCACAATGGTTTTGTAAGAGGCTGTCTCTCTCTTAGCAGTGGCCTGATTTCATAGGTTCATAGGTTCATAGGTTCATACTAGGCTATCTGCCCTAGGGCATTTATAAGCCTAGCCAGAGTGTGTGTGGCTTTCACCACCCCTTAGGATGAGAATACTATACCCATTAGTTTGCTGTGCCTCTGTCCAGCAGTGATACAGAGATGATTCCGATCTCCCATCCACGGGTCAAGATTTCTCTTGAACAGAGTCAGTGAGGGGCTCTGCCTCACATGGACTGGGATTCTGTTCCATAGTGTAGGGAGTCTCTGGGTGATGAATCTGTCCCTCCAGCACGTCCTATTTATATCCGTGTTGAGATTTAAGTCTCTTGCTCGTGGCTCTGGTGGATTTGGATTTTTGAGGTGGAGCATGTCTATTAATTCGGGTTGGACATGGCCTTGTATGTCAGGCACAGATCACCTCTGAGCAGATGGTATGCGACTGAATAGAGCTGGAGTTTCTTCAGTCGGGCATCGTATGACATATGTTTGAGTCCCTTTATCCTTTTGGTGAGGAACTTTTGGGGTCTTTCCAACTGCTGTAGGTGTCGGGTAAGGTACATTCCGAATGGGGCGTTGTACTCAATCATTGGTCTGATAAGTGAAGAGTACAGGGGTACAATGACCTCTCCTGATCTGGATGTGAATCCTTCATGATCAGGTGGGCAATGTAGAAGGTCTTCCTAACCACTTTGGCAATGTGAGTGTCAAAAGAGAGGTTACTGTCGACTTGGGTCCCCAGGTCCCCGATAACTTCTTCCGTGTTTAATGGATTACCACCTATGTGGTAATTAGGGGTTACCTTGTTTTTCCCAAAGGGTATGACTATACATTTTTTGGCATTTAGCTTAAGGCCATGGCTCTGGCACCAGTTAGCCATTTCTATGAGACCTTTCTGGAGGATGTCTGTGTCTGATGGAGTGTCAATTATGGTGCCCAGTTTGCAGTCATCTGCAAATTTTGTCAGCCACAATCCCCCTATGTTTGCCTGCACTTCAGAAAAATAAATGCCGAATAGATTTCCATCTGCTAAGTCAGGATATAAGCTCTTGTGATAGTTTGGTACCTTGTTGTCTCCAGACAACTTACCATTGGAATACTGTTATTCTCACTTGCTAGCCTCTGACCTTTAGTTCTCCACATTGCCTTCATAAACATGTGTATGATAAAGGGCTCTACTGGCTACATTTAAAACATTTAACCCTTGATCCTGGCCATGTACCTGAAGTAGTGGCTTCCCCTGTTAGTGGCGGAATCTGTCAGAGTAGTTTAGGCTGCCCATGGTGGGCTCCCTTATATCCATGTGCAGCAGTGGGTATCCCTTTCCTGTGCAGAAATGCTCTGATTGCTAAGTAGAGATCCCTTTTTTCCTAGCTCATCTGCAGAGTTGCTCTCTCAGTCTGCCAACCAGATTCTCAAGTCCTTAGGAAACGTCCTAACGGCTTGTTCCCACACCAAAATGTCTGCCAGCACTTCAAAAGTAGTGACCTGACACCTACTCACCCACCTATAAAAATAAATGCATAACTCAACAATATAATCACACACACTTTATCTGCCTTGCGTCTATGCTCACAAAACTGTTTTCTGTAAGCTTCACATGTTAACATTCAAGCAAACATTTCTTTACTTTTTCATAGTTTCAACACTCAATATCATACAATTTAGAAACAGCAGTTACAGCTTTACTATGGAGTAAGAGGGTCAGGAACCATACCAAGAGCCCTTAGTCAGCATTATGCTGTTTACATACCCTTTCAAATATATGAATAAAACTATAAAAATTATCAAACTCAGTAAACTGTGAAAGAAATTTACTGACCTTGATTACTTCTGGGGTTCAGTTATTCCCTTCCTCATTACCTCCATGATCCTGTTAAAGAGTCAGCATCTTCCTTTCTCATGTTGATGCTGTTTCTTATTTTCTTCAGCCTCCAAATGCCACAGTTTCTTATTCTCTTTGACCTAAAAACACTGCAGTGTCTCTTTTTCTTTGGCCTCCAAATGCCATAGTTTCTCTTCTGATTCTAGTTCCAAATGCTATGCCTCTAGTTCAGGTTTGCTTAATTCCAGATGGATTTTTAAGTCCTCTGAGGAAAAGGTGAACTATCCTGTTTCTGAGAGCTGCAAATTCCCATCAACAGACAGGTTATCTTCCTGGTTGTTGGTTCAAGCAGCAACTAAGACTGACATCATTTCTTCTTTAGTTAGGTTGGCATGCACCAATCCTTTGGCTTTGCAGACATTGGCCCACTGTTTTTTTGTCAGTTTGCCATAACTGTCTGCTGAAATATTTGCCTGCTTTCCCTGACTAAACTAAACTAACAAATAAATAAATAAATACAACTGTTGTGAAATGAAACTCTGAATGTTTACCTTGTGGCTGCTTGAGAGTACAACCATCTTTAGTGACAACTGCTTACAGGCTACAGATGTTCAATTACTATCTGTACTACTGCTCACCAGTATGTGAGTTCCCACTCTGGGCCAATAATTAAGGAGCCTGAATCCTCATCACTGACACTGGAGAGGGATGTTCACTTGGAATATAAATGGATATACTCAGTATTTCCAGATGTGGACTTCTCTGCATCAAGCACAATTTCTATTAAGAGTACAAAGGGAACACACAAAGCCCAGGGTCTAGGTTTCTCTCTCTGTCTATCCCTGGGTGCCCAGTAAGGCTCCCCACTGGCACAGCTGTTCAGTTGAGACCTCAGTCAAATGTCCAAGCCAAGTTCTCCACCACTCTGTTTTTTTCATTTCCCTGCTCCAGCACCTGACACACACACACACACACACACACACACACACACACACACACACACACACACACACACACACACACACACACACACACACCCTTTGAGTCTGAGATTTGATTTACACACGCACACACACACACACACACACACACACACACACACACACACACACACACACACACACACAAACACTGGGAAAGGCTGGCACAGATTAACTAGGTATGCCACCTTCTTCCCAGACTATAAGGTAGTTACACTACCATCAGACACTCCAAAGCCAGCTACTCTAAGAATCTTGCAAGGGTACCTAATTATACTGAGTGAAAGTAATGTTAATACAAATGGCAATGTTGACCAAACAGCCAGTCTTTTAGGAATGGCCACAGTGTCACCAATAGATATAATTACTCTCAAAGGTGAAAATATTTTCTAAAGGACAAGCCACAATGAAAAGTTTAAATATATTTAATGATAATTAATAAAATAACATGAAATACTAAATACCTATTTACAATAAACATCAGAGTTTCAATCACAGGAAATATTAAAATAACAGAGTTGAATAGATCCACACAGTTACAAAAAAACACTGCTTAACTAATCTCAATTTATTTTCCTAACTGATCTAAAGAATACTATTCCTTGGTCACTAGAGCAAGGCAAGATGAAGTAGGTGAGAGATTCTTTTATGTCATGTTGCAAGAAACAGACTGCTGCTGAGACTTCAGTCTCCTGTAATATTACAACATTATTTCTCTACAGAATGACATCACATACATCTGGTCATCTGACTTCTGGTTGCCTTGCAACCCCCATTGCTAGAAACTGCCAGAAGTTAGCAACTACATGTCAAGAATACACACACAAGGGCATTGCTCAAATCTGGTACAGCTTCTGGAAGTCATAAAAATTTGCAAATGTCTACTCCTCCTACAGAGACTAACAAACCATGTTTCTTACAGACATTGCATCTCTGGCTTCATTCAAAACTGTGAGATAGCATTTTTATGGCCTAGGCCCGTAATTTAATTTTCTTACTATTTCTGAAAGGCAGGTGGATTGAGACTAACCTCTTCTCTTCCAGTAGCCTCTGTTATAACATATGCATTTAAACACTTAAAATAATTCATATACATTTCTTTTCTGTCCATCAGGGCACACTGTTGATGCATTTTTTAACACAAGCAGCTTTATGAATACATTTTTCAACACAAGAATCTGTGCAAATCAGTTTCATATACAAATGACATATAATTCTTTACAAAATTGCAGCTAGCTGTGCTGGTATGTGATACACACATCCAATGCCCTACTTCTCCTGGCAAAGCTGGCAATCCCTCTCTTCTTCTTCTTTTTCTTTCGGCTGTTCCCATTAGGGGTCACCAGAGTGAATCATCCATCTCCATTTCTTCCTGTCCCCTACATCTTGCTCTGTTACACCAACCACCTGCATGTCCTCTCTCACCACATCCATAAACCTTATCTTAGGCCTTCCTCTTTTTCTCTTACCTGGCAGCTCCATCCTTAGCATCCTTTTCCCAATATACCCAGCATCCCTCCTCAGCACATGTCAAAACCAATGCAATTTTGCTTCTCTGGCTTTGTCTCAAAACCATCCAGCCTGGGCTGACCTTCTAATATACTTATTCCTAATCCTGTCCACCCTTGTCACACCCAGTTCAATTCTTAACATATTTAACTCTGCCATGTCCATCTCTGATTCCTGCCTTTTTGTCAATGCCACTGTCTCCAACCCATATAACATCTGGTCTCACTACCCTCTTGTAGATCTTCCCTTTCACTCTTACTGGTACTCGTCTGTCACTAATCACTCCTGACACTCTTCTCCTCCCACTCCACCCTGCCTGTACTCTCTTCTTCACCTCTCTTCTATACTCACCATTACTCTGAACTGTTGATCCCAAGTATTTCAACTCATATTTAACTACTGTATGTGTATAAATGTAAATAGAAATGTAACTGTTCTGTGTTTAACAGGAACTTAGTATAACACAATGTAAGCAAATGGAGCTTTTCTCCCTGGGCCTCAGCTGAAAATGGGCATTACCCATTCAGACTTTCCCAGTAAACAGTATCATCTTCCCTATGTGCCAATAAGCACTCTCCAGCCCCATCACAAGCAGAATACAGGAACTTCCCCATTGTCCTGGTCATATTTACTACATGTTCAAGACCACCTTGTGTATCTTCCAGAAATTGACACACACACAGTCATAAAAAGAATAACTAGTTAGATAAATATAAGGAGAGCTTGCAATACAGAATACATGCTGCAGTACATCAAGCATAAGAGACAGGTCAGTCAAAATTACCCCAATATCATATTCAGGAAGCAGGACATTTTATGCATCAACATTTAGAAACAATAAAGGCCATAAAATCCTCGTCAGTAACGCTTCTTATAAGTTGGAACTCCTGATCAGCAAATAAATAAATGAATAAATACATTGGTAGATTTCAGCTTTAGGAGGGCGTAAACAGTACAGAGAGAGTTCAGAGTAGGTAACAAATGCTGCACGCTCTATACCAGATGTTAGAAATGTTTAATATTTAGTCTTATAGAATGATGATGAGGTGCAGAATAAAACATTATATAAAGCACTGAAATCCAAAGAGCCTAAGTTAATTCTATCATTTAAAGAAAATGTTTGGGAGCAAATAAACACTCTGTGTGAATGGCTCAGGGGGGAGTTCCAAGAAAGTGCTTTTTTTCCACAGAAAGGATGGAGAATGATAGAGGTAGTCTTCCGGAAGAGCTAAAGGAATAAAAAGTGATGGAGTTAAAGGTATTAATGGGGCAAATATTAAGGAATGTGCATGAGACAGTAAGAAAATAGTAAGTGAAGTCAGACCTG
The DNA here is from genome assembly GCF_019279795.1 of Protopterus annectens. Taxonomy (NCBI): domain Eukaryota; kingdom Metazoa; phylum Chordata; order Ceratodontiformes; family Protopteridae; genus Protopterus; species Protopterus annectens. The sequence goes on along the minus strand of NC_056729.1, from coordinate 363,886,424 downwards.
CATCTGATGAAATATGTAAAAGAGCAATGTGTGCAAGGTGGTCATTACTGACCCTCAACATCTAAGTCTCATTTAATATCCCATATAATTTCTTTTTCAAACCCTATATTGCCTTTTGAAGTCACTCTAATAAGGATTTTGCTGGAATTTCTTATATATTTATGCATCCTGGCCATTACCCATATAAAGTTTAACAGAAAAGAAAAAATATAAAGATTGAGGTGTATTAGTGTCAACCAAATTGAACTTTGAATTTCATATTAACTTGAATTTAAGGAACTGTTATTCTTCTATCAGGCAAATTTTAGAAAAATTTCAACAAGAAATCCAATCCCAACCTGTAACAATGCAAACCCAGTACATTAACATTAAACATAATTCAAACAAAAATGCAATACAGCTACAGTCAAAGTGTTGCTTTTCTAAAGCAACTATCCACCCCTTTGACTAATGCACTTTTGTCATGGCTAACATAGGACTATCTGTTAAGGGATGTGCCACATAGCATATGTGGACTGCACTGTTGTTCAGCAGATAGCACTACTGCTTTACTGCACTTGATTCTCTGGGTTTATTTCCTGGCTGGGGTGTCCTCTACACAGAATCTGCATGTCATCCCTGTGTGCATCTGAGTTTTTCTGGCTTCCTCCCACATATTAGATGCAAATAGAAAGGTAATCTGGTTATCCTTTACGTTGCCTAGAAGTGTGTGTGTGTGTGTGTGTGTGTGTGTGTGTGTGTACTCATTCATTGGTAGATGAAGATATTTGCAACCATTATGATTCTGCTATAACAGGTTTTATATCTCACAAGTTCTAACTGCAGGTATAGCCTTCCCACAAGCAAATATGCCAAGGGTTTTCTTATCTGTTGGGACCAGCATTGTAAAGACTCCTAAACTACATTAGCAGCATCATTTATTAAAAAATGACAATGCACAGAATACATTGGGTAGTGCTCTGAAAGCATTTAAATGGGACTGAAATTTTACTAAATAACAACGATTAAAAATAATAGCAATATGTCAACAAATCTTATAATCCTTTACAAATCCTATAATATATGAAATATTCAAGGACTGTTAAGACAAGAATACAAGACTAAGCTCATAAATACATCAGGAATGCAAGGCACATGGCCAAATGTGCCTCAAGCAGTAAAGCATTCAGCTCTAATATAAGGACTGCTGTTTAAGGTGCAGTCCTCTGTGATACTCAGAATAATTGCCTGTAGATTTATTTTGCATACTGCAAGTTCATTTACTCTTCAATACCATATTTTCCTTTCTTAGGATTGCAACAGAGTCAGAGTCAATCTAAACTGCTTACAAGCATAAAGTAGGAAAGCAGTCCTGGAAAGGGTGCTATTCCATTGCTGAATGCAATCACACAAATGAATGAGTACACACACACACACACACACACACACACACACACACACACACACACACACACACACACACACACACACACACACACACTTCTAGGCAACTTAAAGGATAACCAGATTACCTTTCTATTTGCATCTAATATGTGGGAGGAAGCCAGAAAAACTCAGATGCACACAGGGATGACATGCAGATTCTGTGTAGAGGACACCCCAGCCAGGAAATAAACCCAGAGAACCAAGTGCAGTAAAGCAGTAGTGCTATCTGCTGAACAACTGTGCAGCCCACATATGCTATGTAGCACATCCCTTCACAGATAGTCCTATGCTAGCCATGACAAAAGTGCATTAGTCAAAGGTGGATAGCTGCTTTAGAAAAGCAACACTTTGACTATAGATGCATTGAATTTTTGTTTGACTTATGCTTAATGTTAATGTACTGGGTTTGCATTGTTACAGGTTGGGATTGGATTTCTTGCTGAAATTTTTCTAAAATTTGCCTGATAGGAGAATAACAGTTCCTTAAATTCAAGTTAATAAGAAATTCAAAGTTCAATTTGATTGACACTAATACACCTCAATCTTTATATTTTTTCTTTTCTGTTAAACTTTATATGGGTAATGGCCAGGATGCATAAATACCTGCTGCACCGTGCTAAATGAAGTTGTACAAGCCCATAACATTTTAAATATGTATGGGTACATTCAAGACAATAAAACCAAAGCCTACTAGCTGCGGACTTACATATTTCAACATTTTTTGACCTCTCAGGTACAATATAAGTGTATTATTTGGTAAGAAACATGGAGCTTAAAATCAAGCCCAATGTCCATAAACATTAGGGTGGCTGCACATTATCCCAAATAACATTCAAACTAAAGAATATAAAGATCACATAACCCATTAAGTTAAAAGAAGACCCCAGGCAAGTTAGAGTCTTCATTATGTAATACCTTTAACATCCTGTAGTGGAGGCCATTTGGGATATATCTAAATTACCCCTTAAGAACATACCAATGTTTCAGTGACATAGATTCTGAATGCTGATGACATTTTAGCTTTTAGATCTTTATGGCTACATTCAGGCCAATAAAACCAAACTATAGACTATCATGTTTCAGCCTTTTTTTGACCTTGTCAGTACAGCATAATTGAAGTGTTTGGCTATATTTTAGAAGCACAGAGCTTAAATTCAAGCCTGCTGTCAATAAACATTAGCATGCCTGCAGAATATCTCAACTAACATTCAAACAAAAGGGTAAAAGGTCACACAAACTGCAAGAAAGACCAAGCCAAGTCAGAGCTGTTGCTGTCTAATACCTTAAATATCTGCATATATCCCATGGGTCTCCATTATATATCTGCATATATCCCATGGGTCTCCATTACAGCAGGTTAAAGGTATTGCAATGGGACTTTCTTGCAGTTTGTACTTAATGATTTGTCTATGTGACCTTTTACCCTTTGGTTTAGATGTTATTTGGGATATTTTGCAGCCACCATAATATTTATGGATACCAGGCATGATTGTAAGCTCTGTTTTGCTTATATATACTCAAACAGTTTACTTATGCTGTATTGGTGAGGTCAAAAAATTCAAAAGTACACCTCTACATCTAGTGGGGTTTGGCTTTATTGGCCTGAGTGCACCCATAAAAATTAAAAAGAAGAAAGTGAAAAGTCATGGGTATTCAGAAGCCATAGGGCTAAATCACTGCTATGTCCTTAAAGGGTCACTTGCATATAGGTTCATAGGTTCATTGGTGTGTACTAGGCTAATGGCCCTGGAGCCTTTACAAGCCTGGCCCATAGGATTACCCTGGCATTGTGCCACCCAACCTTAGTTCTTAGTGCCACTGTCGAGTAGAGCCACTGGAGTGATCCCTGGGGTGAATTTTCTATTTCCCATCCACTCATCAAGATTTCTCTTGAAGAGGGCCAGTGAGGTGCTCTGCTTGACATGCATGGGAAGGCTATTCCATAACATGGGCAGTCTCTGGGTTATGAACCTGTCCCTCCAGCATGTTCTATTGATTGTGGTAATGAGGTTGAGGTCTCTGGAGCGTGTGGTGTGGAGGGATTGGTATTTCTTTAGATGTAACATTTCTAACAGAGATGGTTCAGACATGGTTTTGCAAGTCAAGCAGAGATCGCCTCTAAGTAGGCGATATGAGACAAGGAATAGTTGGAGTTTTTTTGAGTTTGTCTATATAGGACAAGTGTTTAAGGCCTAGGATCCTCTTTATGAGGTACTTTTGCAGCATCTCCAGTTGTTGCAGGTGTCTAGTAAGGTACATGCCAAATGGGGCATTTGTCTCAATGATTGGACTAATGAGTAGATGGAGACAATGACTTCTTCCTTCCTGGATGCAAAACCTTTAGTAATGAGATGTGCCACATAGAAGGACTTTCTGACCACAGTAGCAACGTGGTGGTCAAAAGAGAGGTTGATGTCAACCTGTGTTCCCAGATCTCTTATAATGCCTTCTGTGTTCAAGTGGACTACCATCAATGTGGTAATTCAAGGGAACTGGGTTTTTCCCAAAAGGGATGAAGACACATTTTTAGCAATGAGCTTAAGGCCATGGTTCTGACACCAGTCGTTGGTCTCATTGAGGCCTTTCTGTAGGATGTCAACATCACTTGGGGAGTTAATAATAGCTCCCAACTTGCAATCATCTGTGAACTTTGTCAGCCAGAGTCCCTTTGTGTTGGCCTGGACTTCAGAGAAGTAGATACCAAACAGGAGTCGAACCAGGACCAAACCCTGTGGGACTCCACTCATGACTGGTCAGCAGTCTGACTTGGAGTCAGCTACTTTCACACTGTGGGTTCTATCTGTGAGCCAGTTTGCAACCCACCTAGTGATATAGGGGTTGTTGCCTAGCTTAGTAACTTTTTCTATGATTTCTGAATGGGGAATGGTATCAAAGGTCTTGGCCAGATCAAGGTAGGCTGTATGAACCACCTTACCTTCATCCACAGCTCTGGTGACTGACTCAAAGAAGTTGACCAAGTTGAGCAGGCATGATCTACCCTTCACAAAACCAAACTGTGTAGGATCCTGTGGGCCTCCACTACAGGAGGTTTAAGGTATTACACAGTGAAAATTCTAATTTGGCTTGGTCTTTCTAGTAATTTTTTATCTAATGGCTTGTCTGTGTGACCTTTAGGCCCTTTGATTTGGATGTTATTTGAGATATGGTGCAGCTACTCTAATATTTATGGACATCAGACTTGATTTTGAGTTCCATGTTTCTTACGTATAACTAAATAATCCACTTGTACTGGTGAGGTCAAAAATTGAAACATGCAAGTCTATAGCTATGATAGTTTTGTTTTATTAGATTGGATGTGCCCACAAAAATTTAAAAGTTGCGGACTTTCAGAAACCATGTAGCAAAAACAATGGTATGTCCTTAAGGGGTCATTTACATACATCTCATGTGCCCCCACTACAGGAGGTTTAAGGTATTACACAGTGAAGACTCTAGGTGGGTTGGATCTTTCTTGCAGTTTTTACAGCACAACTAAGCAGATACACACAAGTAACAATGATGCATCAAAACATACTACAGACTGTGCTTACCCATGTATAAGATGGGCCCACATCACACTGATATTATGTATATTCTCCTCCATGGGGTAGTACATATGCTGATGAGCTTTGAACTCATTAGCATTTCTAAGTTGCACCATTTGCATGAAGAGCAAGATATGTAAGCATCATGCTGAGTTCTTCACAAAGCCATGCACAAGCCTATCCCAGGGGAGAACAGGTAGAAGATGCTGTAAATTAGTCAGACTCGTACCTTCCAGGTTCTCCTCATTAGGATTACTGGCACAGAGGTTAGTTTTTAGATATGCATTTTCCTAAAGCCTTCGCAGTGAAAAGGTGTGTCACATGTTGCAGCGCTAGAAATAATTTTAAGTGATAGTAGTGGTAAGCAGGACTACATGCTCTTAATACAGAAAAATAAATTTGTAGGAAAGTAAATTGTTACACTTGAAGTAGTGAGTGAGACTCTATGAGTTGTAGGTGTAAGTTAGGTGTCAATAGAGTAATCAACATATTGGCTATTTGTGTAATAATTATGTGAGGTGGGTGTTTCAAATCAGCCTGTACAATACAGGTTGTCAAAAGCGGTCAAGCTAGCTGTAACAACAGGAAGTTGTAGTTGGTTCTGATAATATAATATAAGTAGGAAACACAGGCATTGAGGTTGGCCATGTTCCACATATTAAAGTGACAATATAAGCAAAATAGTATGTGATTGCAATGTTATTTTAGTACGCCATTCCATCTTCTGTTCAGTCATCTGCCTCCTTTCCCTTATTGTCACTATCCTCTCCATTTCCTTTTAATCTGTTGAAAAGAAATCCATAAAAACAGCATACACATGGGCACAAATGTCTTATAAACCATTTTTTTAAATATTTTTGTAATTATCCATTACATGGTGCTTGGCATTGACCAGTATTGCAGGTCATTCTTGAATGGACAGTAGTGACAGTTCTCATTCTATGGCAAAAAGAAATAACATTTCCTATGTATGTGCTAAGACATTGTTCAAGGCACTGTTCAAGCAGCAGAGCTTAGCATCATTGTGCCTCAGTAAGCAAATGTAACATTAAAAACAACACAAATGTAATGTAAGGGGATTATATTCCCTGTAACTCCTTCCATGGCTCAATGTTTTAATGATGTGAAACCTCCATTTAAGTGTATTGCATGCATAGTTCTAATCCTATGAGGGTGGGATGCATTGTTGTCACTCTCTAACTATAGTATATTACTGTGACTATCTTTTGAGCATTTTGTTTGAACTCTTCAGTGGCATACCTGTGTAATGCTCTAGCAGACTGTATCTGAGCTGTTCATACCTTTGAATCCTGTCATGCACATCAGTTTTATACTGATTTCCACTGCTGTCATAAACTGAAATGGGTTATTAACACCTGACGTGAAGGATATGTGGCAAGCATAGATAATGCCCTGCTTAATGACTTTTGACATGTTACAAACTGGACTAAAGTGCAACATGTGAATACACAAAGGACTGACAGATTAAAGCAAAAAATGTATTTAGTTCAAACAGTGCACAATGTTTAGCACACAGCAACATTGGCAGACACAGATGGGTAATGATAAATGGCAGTTAACATCTAATGGAAAACACTAAAGAGAAATATTTTGGAAGTGCTAATGATTTGCTAACTGTCATGCAACAGACAGAAAGCAATGATGATGTAAGCACAGTTTGAAAGAAGCAGTTTAAGTGTAACAATGTTTATGGCACATTGCAATGCATTTGTGAGGTATCATTTTGAGATAAGTAATGCTGAGAGTTTGCAGCCCCTGTTGCCATAAGTTTGTTGAACATTGCTCAGAGTGCATTCCTCATAGTCCGAGAAAATACCTGCAAAAGTATGCTGCATGTCAGGTTTACTAAAAGTTACAATGTGTCATGTGTAGGAGGTAGACAGGTCAAGAGAGTAAGAGGGAGGCAGTCAGGGGTTAAATCTCCTAATGTATAAGTTTTGGCAGTTTGAACCGTGGTTGCGATGACCATGCAAACCCATTTGTTTTTTCCATCTTGCCATATGTGCATGTTCTAGAAGTTACAGCTGTCAAGATAAACACAATTGATAGTCCATGATTAACTATGTTAATTTGGAGTCACTGTTCAGCATGTAATCTCAGTGGTAAACAGATGGATGGATGATCACCATATTTCACACCTTAAAGTGTCACTAGAACTATTATATCACAGTCCATAAATTAAGTTTTTGTTGACATCTAGTGTACAAATGAAATGCTTTCCTGTTCCTGATATTGTGCAAAGGATGTGAATAATGCGATTTGCTCCGGGTGCCAATTCAGTGCCATTTTTCCTGACATCTTGGAGGGAGAGACTAATGGCTGGTGAAGCAGAAGGTAGCGCTCCTTTTAGAGAAAAGAGATGGTGGGAGGAGTAGATCAAGATTTTTCTGCATTTCCTCTGTAAGCATTACAGCTGCAGGCTCCTGCAGGGGGTCAATACTGGGTCTCAGTACAAGACTGATGCCTAGAATAGTGTAGTCAAGGCTGTCACCTGTGCTACTGGAATCCTACACATGGGAGAATAGTCTATCATTATCATAGTGACACAAATCACAGAAAACCTGAAATCCTTGGTCATTTGGGACCATTCCCTACCTCTATAATCTAAGTATAACATAATTCATCTATCATTAAACCTCACCAATGCATTTCACCATACAGATATTTAATATGCTCTGTTTGTCTCTGTAGCTCTTGAACAGATAGAAAGGAATCGGCAGATGCAAAGGGAGCAACTGAAGCACATGCAGTAGTGCTGGAGTGTGTACAGGTTAATTATGTACAATATCTCTATGATTCAGTACTAGCAGGTAACAACTAAAATACCAGTTACGTGCAATAATACAGCAATGCAGCATTTGCCATCAATGGCAGTCCATACTGGAATTATTATGACTGTGCAAAGGTAGATTACTGATTCTCATACAAACAGCAGCATAGCTTGAAAAGTGGCTCAGCATGTTAAGTTTATTAGGAGTGATACTGTTATGATGCTTGGGGGTTAAATTCCACATCTTTGATCTTCTCAGGGGATATTTTTAAATGTCATACTATTGAACGTAATTGAATTGTAACTAGAATCATTAAGATGTTAAAATAAACCTGTATGTGCTATGATGAAGAGATTTAATTATCCTTGACTGTATTTGATTATCAATAGATACAGATTAAGAATGGCTTGAAATCACTTTTGTTATATCTTTTCCACCACACTGTTTTTCCAACAGTTCAGCATGATTTGTTAGTTGTCAATATCTTACACATTCAAATAATGGCAAGTGATAGTCACTGAGCGGTAAGACTGTATAAAGGTGAAGATTATGGATTTGGAATACCTTCATCTGCATAGTTTGAGAAGTGGCCTGTCCTACTAACTGTTATGAGACATGGCAACTGTTCTGATGGATGCTGGTTCAGTTCACATAAACACATACATGCATAATGTTGATGATGTAATGGCCTAAATGTATAATGTCATGCTACTTACAGTAATATAATGTTAGATAAACGGGTAAACACTGCTAAAGATCTTATAATTAATGTGTATGTCCTTTGTTGTGCTTATTACTCTCTATCATTGTAATGTCTGCTTATGCAAAAAATATATGTGAATGCAGTTTTCACTACTTTTATTCTTTCTCATTACTTACCTTCTTATGTCATATATTTTTTCTCTATTTATGTTACAATTATAAGAAGCAGCACAGTGACCTGGACAGACCACTTTGGCATGACCTGTCATCTCCTTACAGGCAGCAGCAGTAGGGTCATCACCACCACAAGAGGCACCCCAGCACATCGGGGTCACAACCTATTAGAGCTACCTCCTCACCTCCTGCCCTACCTGCACCACCTGTGTCAGTTAGTTCTGGCCCAGACAATGGTGCATGGGTATCCATCAGGAACGGTGCCAGTGAGTGTGGTAATTTGTGTGAGTGATCATGTGTAGGTGGTTTTATACTCATATCAGCCATATGGAAATCATGCTCCAGCAACTCGCTGATGCATTTTTCCACTTAGCACTACCTGCACTTACTTAGGTAGAATCCAGTGATGACAGATGCCAAGGTAACGGTGATTTTCCACTGTGCTTAAGTTGGCAGAGTATGCATCGCCCAGTACTACACCCTATCTCCAGTTGTGGTGTACCTCCCATTATGTGTCCATAACCAATCTTATCATGGTATGCAATCTACCCCTTTCCATTGTCTGACCTCTGTCTGATGTTTCCTTCACCAAAGTGTACGCCCTCCCTCACTGTTTTATCCCATACCCTGTCAGTCATGACCATCTTTTCCTGCTACCTAACCTCCCACTCTTACATACTTCTGACATCCATGTCTTCCTTCCACAAATTCCCTTCTCACAAAAAAGGGTACCCATCCCTCAAAGAAAAAAATATATCCTATATATCCCATACATAATTCTCATCTTCACCTATGTGTGTGAATTGCATAAGTGAGTAGGCACAATTCATTAGACAATGTAGTGTCTTAATTTGCACAATATTTACTATGTCTTCATTCAAAAAATTCAAAATTTTATATATATATATATATATATATATATATATATATATATATATATATATATATAAACATTATTAATTTAAGAAGAAGTTGAGATAAATTATTCTATTCCACTTCCATTCTGATCATTCCTGGATTGCTCACATATTCTCCTCCTCTCTGGTTGCTTCTCATTTTCACCTCTGTCCTATGATCCCACTTCCAACTTTTAATCTGGCCTAAATATAGATAAACACACCACACATAGCCATGAATGGCTTATATACAGCCATCTCTATTTATGTACTTCTTCATTGTGCAATGTTTATATCAAGAAGCAGAGTCTACTGCTAGTTGTCACTGTATGGCAAAAACATAGAACATTTCTCCACATGCACTAAGATGAGCATGTCAGTTAACACTTCTGACATCAAAATAAAAAATAAAAGTAATGTAAGGTGATGTGATTCTCTGTAACTGTTTTCTTGGCTCACTGTATGAGTAATAGGATGAGTCCAGTACAGTGCACTTTGTGCTGAATCTAATCCACTGAAGTTGGGATGTAGTTTCAACTTTCTGTCAACAGTCTCTAACTGTATCCCATTTAACAGGTACACATGTAAAATTTGTAAAGTGATATTAAAACAAAGAAGCCTGAAATGCACATCATGTCATGTGTTGCTTGATATAATTCTGCAAATGTTGTAAATTGTATATGAAAAGTCTCTGTGAAGACCTCATGCAAGTAATACATACTTGCACCCCTGGATAAGGCACTGGTATTAAGAAGATAACTGTGAGAGGCTTGTTGTTATATATGTCCTTGTCACCTACCTCTATCCTGCCAAAAGCATATCTCAATGCATTTAGAGTTTTTCTTATTAATATTCCCTTCAACTATCATTCATCATACACATGCAGTATACGTTAGTCTGTGGCTTCACATCATAGCACATTAATCTGGCAGCTGGCACAGAGGTTTATCTGGCAGCTGGCAGAGTTTAACACTGCAAGCTGTAGTTCCTGTTGTACAGGGTTTGATTCCATCAGCATACTGTGTGACACTGAGTAAGTCACTTAACTAGATATTACTCCCGGGACACTCCTGCCTCAACTGTCCCCTACCTTTGGAAGAAAACAGAGCATTTTAAGATACTTTAAGGTTAACTGTAATTTTATAATAAACAGACTTATATTTTAGTTTTACATTATTTTATTGCACATGTAGACCTACTACTATTCTTATATAAGATTCTATTTATAACTAAGCTATTATAAAAAAAAATTTGCCTCTGCCTTGCCTTGGTTTTATGAGTGCTTGTTTGTGTGTGTGTGCTGTTGTGTGTGTGGTGGTGAACTGTCCACATTTTGCAGAATGTCCAGATTTTGCCCCATGTCTGTTCCCTCCCCATTTTGTGATTTTTCTTGAAAATTATTGAAGGCTGAAGTTATTTGAAACAGACATTTTGCTAAATGACAGACATTTGAGCTCAGAAATGTCATACCTAGCACAAATCATACTTAAAATCCGTTATTCTAGTTTCAACTTCTGATTTAGATAATTTATCTGTTAATATCTGTCTGTTTTTTTTTTTGTGTCCATACTTTCTAAGGTCACGAGAACATTATTTTAACATCTGTCCCTGTTTATTTTAGGCTTTGTCCATATTTCTTACCAAGGGACTGTGGCCAATGTGCCTACCTGGTTAACAAATTGTTATTATTATTATTATTATTATTAATAGTATCATTATCATTGCCCGGAGCATAATGCTTACACAAACATGGACTCCATTTAAGTACTGTGCACCTTGAATCACTGTTACACAGATAGATACAGATTGTCAGGTGGATAGATATCATTCCATCTTAGTTAACACATGTAGAGCTTTACACACATGTGGACAATGAGTTTTAAAGCTGACAAACTACTGTTTGTGTGCATAACATTGAGCAATGCTTTGCTTTGAGCAGCATCGCTATTCACAGCTAGGAAATGGGAACTGGCGGTTCACATCATATGGCAAAAACTGAAGAGTATGTCTTTGGCCACACTGATATGCTGACCACTATGTAAATCAGCTTAGTCTAGATGCACAAAAGAAAGTCATACTGATATAAACATGAATACACATTTGTTATTTCAATTGTAACAGCTTCCATGACTCAATGAACTCTTGACATGATGTTTAAATTGTCTGCTAAGTATGCACAGGGTATTGTGATCCATTGATTACTGCTGTCTGTTTAACATTGTTCATACACTCCCTTCAAATACATGTTTTCTGACAACCATTATATTTCTTATTCTGTGGTGTCAATGGTTATTGCACAACTCAAGAGAATGTCATGCAGGCAGAGGTTCAAATCCAACAAGGTGCATGTTTAGTGTAAAAAGCAATTGGTGACATGCAATAATAATTTAGTAAAACAATGTGATGTGAAGTGAGAAATTCTACTTGCTTGTATCATGATCACAATAGAGGGTTTTGATCCTGTAACTGTTTTACTCTCTTTCAATCATGGTAACATTTATTCATTTACACTCTTGTTGATAAACCCCTCAAATGTTTGCTTTCTGGCAATTGCTGTATAACTTGTTTTTTTGGTATCAAGAAAACTTGACAAAATGTGAGTTAGGCTGGCAGAGGTTTGAATCTAGTGAGGTGTACATTTTAGACGCCTGCATATTAGATAATGAGTTTACTGCAGTATGTGTAAATTAGACCTTGTCATTACTATGTCATCTGTCATTCCATTAGGTTCTGTGTTTTCATCTCCTTATTTTTGTAGGTTGTTCAGTAATGCTTAGTTTGTCAGTATGACACCATCACAATGCAATACTGAAGTATGTTAAAATCAGTAACCACCTGTTCACAAAAGCACAGACATACATATGAAAAAGGGGTGTCATACCTACAAAACCTACCTATCTGTGGTGCAATTTCTGTGATCCTGGAGACGTATATTGTATGTGTTCTTAATCAGATATAGAGGTATGATACATATGGTGGTATAGCACACACTGAGGAAGATATTGTAAAATGCTAGGGACACAGCTACTGTCACACAAGTCAGGTGACTACAGATGCCCAACACCTGGCAATAGGTTGACAGTAATTGTTACATTGCCACAACTTCCAAATATCAGAATGGTCATAACTTGACGTGTCCAATGTCAATACATTAGGGGGAGGTTTGTGAGCTCATGATTCCTACATGTTGTGAACAAGGGCCATGTAGCATAATAATGTTCCACTGTGTTGGAACATTTCCCAGAAATGTGTTTGTATGTTTAATGTTGTGATAACATCCTCTATGATGTTACTGAGTTAAATGCTGCTGTATAGACTACTGGTTATGCAAGCAGGAGGTCAAGGCCATAATGGTAAACCTATAAAATGCTGACAAATGTGCCATCCAAGTGTCACATGTGGTAAAATAATAAATGCACCTGAGACTTTTCATGTCTCGGTGGATGATGGGTTTCACTACTCAGCTCTGTTATGTCATTTCCCTATTCATGTTACAGTCATGAGCAGTACTGCAATATTTCCATGACATTTGTGTGTCCACACCCCTGTCACACACCTTCTCCTGTGGCATAACCTAACCATGGGCATGAATCTGTAATTTAAATGATAAAGGTCCTCAGCTTTGTACATTTTGTTTGTTCAACTTTCACCTGCTCTGTTCCCCTAGAATATATTTTCTAGTCACATCTTTCATGAGTAATCCCATAGTTATGTCTTGTTAATACACTATTCTGCTGAGTATATACTTGCATAGATTCATGGGCTCAACCCCAAGTGTGTGCATTGTTTTGTCCAGAAATCAACTGCTCTGTTAACGTAAAAAATATGTTCTAGTTACTTCTTTCATGAGTGATCCTGTAACATACTTTGCTAATGCATCATTTTGATGAATATGTACTTTAACAAAGTCATGGGTTCAAACTCAGCTGTATGCATTTTGCTTGTCCTAACTATATTATTTATTTATTTGACATTTATTAACCAGGTTAGTCCATCTGAGTCAATGGCCCGTTTTCAGTGGAGACCCGAGGAGAACCTATGAACCTATGAAAAGCTCCAGGAATACAAACATAAAAAGATAAAATAGTAGGCAATATTAACTCTCCTGTTCCTGTGAAATGTGTTTTGCTAACCACGTTTGCTACCACTGTTTCTGTCGCAGGTAGTGCACATAGTGCTCTGAGGCATATCCCTGACATCGGCAGGGATTCATTTCATCCCTGCGTTTTTCCTCTTTTAGTATTGTAATGTGTTACATTCCCCCGAATGCCAACTATGCTGTTATAAGAGTATACATTATTTGGGGAATATAGGCATTGCCTCAAGTAATTAATTTTTCCAGATTTTTCTGCCACTGTTGAAATGACATTTGGAGGATATTAGGTTTTAATGGCTATGTTGACTTTTGTGATCAGTGTACTTTGCACAACTTGTGATTTGTTGTGTGGCACTGACTACGTGATTGCTTTAGTGGCTAACTCTTGGTTATATTACCCATTGCAGTGTGGGAGTTCTGGGTTTGGTCCTTGGAGGAAGATTCCTTGCATTTCCCTTTGCATTCTGTCTGCACATGTGCTACATTTCAGAGTTTGTGATTTTATAACCTACTGCACTCTGATGTTTGTACAGCTTCATTTTACATTACAATGCAGATATACTGGCATGTGGACTTGCCTGTTACTGACCACCTCAGGACAACTATAATTTCATTTTATAGACAGGTCCAATAAATTTCAACATCCTGTCACTGGCTGTGTGTATTATTTGAAAGGTTTTGCCAACTGTACTACCAGGAACCTGGTTTATTTAGTGAAATACCAGGATTGTGACTCATTTTATGTTGGCAAAACTAACAGAATATTAAAGGAGAGGGTCCTACTGCAGAGATATAAAGACTGGTGGTGAGCATAATGCACTGGCACAGCATGTAAAGAAACATTTGAGACATATTAAATTTATGGTCCTGCAGTTATGTGCTTTAATCAGAAGAGGGGTTAATATTTCCCTCAAAGTAGAACAGGTTGAAGTAAACTGGATTGCAAATCTGCAGGCGGATAGATTGTCAGGGCTTAATAGTGTTTTACCACTAAAGCCTGTTCTTAGAGGGCGCAGACCCTGGAAATCAAATTGATTGGTCCTTCTAGAGGGTGTGTGCTGTACTGCATTCTTTTTTGGTTGAATGTGGTTTTTAAATAGGTTTGTGTTTTATTATGTTTTGCACTTGGATTTGAAAAAGATTTGGATTACTCAAAAGCGCTTATCCTGGTTATTAAAGATTATATCCATACTCTGCCATGATGGATCCTTTGGGTTTTGTTGCTGCTGTATCTGTTGTTTACCAATTTGGTCCTTCCGTTCTGCTACTTCTGGTTTTATTTGGTTGATAATTTCATTTTTAATGACCTTCACATCATAGCTTGGGTGCACATCTAACACTACCCACTGTTGTTAGGTATGGGGCAGGATCTGACATATTTCCTTATAGCCCACATCTTCTTAAAATTACATTATTGACATAGGCAATTATGGTCTACCTTTCCATGTAATGGTTTGTTACATAACTCCCTTTGCACATTAATGTTCGCCCTTTCCATGACTTCTGTTACTGACATCAGGTCCAGCCTTAGTGTCTGTGTTGATTGTATTTTCATTGCTCATATATTTATTTATGTCTCTGCTACTTTTACTGACATCCCCCATTATTCAAAAAACTGTGCATGCATTTGCATTGGCTACTGTAGTTTCACATTCACACTGATTGTTTACTTATTGTACTTAGATGTGAGTCTGAGGTGGCTAACCAGGATTTGCTTGTAAACGTATGCTGTGGCTGCGAGGAGAGGTTCCTCCACATGCAAAGTGCCTTGGCCATATGCATATGTGATGAGCAATGCTGCACATCATGCTAAGAAGGTGAATAGAGTTGGCTTGACCGTGATGTGACCCCACTGCTAATGAATCCCCAGGACTGTTTAGGTTTGGCCTAATATATAATACTGTGTATTTATCTGCAATAAACCTTATGTTGTTTTCCTCTGCTCCTTATTTAAGATTTATCAGGTAAATAGAGTTGGCTTGACAGTGTTGTGGCCCCACTGTTAATAAATTCCTGGAATGTTTATTTTTGGTTTCATGTGTAGTACAACCACTTATGACAGTTTGCAACTACAGTTAGCAAAACTTTATACAGCTGTCTTAATAATCTTCAAGATTTTGTAATAATGGAAATTTAACTATACTGATCATTAATATTATATCTTCAGACCCTACAAATTATAACCCATTCACCCCATTATTATTTTCTGCAAGTCCCCTTGAGAATGTTGCTTTAATACTTTGTCTTAAAATGTAGAAAGTACATAGGACTTCTATCTACATACAAATAAGTGCATTTTTGCTCTGCCCTTTCAGCTCATGACTGCTCACTAAGCAGTCTACTTTTAAGCCCCTTAAGGATTATGACATAGCACAGCATCTTTAAGGACCAGTGTTAAGTAGTCACTCCCCCAGTATAACTCGTATTATTAAAATAAAAAATAAAAGAAATAAAACATCCCAGCAATCAGTCCTTTTGCTGTTTGTGCCTTTGCCAACCTATCAGCTCATAGACGAGGCAAGCAGTTAAGAACAATGCAATTCTTCACACTAAGACAAAAATTCACTCAGTCAGCATTTTGTTATGAAAAGAAAAGAGGTGCTTGGGGCCACCTTGGCCACTCTACTGGTTGAAGAGTCACAAACTGAATTCCCTAAATTTACTGTACAAGTCATTTCATTTTTTATACACTCCAGACTCCCACATATTATGTCTATTCATTCATTCTTTGAATTTTAGGTTTGAATTATATTGTCTTTGATTTCACTGGATTATAAGGTGTTTTATGAGTGCAGTTTTTTTATTCTAGTTGTTATGTATTTTTTAATAACACCATGTAACATTTTGGTGCATTGTAGTAATGCAGTGTGGGTCATGCAAGGATTTACTAGTCTAGTATTTAGTTATGTTTTAAATTAGCTTAATCTGAACTAGTTTAGAGATAATTTATTTATTTTATTTTACATTTCTTTACCGGGATAGTCCGACTGGACACATGTCCATTTACAGTGGAGGCCCAGGGAAAAAAGCTCCACATTCAGTACAGAAAAGCAGATAGTTGAACAATATGATAACAATATGATCATCTATACAGAAGCAAAAACTGACAATAGATAAAAATACAACTTTTGATACAAAAAACAAAAATTTGCCACTAGATAAAAAATACAACTTTCGATACAGAAACAGAAATTGACAGTATACTGATAAGCATTATAACTGACTACAGAGATAGACAGAGACTACTTAGAAATTAATTACTGTAAGTTTAGTAGGAGCTAGTATAACTATTAGAAACATGAGCAGAAAATAAAATTCCTGATACTGTAGAAAAAATACAATAGGTATAATTGGAAATGAAGCTATCTGGGGTGGTAGAAACAGAGAAGGTTAGGTAATGCATGGACATAGCCAAGAGTTCATTAAGTGTAATTTAAGTAAGTTTTTGAACAGTACAATAGTGGAGGCAGAAGATAAAGCAGGGGGAAGTTTATAATGGATTTTCTTTCTAGGGTTAAATTAGAAGGAAATACATTCAGAAGACTGAAAGCTTTGAACATTGAAGCTGAAAACATCAGGAATAAGGGTGAAACACACACACACACACACACACACACACACACACACACACACACACACACACACACACACACACACACACACACACAAAACAAAAAAAAAACAAAAGTATGTTGCTACTGGCTTTTTAATAGCATTGAATAGATGGTAGTGTATAGCCTGAGATCACGGTACAGCAGGGGCTTTATTTTGCCTTTCCCCACTATAGTACAGCCTAAGAGTTGGTATCTATAACTAGCAGGTTGTATTTTTTGTTGCTCCACTTTTTTCTGTTTCAACCTTGTATAGTTGATGTTTCCAGCTTCAGTATTCAAAGCTGCCAATCTGCTGAATGTATTCCAATTAGAATCACCATTTTTGGGGGCTTATGCCTGTATGTGTGTATCTAATGTAACTTTTGAAGTATATGGAATTGAAGCACATTGCTTTATTTTACATTTTTTAAGCTAAGTGGTGATTTGGATTTGAGGAGTATTTTAGGAAGGATAGGGTGTCTTTGGTTGTGTGCTTCTGTATTTTGTATGTGCATTGTATAACCTTTTAGCAAGTAGGGCAATTATGGCAGATTTATGAGAAATATATAGGTTGGATGATATAACACGGGTTTACTTTCCACAGAAGCATCAGAATATCCTGTCCCATATTTCACTATTTCATGTCTTGTCATTCAAACCTCCCTTACTAACAAACCTCCTCCCCTATCCAATGGTTCTTGTCCTCTTACTTCCTCTCTTCTACAAAGCCTCTCATGCTTTCTGAAATAATACTTTCCTTTCAGGATTTACAAAATGCTACCCCTCTTCTTCTTATAAAACATTTCCTTCCCTACATTCTCCATAAGACATTGGAAAGCATTAGTATAAACCAAACAGACATGATTTTTCCTGTTCCAGCTTCATTTATTGTAGTGGTCTGTCTTTCAATATATATGAAGTCTGCCCTATCTGTGGAGCTTTTCTTCTCTTGGCCTTCATTGAAAATGGGGTATTGCCTAAACAGACTTTCCTGGTAAACAAATGTCAAATAAAATCAATAACTAACTAACTAACTAACTAACTAACTAACTAACTAACTAACTAACTAACTAACTAACTAACTAAATGTTAATGATATTTGTGATGATGGACCAAAAGTGTGAATAAACCAATAATATCTATACAATATATATTTTTATCACACCTATTATATGAGGTGCATGCTTAGGATAAATGCATTTCTCTCTCTCTCTCTCTCTCTGTATATATATATATATATATATATATATATATATATATATATATATATATATATATATATATATATATATATATATATATCTTAGACACAAATAGTTTACATTTATAAAAGGGGGTGCACCATCTGGCAATACCTCTAAGATATCACTAGCTTAGCAGAAGTGGTATGTCATGTTGACTCTCCTTCTTAGATGACAATTGCTGCAACACACCCCTTGTCCTTGTGTCATTTTGTGCAGATTTACTCCAAACGATATAAGGAATAAGACAGGATATATTTAGTTGTTTAACAAGGCATTTTACACTCATGAAACAGTTGTGTTAATAAATGACTGAATTATGATTTGTAATCAGTAGTATAAAAAGGCAAGCTAAAGTACAGTGTCATATAAAAATCCTAAAAAAATAGTTTTAGATATCGTGGCTAGAAGAAAATGGAAAAAGATTTGCATACATTATGGGTAAATTTAAATCAAACATGTTTTTCTGAATTTTATGAGGGTAAGATGCTGAGTAAAGTTCTGAGGAATTCATTTTTGATGACTGTATATTTGTTACTGAAGGGTATTGATGATAAATATTTCATACCTGGAGGTCAGAGAAGGAGGCAGTCTAGCAGGGTGTCTATTATTATATATGAGGATTACAGATCAGAGAGTTACTGAAGCTGATATCACTCTTTCTTACTTGTGCAGGGGTTTGTGGGAAACACTGATGGTGATCTGAAGATTCAACATCAAGGGAAATTTGAGCTGCAGTTATATTTGCATAGAAAGTTATGGTGTGATTCATCATGACAGAGATATGGAGGCCAACGTAAATAATACATGGAAGAAGTTATGGAGTGAGTCATTATGACAGAGATATGGAGGCCAACATGTAAATAATACATGGAAGAAGTTATGGGGTGAGTCATCATGACAGAGATATGGAGGCCAACATGTCAATAATACTTGGAAGAAGTTATGGAGTGAGTTATCATGACAGAGATATGGAGGCCAACATGTAGATAATACATGGAAGAAGTTATAGGGTGAGTCATCATGACAGAGGTATGGAGGCCAACATGTAGATAATATATGGCAGACGTTATGGTGTACATCATTATGACAGAGATATGGAGGCCAGCATGTAGATAATACATGGAAGAAGTTATGGGGTAAGACAGAGATATGGAGGCCAACATGTAGATAATACATGGAAGAAGTTATGGGGTGAGTCATCATGACAGAGATATGGAGGCCAACATGTAGATAATACATGGAAGAAGTTATGGGGTAAGACAGAGATATGGAAGCCAACATGTAGATAATACATGGAAGAAGTTATGGGGTGAGTCTTCATGACAAAGATATGGAGGCCAACATGTAGATAATACATGGAAGAAGTTATGGGTTGAGTCATCATAACAGAGATATGGAGGCCAACATGTAGATAATACATGGAAGATGTTATGGGGTGAGTCATCATAACAGAGATATGGAGGCCAACATGTAGATAATGCATGGAACATGTTATGGGGTGAGATATGGAGGCCAACATGTAGATAATACATGGAAGAAGTTATGGGGTGAGTCTTCATGACAGAGATATGTAGGCCAACATGTCAATAATACTTGGAAGATGTTATGGAGTGAGTCATCATGACAGAGATATGGAGGCCACCATGTAGATAATACATGGAAGAAGTTATGGGGTGAATCATCATGACAGAGGTATGGAGACCAACATGTAGATAATACATGGAAGAAGTTATGGGGTAAGACAGAGATATGGAGGCCAACATGTAGATAATACATGGAAGAAGTTATGGGGTGAGTCATCATGACAGAGATATGGAGGCCAACATGTAGATAATACATGGAAGATGTTATGGGGTGAGTCATCATGACAGAGATATGGAGGCCAACATGTAGATAATACATGGAAGAAGTTATGGGGTGAATCATCATGACAGAGGTATGGAGACCAACATGTAGATAATACATGGCAGAAGTTATCGTGTGCGTCATCATGATAGAGATATGGAGGCCAACATGTAGATAATACATGGAAGAAGTTATGGGGTAAGACAGAGATATGGAGGCCAACATGTAGATAGTACATGGAAGATGTTATGGGGTGAGTCATCATGACAGAGATATGGAGGCCAACATGTAGACAATACGTGGAAGAAGTTATGGGGTGAGTCATCATAACAGAGATATGGAGGCCAACATGTAGATAATACTTGGAAAAAGTTATGGGGTGAGTCATCATGACAGAGATATGGAGTCCAACGTGTAGATAATACATGGAAGAAGTTATGGGGTGAGTCATTATGACAGAGGTATGGAGGCCACATGCAGATAATACATGGCAGAAGTTATAGTGTGAGTCATCATGACAGAGATATGGAGGCCAACATGTAGATAATACATGGAAGAGGTTATGGGATGAGTCATCATAACAGAGATACGTAGGCCAACATGTAGATAATGCATGGAAGAAGTTATGGGGTGAGTCATCGTGACAGAGATATGGAGGCCAACATGTAGATAATACATGGAAGAAGTTATGGGGTAAGTCTTCATGACAGCGATATGGAGGCCAACATGTAGATAATACTTGGAAGAAGTTATGGGGTGAGTCATCATGACAGAGATATGGAGGCCAACATGTAGATAATACATGGAAGAAGTTATGGGGTAAGTCATCATGACAGAGGTATGGAGGCCAACATGCAGATAATACATGGAAGAAGTTATGGGGTGAGTCATTATGACAGAGATATGGAGGCCAACATGTAAATAATACATGGAAGAAGTTATGGGGTGAGTCATCATGACAGAGATATGGAGGCCAACATGTCAATAATACTTGGAAGAAGTTATGGGGTGAGTCATCATGACAGAGATATGGAGGCCAACATGTAGATAATACATGGAAAAAGTTATGGGGTGAGTCAATATGACAGCAGTATGGAGGCCAACATGTAGATAATACATGGAAGATGACATATCAAAAGTATATTCCTGCCTTTTAAATATGCTGGCTGAGAATATAGAGATCTGAAGAGATTTCTGTACAACAAGAAACAATGATGTGATGATAGAAAGACAAAGTGCAATTGGGTAACTGATGAAGTTTTTTTCTGGTGAAGAAGACATCAAAAATGGTTAAAATGAATAAGGGGACTGGAGGAAAGGTTTTAACTAAGGATGTGAATTTCATATTCAGTAAGTCAATGTAGGGTTTTACTGAAAGGGATGATTTAATACATGCATTTTATACAAATGTTCAAGACAAGTTAGTCCCTCTTTTATCTCATACATTAACATTTTTATTAAATTATGACTGGCTGCTACCATTTGTTTAGTACTCAGATGTTGAAATCAGTTTGCAAGATGGATTTAAGAAGATGTTTCCATTTGGTCATTAAAGATAATAATATCCAGGGAGGATATAGTGGCAACTAGACTTTAGATTCTGTGATTTGAAAAAGCTGTGGAACAAGAACAGGGTTTTGCTGGGTTTAAGGATTCCCAATGAGAATTTCTGTTTTACTGGCATTGAGGCTGTAGTGGGATTATTTAACAGGTATTTGTTGTATTACATTGAGCAAAAGAATGTGTTGGACAAAGTGAATTGGTACCTTATGTTTTAGCAGTTGCTAACAAGGAAAGGATTCAGACAGCTTATTTACAGCTATATGAGAAATGCATATGAATCATCTACCTAAGGAAGCTAAAATGAAAGAAAGGGTCTTTCAGGGATGCCATGCCTGTTTTTGAATGTTTATTATTACAAGAGTATTATATGAGAGTAGAATGAAAAAAAAGTTCATAGGATTCAAGAATGGTTACAGAAACATAAAATGTAATTCTTACACTATGTAGACAATAATCCTATACAAATAAAAATACTGAATGTGCCCCAGCATTTTTAGATGAAGTTGAATGCTTGTTCTCCATTGAAAACTGAGTGCTACATGCATGAAACCTAGAGGGTAGGAATTTGAAATGTCAGGATCTGCTTCATCAAGTCTTGAAATACGGAAAGTGAATGGCTGAAAAAACAGACTTTCATATACCAAGTTCAAGATGGCCATTTCTTAGAATATTCCATTTTCTCTGTGGTATGGTGATCTTGGAGTTGGTATATAGAAGTTCAGGGAGCATTAGGGACAGAAGGGCTTGCCCCCCTGCAAAACACAAGTTTAAAAGAGAAGAATGATGTTCAGTTTGTGCTTTTCTCATACATTTTCAGTTATTTTTTTTTTGTCTCACTGCAGGCATTTCAATAAAGAGCCAACCTAGAGAGGTGTTTTCATTATGAAAGGTATATTTTCTAAGAAGTGAATGTAGTTTATGTGGTACTGGTTTTGATGATAGCATTAAGTATGGCACTTGGGAGCATATGGCCGCCAAGTAACATTCTAGAAAAACGAAAAAGAGAATTAATAATAAAGTATACTTCTGACTCATCTGATAAATGTTGCATTTATATAATTAGTGTTGAATTTATTTAGTATTTGTGTGTATTATCAGAGAGGATTTTAAATCTCATTGAAATGACTTTTGCTTATAAACATGCGACAGATGACTGTACTGATGTGTTGGAATGCTTAATCTAGTAAATTCTATACAAAATATTGAAATGGAATATAATTTAATGAGAATAAAATGACGATCAGACAGCATGGACAGTGGGCAGACCCAGCTATACATTCATTAAAATATAAAGAAACTAAGAGATTTGCTAATTTGTAAAGCAAATAAGGTAAAGTTGTTGAAGTTAATAAAATAAAAAGAAAAATTTTGTATGAATCAAAATGAGTATATAGAGAACCACTACTGCAAAAAGGTGGAAATATATTTCCCTCCAAGGAGTTAAGTAAAAAGGATGAATACATAACTGAGAAATCAAAACTGTAAAATAATTCCTGATTAGGTGTTGGATGTTAACATTACATATATTACTTGGCAGCACGTGGCTGCCAAGTGGGAAACTTTAGAAAGGGAATGTTCTGGAAAAGCGTTAAAGGAAGAGTTATATTGATAAAGAGCAAGCTGCCAGATGATCTGGCACATGTTGTGTTTATATAGTTTTTTGGCTACTGAACTAGAAGCAAATCTATTCAGTACTTTTGCATGTAATGTTTTAAATCTCACTTTAAGCTCTGCTACATATAAATGAATGACAGAGGATGGCATTAGGAGGGATGTGTTTTATGTGATATTTATTTTGATGATGACCTTGATTATACTAATTAAAAGCATGTGATGAATACAGTAAAAAGATTGCTTGTTTGATGTAAAGAAACATTCTGGAAAAGAGAAAAAGAGCATCAATAATAAGAAATACTCCTGGCTCATCTGATAACTGTTGCATTTATATAATCAGTGATGAATGTATTTAGTATTTAGTTTGTATTATCAAGAAAAAAATGTAAATCTCATTGAAAGAACGTTTGCATAGGGGCATGTGACAGATGACTGTACTGATGTGTTGGGATGCTTCATCTAGTAAGTTCTACACAAAGTATTGGGATGAAATATAATTTAATGAGAGTGAAAAGATGACCAGGAACATGAATAGTGGGCAGACCCAGATACACATCCATTAAAAGATAAAGAAACTGAGAGGTGTGCTAATTTGTAGAGTAAATAATGTAACATCGTTCGACACAATGCAATAATATACAATGCTCAGGAGAAAATGAATCAAAATGAGTATATAGAAAACTACTACTGGAAAAAAGGTAGAATGATATCTTCCTTCATGGCATTAAGTAAAAAAAAAAAAAGATAAATACATAGGTGTGAAATCAAAATTGTAACATCATTTCTGGTTAATATCTGGGCATTTTCTCACAATTTCTTGCCAGTTGTTGTTGTTTGTCTTTCGGCTTTTCCCGGTCCGCTAACGATTGGCAGTTGTTTTTTATGGTGTCGAGTTGCCAGCCCGACGCCCAACCTTCAACGATGGCATGCCCATTCAACGCATGTCTTTCTAATGCCCACTCGACCGCGGGGAGGACATGCAGACTCCACACAGAAGGCACTCCCAACCTAAGCATCGAACAGGAGAACCTCTTGCTGTGAGGCAACAACGCTACCGCTGCAGCACCATGGAAGTACCTCACAATTTCTTGCCAGTAAATAGCAAAATAAACTAAAACTAATGAAGGCCTGAGGTACAGTTTGGATCTTAATGAGCAAGTATTATTGCTCAGTGGAACTTAATCATTGATGCTATGTATTGGTAAATATTGGTTATGAATAAATACATGTAACTGTATAGATACATGCATTTAAATCAGAAAAAAACATCTGGTTCATTGCATATTACATAACGTGAAAAAGGAAGAATAAGCAAAAATACAGTAGCAATTCACTGCTGAAATCATGCCACTGACATAACAGGAACTATTTGATTTACAAAATGAAAAAGAATGAATGCACAACTGAGTGACACATGAGCAACAGAATTCAGGTTTTGTTGTTATGATCATTTGTAAAAGGCTGTTCAGCAAAAAAAACATTCTTGACAGCATGAATTTGGAGGATTGGAAAATGTATTCAATGTGTTTTACATTTTTTGGATATGGCACTCACTTTTCAAATACTTTTTTCTTCCCCTTTATCTCCTTGGGACCTGCCTGAAGAATCCCCTACTCTAGTCCAAGTTGTCCATGTATTCCACTTGGGATGAGAGCCAGGTATCTGCAGGCTAGGTAAGGAACCTACAGTCCATTTGTTCCTGCCTAGGAAGCCTTATCAGTTCATTCGGTCACCTTCTGACAAGTGTCAGAGTGGTTAAGAGAGATCCAACTTCAGGTCTTTAGGAGCAGTTTACCCAAAGCTCCCTCAGGTGGTTTGCCAACTAGTAAACCACCCAACTCAAATGCTACCTGTCTGAGCAATGCAAATACAAATGCCAGAATGTAGGACTACACTGCACTAGGTTAACTTCCTCTCACAACACCTCATTTTGATTGCTGTTGTACTGTATTGGTTACAGCTATGTTTCTCCTTCATGTTCATAGCTTCTCTTTCTCCACACTCACAGTTATCTTTCAATTTTTACCTTTCTCTGTTTCTCAGACTCCTTGGACTTTGTGTCTTTATTATTACTTATCTCTTGTTTTGTCCGCTAAACATCTTGTGTTACCTTCTACAATTCCCAAAACTAAACCTGCTGCTCAGTCTTTTCTTCATACCCCTCTGGTTTCACTTTTCTACTTATAACATGTATATCTCAACATGTTGTAAAGTTTGTTCATAGCAGCTCTTTTTAGTGCCTAATTTATGTAACCACTATGTTCCACTGTAGATTGTTATGGTTAGAGTTTTGTTGTTAACATTTTGAATGAAACCCATGCTTAACCTGCAGCTGGATAGGATCAGTGCTCCATTCTGGTAACCAAAATGTAAATAATTAAAATAAATAAATAAAAATGTCTGCCAAATCTGGAGGAGGAAGAGGCAACTGAATTCCCACACATACTTCCCTCTTTTCCAGGCTCTGAAAAGTTGAGCTTCATGTTGATAGCATGATTCAATCTAGCTATTAATGTCAGTTGAAACATCTATCCAGTGATAGATGTCACAAATGTCATGGGCCTAGTAAGCCCCTCCTGACAAGGGTGATCAAGCTGGTGTCATAGACTCAAGCTAATCCTCACCACCTGGTCACTCAGACACTCATATCTATAACTGAAAATGGATTATCTGGGCTTTGTCTCTCTGTGTGCAGGAGCAGGGTGCCTGAATATTTCTATGTCACCTATTTTCATGTGTGTAAAATATAAATTGGAGAGGTAATATTCTGTATAATTTGTTCTTTGTCCTAATGTTTACTGATTAGTGTCAGGAGATCTTTAACATCTACTCAGAATACCTTCAGCATTACTTTTATGTCCTTTACCCCACTTATCTTCCAACAACTAAGCCTCGTCCACCTACTCTTGAGGCCATTTGCAGCCACGGTAAGAGCCATCTGGAGAGGTTATCATCCTGGCAGTTGTGACGGTGGCCTATACTTCTGCCAGTCCTACAACATCCACAGGATAGTGGGGCATAACCTCACATTCCATGCTCAGGTTACTCTGGCTTTCCCTACAGACTTGTTGCCTGCTCCTGGGCACGGAACTCCATGGCACTGTCCCTGTATCAGCACCCCTGCTTCATAAAAAGCATGGGCTATGAAGGCATAATGTGTAGCAATAACCCCTCACTCTGGTGACTAATGTGAGTACTCTTGTCACTTACATGTGCCCAGACAGAACAACTATCCTTAAGCCTTGCTTGAGTTCTTTACTTTTTGTATAATTCTTCATCATAACATGACTTTAGCATTATTATCACATGTAATGTATGCTTTCCCTTATAGGTTAGATACCTTGTTTTGTACCTTAATGGTATTATGGTGCCTATTATGTATTGCCCTGTTTTATGGAGTGATGTTGTTTTAAGGTTTATTTGGCTCAATTGGCTATTTCTTTCCAGTTTTGTCATGATGTTTCATTGTGTATATCATATGCTTGCACTGCAAAGTCCCTTTCAGCAGGCAAGTTGCTTAGCATGTTTGGTTATGTGTCATATACTGCACATGTGACTGTTCAGTAACCATTTGGTATGGCACCCATGAGCATACTGCTTGGACTTCTATATTCATATGTTTCTCAAGGATGTATCATTTGTTATACAGAGTGTGTGTGTGTGTGTGTGTGTGTGTGTGTGTGTGTGTGTGTGTGTGTGTGTATGTTTGTTTGTGTGTGTATGTATTGGCCTACTTGTATAAAGGCACACTATGGGTCTATATTAGATCAGTGGAAAACCTTTTCAGTGAACAGCTCTTTGCAGAATGCTCATTGTCGAAACCTTGCTCCATCGAACAGCCATTTCAGCAAATTTTTTCATAGGGGAAAAAACACTTGGCCAGCGTAAAACTTCACAAAATTTAATACCCTCCAGAGTGGGGGACTTTGCACCCCACATCCCTTAATGTGGGGGGGGCTGTGCCCCCACACCCCCTACCTAAATATACCAACTCTGAGATCAGACTACAGTGGGGAAAAAGGCAAATTCCCAATGATGGCCAAGCATTTTTTCCCCTAGGAAAAAATTTGCTGAAACAGCCATTTGACGGAGCGAGGTTTTGGCAATGATTTGCTGAAAAGGTTGTTTGGTGATCTAATATAGACCCAACACCACATGGCACCTCTGCTGAGCTTTATATCCAGAGATTTGCTCTGGAGTCCTCTATTCTACAATGCTGATGCATTGCTTTTGCTTCCACATCATGAGAAATTAGTACTCTACAGTCAGCACATGTCTGTGTCTGTGCACATGTTCCTTGCAGTTATTTAATTCTAGAGTTCTGCTGTGTGTCATTGTTTTGATCTTAATCAAAGTCTGTCACTGTTGTAATATGCATGCTACATCCTGAATGTTATGTTGCCAAGCAAGTCTTGCATCTGCTGACTGTGTTGTTGTTTGTCAATTATGTATGCAACTTTTTCTACTTTGTCTATATATATGATATCATTCTAAGGGATCTGTTATGTGGGATGAAATGGTAGATAAGAATTCTTGTTTCACCATGGGTGGCTTACACTTCTCTTATCAGGGCTACTATATACCAGATAAAAGCTTTTCTGTCCTCATTGTGCTTTTTTAGATAGAGCCCCCTTACTTGCCATTCCACCATAACAAACTCAAACTTAGATAACATCATGGTGGTGCAACTCAATACTAGGAGTCTAAATAGAAAGATGCCACAACTAGAAAGCATTCATAGCTGTATAGCTTCTGAAACTTAGTTGTAATACAGCACTCCCTTTATACCAGTGTTAGCATCTATCACACTACTAGGTCTTTGAGTATCTTAGGCGTAGCATTTGCATTTGTCAGAAACAATAGCAAGTTAGCCACAACCCTAATTTTGATGTCCTAGAGATCCAGATCACAGTTAACAAATTCAACAATTACTTCATTGTTACCACTTAGTTCATGTTAATAACTTTAACAACACTGACAGTTTAAATACCAAAGCAAATATCTTCTTGTTAGGGGACTTCAATTACTTGATTGGAATACTAACACCTCTAAAATGGATATGCTCATTGTTTCCTACATTTTATTAATATATGCACTGCAGCAAATTCTAAAACTACCTACCAGAAGAGGGTCTAATATCCTTGACCTGGCCTGTATCAATCTAGATGGCTACCTGTATCCCACCATACAGCTCCTCATCATTATATCTGACCACAAGTCAGCCATCTTCTTCATTAGGCCTAGTTCTACTACTCTATCACCACATGATTTCACCATTAAGGAGTTTTACAGGGCAAGCATACTTGAGCTTATAGAAAACAAAAATTCCCACCAAACCTCCTCTATCTGACCCAACATTCACCTCAAACTGTTTTTCAGGACATAAAAGTCAGTACTCACCTGTTCTAAATAAAATGGTAAACTCAGAATAAACCCCTCTCATGGAAATCCTGTAATAATAAACTGTATAACAAAGAGAATTACAAAATGTTTAAAAGTGTAATTCCCACTCCTATGATGTAATCTAGGAACTTAAACACACTGTTAAGAAAATGTAAAGTAGAGTATGAGTTTAACATTGTTATTGATACCAGAGGAAACACCAAATCTATTTTGAGAAGTCAGAAAATTAAGGATCAATGCACAGATAGATGATAGTAATATCACGCATTCTGATCCCGAGGTTATAGGCAATATTTTAGCAGCCAAAAGTAGTAATAACACCTACATAGCCATATTGTTGTTGTCTATATCCCTGTAAATTTAATATTCCCCTAAAACCACTTAAGTCTTTGAATTCTAGTCAAAGGCAAAAAATAATATTTCCATGGGTCTTGAAAATATACTAGACTGCATTCTTATGATGTCTAGTATACACTATCTGAGCCTCTATGTAAAACCAACATACATAACAGATTCAAGGAGATCTCTCATTTGTATGCCACATTAGTAGCTTTCCTGTCAGGTATGCATAAGTCTCTCTTTGATGTCTACACAGTAGAAACTAATCTGAGTGATTACAACAGGACTTTTGTTACATTATTGCTGTAGTCCTAAGTTGTCGTGATAAAATGCTAAAAGGAACTTAATTGTAGATTGGGAGTTTCAGGTCAATCAAAATATAAATAAGTGAACATACACAGAAAATAATAAATGCATTTCATAAGAAAAAACATGTCAACATCAGTTCAGTTTGGCAGCTGTAT
Organism: Protopterus annectens; assembly: GCF_019279795.1. Classification (NCBI taxonomy): domain Eukaryota; kingdom Metazoa; phylum Chordata; order Ceratodontiformes; family Protopteridae; genus Protopterus; species Protopterus annectens. The sequence goes on along the minus strand of NC_056729.1, from coordinate 363,856,729 downwards.
CTTTGTATTTCTACAGATTGGTTCATTAAATTAATGTCAATTGTTGCTGTTGGTTTTCTTTTATTACTTTTTCTGAAGGTAGATAATTGCAGGGGAAATGCATGATAATGGCACGGATCCAGAAACAAAAGTATTTTTTCCTTTCCAAATAACATGGGAGTCAATATTATTAAGTACTTATTTTTGAAGCATTGCCTGTGGCTTGGGTTTGGGCTTATGTTGGTACTAATAAAATGCAAACTGACAGAAACTACCAGTGGTGTGGTAAAACAGAATATATGTCAGGTATTATTCCTGAGAAACATATTGATCAAAGACCTAAATTACTAAAAGGCATTTATAGTTGATTACTTTCAACATGTTTACAGATTACTTTCAACACGTTTGCAGCACTGTTCTCACACTCTTACATGAGGAAATATGGGTGCAGCTTCAACTTCTGTCCAAAGGATGATTTTGAATAGTAAATCTTAAACAGAATCCCAAGAAAACATAAGCAGGGATTCAAGGATGACACTGAGATAGATAAGACCTTGTGAAACTTTTTGTGCAGCAGGAGATTCTTATTTAATATGCTGTTAACAGATTTTAAACAACAGACCGTGATATACTTGATAATTCCACTGAGCTGTTTGCTCCAGTTTAGTAGTGATGGTTATGGCTATGGGTGCTAGTACCCTTCAGTCTGTATTCCCACCATTTATATCCTCTTGCGTTGTGTAAATACTGCTTTCCCTTTCCATTCTGCTTCATTTTCTAAGTATATTATACTCCTGCTGATCAGCTTATGTCTATCTATATGATGATGGCGACGATGATGATGCAGTCTCTTTACTGCACGGTAGGATCTAATAAATGTGAATCTGTTAACCTGGCAAGCTCAATTCCTAGCTCCATCCCAGGATCATTAACTTCAGCAATTTGAAAACCACTAAAAAAGCATAAATTCAAAATACATCACGATTCCTGTCATTATGTTGGGGCAAAGCCCTCCTGTGCAAACTGAGAGTGCAGTGTCAGTAGCTCAAAAGATAGCAAACTCCCTTTTGGTTAAGGAAGCTCAGAAGGCTGAGGGTTCTACTTCTGCACCAACTGCATGGATTCATATTTACATTACTAGTACTGCAGTGATATATTATTATTTTAGAAGAAAATTTGTAAACAACTAGTATGGAGCAACTGCTGTATGTTTGTCTTTATAAATCTGGATTATCAAGATGTCTATCCACAAGAGCAATTGTGATAGTCCCCAGACTCCCTCTAATAAACAAAAGTGAAACATCAATAATTGTAACTGTTTAGTCTTGTTGTGGGCTTTTGGTTTGCTTAGGGTATTTTAATCCCATTTCTGTTAATTATACATGGAGTACTACTTCAAAAGTATGATATCCTCGGGTTTTTGTGATGTTGGGTACTGTTTCTGACCATGGTGTTTCAGACTTGACAGCAAGGAACAGACACCAGTACATCATTCTGGATGAATCTACACTCTTTATTATCATGGCAGCAACTGAGAAGTAAAGCAGAGACATGTGGCTCCCTGATTGAATACTTAGTCGTTTGGTACACTTAAAGTTCCTCATTATATATATATTACATCCCTCTCTTTAAGCTAAAAGCCTTTTTTATTTACGTTTTGTTGCCTGGCTTAGTCCAACTAGCCTACAGGGCTGTTTTCATGGAAGACCCAAGGTGATATTTATACTGACTAGGGGAAATTTAGACAGGTCACTGGAGAACTTACTCTACCCTTTTTGATAAGTGTGTGGGATCTGTTATACCCACCTGAGCTGATACCAACTCAGGTATATGGGTCCTCATTTTAATTTCTCATCCAAAGGATGGCACACTCAGAAGTGCAACACTCTATTATACTACACTGCGCTGTGAGTAAAATCTGTCCAAAGAATTAGTGTGGGGATAGAACTCACAGCCATTTACACCAAAAGTGAGCACGTGACTTGCTGAGGTGCTGAGACTTACAAATCACACTGTGAAGAAGTGCTTGGTGTTGTACTATATTTTATGTAGTAATATTCTGAGGAGATTGCACAATATGAACAGAAACAAGCAATGCAAATTTTTTTTCAGATGCAATGGAAACATTAAGGGTAGCAGCTATGAAAACCACTCTTTGCTATTATAACACTAAAACTATGTTATATTTGGATGCTGTTTTAATGAGTCTTATTTCTAAACACTTTAGAGTTACTAGTGATATTTCAAAAGAAATGACTGGTGACAAAACCATGGTCTGAGACTAATGCTAAAAAATGCACAATCATACCCTTCGGTAAATCAGATATCCTTGCAAATTATAATATTGATAGCACACACCTAAAAGTAGACCCAGTGGTGAGGGACCTATGAACACAGATAGGTAACCTAAACTTTGACTACCAGGTAGCTACGGTAGTGAGGAGATCCTTCTGTGTGGCACAACTTATAAGTAAAGGCATGGCATCAATGTCAAAGGAAGTCATAGTGCCATTGTACTGGTCCCTCACTGGGCACATAATCGAGTACAATCATTCCTTCTGCATGTACCTGATCAGGCACTTACACCAAATAGAATGGCCCCAGAGGTTTCTCACTAAAAAAATATTACAAAGCATAAGACACATGTCTTATGCAGACCAACTAAAAGTCCTATCTATTTACTCGATTTCATATTGTTTATCGAGAGGTGACTTATGTCTGACCTACAAGGCATTCTCTGATCCAGCCCTGATGAAAATGTTACATATTTTCAAGAAAAATTATATGAGGGTCATGTGTTTCATGGACCTGAATATTATTTGTGACTCTAGCAGAACTTGCTGGAGAGACAGATTCGTATCCTAAAGGCTACCTCATCTATGGAATAAACTTCCCATCTTCATAAAGCAAAACCTGTCCCTCACTCTGTTCAAAAAAGAATTTGGATAAATGGGGAACCATAAATTCACTTTTAGGGTGCTGCCCTTGTCTCTTGTTGTGAGAGGAGTCTGTAAGATGACTTAGGCCTCCAAGACCCACTACTGTGATACTACCCCATCCCGTATCTGGAGAATTAAGATATACTATTGTCATATCTTGGGTATTATTGGCTAGTCTTGTAAAGTCTCTTATGCCATTAGCCTAATAATCCCCTATGAGCAATAGAGACAAGCCCTACACAGAGTCACAATCAGGTAATAAGTGCATATCAAGTGAATGAGGTAACATGCTAATTGGTACAAGATCACAGTCAAGGTGAATGTACATCTCTGGAACAGTATTTTTCCCATTTATTTGGGTCATTTTCAGTTCAGAATTGCACCAAACTGATTTCTTTCAGGCATCTCAGTATTCTGAGTGGAGAGCAGTTCAGTTCTGTATAAATGCATGCAGTTATGTACAGATGCATGCAGTTATGTACAAATGCATGCAGTTATGTACAGATGCATGCAGTTATTCACAAATGCATGCCGTTATGTACAAATGCATGCAGTTATGTACAGATGCATGCAGTTATGTACAAATGCATGCTATGCACACATGCATGCAGTTATGTACAGATGCATGCAGTTATGTACAAATGCATGCTGTTATGTAAAGATGCATGCTGTTGTGTATAAATGCATGCTGTTATGTACAGATGCATGCTGTTATGTATAAATGCATGCTGTTATGTACAGATGCATGCAGTTATGTACAAATGCATGCAGTTATGTACAGATGCATGCTGTTATGTACAGATGCATGCAGTTATGTACAAATGCATGCTGTTTTGCCTTAGCCTTGGATCATCATGAGATGCAGTAATGTAGGATTTTCCATTATCTTAATCTTCTTGTTGTTCTAAACTGTTCCCAAATGAATCTGTATTCTAATCAACTTACCAGACTACATGATGTTTTAGCTGATCTGTCATAGTGCAGTTTCTGCTTTGTCTTCAGTCTCCTTTCCGGCAGCACCTGAGCAGGTTGATACTTTTTGCAGTTTGTATCACACTTTCAAACTAGAAATTGTAGTGCCGATACCTTGGTGAAGAGGTTATATGCTAAAATTACATAAAGCTGGGAAAATTTATGGAATTATTTAAATAAATGTGGACTATTTATGAGAAATTATATCAGGCATGCCACTGTTTAAAAATGTCTTTAATCTGTGTGATGACTGCTTGTGAAGATGTATCTCTTAGATAATTTTATCACAAATTATGTTCTTATGATTTACCATATTTAACAGAAACATCATATCTAAATACAAATATTCAAGCATAAGATAATTATAAATATTGTTCAACTTTTATATCAGGAGCATGACTTCATAAAGTTTCTTTAAATGATATTAATGTTGTTCAAAATGTTTAATTTACTGTTATATATTAGGCCTTTTGTAATGCACAGTGTTAATTTCTTTGTCATGTGCTAAATCCAAATGAGGCTGAATTAGACTTTATTGAATGTCTTTTCATTATTTTCCTAGGAAATGGTAATAACCATGAATGGAATATTGTTTTTACTAAAATATAAAGACACTGGTGCAGTATTTGCTTATTTGAAAATTATCTGTCTATAAAGTCATAATGAATGTCTGAAAATTAAGTTAGTATTCAGATATTAAATGGCAATAATAAAATGTCAGTTGCAAGCAAATTTTACAAATCTTTTACACATTCAGAAAAGATTATTATTTTTATTTTAACAATCCTAAGTGGAGTATAAAAGGGACAATTTTAACATTTCTGGGTAAAAAATTTTCACAACAGATTATTTACCTGTTTTTCATACTGTATTCACTAGTAAGGTTTTGTCACTCTCAGATAGATTTGAATAGTTGCCTGCTTTAATGATTCTTGAGTTAAATTTTTGTAGCTCACTACAATTTTATAGTGGCAAGTTTATAGGTAAGACCATAGGTAAATATTTGAATAAATCATATTTCATCTGTAGACTATCTTGTATTTTCGGTAAATCACTCTAACATGTTACATCAATATCAAATCCCTGGCATGTAGATTAAATTTGATCATAGACGTGTTTACTGATAATAATATCACAGCACAATAAAACCAAATGAAAAAAAAGTCGGCCTTCTGCTCTAATATATTCTTTCTTTTAGAATTTTATATAAATCCTACTGTGAAATCATGCTGTGAAAATATGTAAATGGTTCATCTCTCAGGCTCCTGCTTGTAAATGTTTCATCTCCCAAACCCCTGCTTATGCCAAGACTGGAATAGCTGGTCAAGAGGAGAAGGTCAACACTTGCACCACACCACATGAAACACATAGCCCTCCAGAACATACACCAGCACTGCCTTCACATAAAAACACAAACTACACACCCACCTTCGCAGAGTCTCTCAATAAAAATCTACCCAAGCAGCAGAGACCTCCAAGTCAGAAAGGCACTCGACCACAACAACACAACACTAATCATGAGGCATATAATGTCCGTAAACAGTGTGCGACTCAAACAAAGCCCCTAAGGCAAACAGCATGCCCAACACACTAGTCATATGTGACTCGATAGTGAGGCACACTGATGTACCACTCACTAGGATGAATAAGGAGAAAGTAACAGTCAGCTGCCTGTCAGGTGCCAGGATCTGCCACATAATGCATGCACTCAGGTCCCTCAACAACAGGTACAAATATGACTATGTCACTGTACATGTGGGTGTGAATGACCTGAGACGTACCTCCCTGGACTACATGAAAAGAAACATGGAGGAGCTCCCGGATTATGTAGCCCAGGCGGGTATGACCCTAGCCCTGAGCAGCATCCTACCATCACCCAGAATGATACCACAGTACAAGCAAAAAATGACTGATTTCAACAACTGGCTATGTTTCTGGTGTCATTCTAAGGGGATCCAGTATCTGTCTGCCTGGGATGACATGATTGACAGATCTTGATGCTTTTTCAGAGATGGCCTGTGTTTATCACCCCTGGGCTTCCAGATACTGGCCAAGGCTCTTGTCACCCCTATAGTGCCTTTTTAGGTGGTGTTTCAAAGACCAAATTACCAACGTAACAGCTACAAACAAATGCAATCTGAGGGTCATGCTGCTCAATGCTAGAATTCTAAATCTCAAAATGCACTCAGTCAAAGCACGCCTTAAAATGGAGAACATCGACATTTATGCTGTAACAGAGACCCGGTTCAAGGCAGCAGAAAACACCACTGCACTACCAGGCTATAACTCATTACACACCTTTCGGCCCCAGAACTTGGAATGAAGCTCCAAAGGCAGTGGTGTTTCCATATTCATAAAGGATGGGCACACCTCCAGACTGGTAGCCCAACATAAGGCATCAGAGATACTTCAGGTGCAGCTAACATTGGGTAAGACATTGATTCAGGTTATAGCCTGCTATAGGTCCCCAACCATGTCCCAGGACTTGCACTCCATGTTCCTAAGCACCCTGGAGAATATTAGGGTCCAGCCTAACACTCTCTTACTAGGCGACTTCAACTACCCCTCCATTAACTGGGTAAACTACTCATCTACCAATACACTTGCCCAATGTTTCCTGGAGTTCATTAATTCCAATGTCCTGGACCAGCTCGTTCTTACCCTCACTAGAGGTAGCAACATCTTTGACCTGGTCATTACTAACATGGGCAACCATTGCTCTACACCAGTAGTTAGCTCTTCCATGGTTAGATCTGACCACAAACTAATCACCTTGGAAATCCACCCCCCCCCCCCCGCAAAGGTAACCACCATGAAAAACTTCTCCAAAGCTAACTTTGGGTTCCTAAAAATAGAGGCAGCTAACCACGCCACCTATGCAAATGGAGAATAGACCACAGAATCATACACTAATGCACTGTATGAACACGTACACAAATGCATGGATCTCACCATACCCAATAGAACCAAGATATTCTCCTCCAAAAAAAGGAATCTGGTGGTCCCCTACCAAAAACAAACTCTACAACAGAAGGACGAAACTGATGCAGTATAAGGTGTAGTCCCAAGATTGGAAAAACTCCCTTATCAGCCTCAACAAAAAGTTGAGATACCTCATCAAATCCTCTAAAGCTAGCTATTAAAACAGAATTGCAGCAGATAGTATATGTGTTCTACATGAACTACAGAGTGAACCGGCACCTTAACTGTGTGCCCTGTTCAATCACAGCCTCACCTCAGACTTTGTCCCTACCAAATGGCACACTGCTACAGTCATCCCTCTCCACAAAGGAGGAGTGATTACAGACCCTGGGAACTATCACCCCATTAGCCTGATGAGTCTGATATGCAAAGCTATGGAACGCATCATCATGGACCTAATAAACAAGGATATATGGAATCTCCAAACTCTGGATCCCACACAGTTTGGCTTTATGAAGGGCAGATCATGCCTGCTCAACTTGGTCGACTTCTTTGAGTCAGTCACCAGAGCTATGTATGAAGCAAAGTGGTTCATACAGCCTACCTTGATCTGGCCAAGGCCTTTGATACCATTCCCCACTCAGGAATCATAGAAAAACTCACTAAGCTTGATATTAATCCCTATATCACTAGGTGGCTTGAAAACTGGCTCACAGATAGAACCCACAGTGTGAAAGTAGCTGACTCCAAGTCAGACTGTCGACTAGTCACAAGTGGAGTCCCACAGAGTTCGGTCCTGGGTCCTCTCCTGTTTGGTATCTACTTCTCTGAAGGTCCAGGCCAACATGAAGGGACTCTAGCTGACAAAGTTTGCAGATGATTGCAAGTTGGGAGCTATTATTAACTCCCCGAGTGATGTCGACATCCTACAGAATGGCCTCACTGAGACCAACGACTGGTGTCAGAACCATGGCCTTAAGCTCAATGCCAAAAAATGTGTCATCATCCCCTTTGGGAAAAACCTGGTTCCCATGAATTACCACATTGATGGTAGTCCACTGAACACAGAAGCATTATAAGAGATCTGGGAACACAGGTTGACAGCAACCTTTCTTTTGATCACCACATTGCCACTGTGGTCAGAAAGTCTTTCTATGTGGCACATCTCATTACTAAGGGTTTTGCATCCAGGAAGAAAGAGGTCATTGTCTCCCTCTACTCTTCCCTCATTAGGCCAGTCATCGAGTATAATGCCCCATTTGGCATTTACCTCACTAGACACCTGCTACAACTGGAGAGGCCATAAAAGTACCTCACAAAGAGGATCCTAGGCCTTAAACACGTGTCCTATATGGACAGACTCAAAAACTCCAACAATTATCTGTCTCATATTGCCTACTTAGAGGAGATATCTGCTTGACTTACAAAGCCATGTCTGACCCAGCTCTGTTAGAAATGCTACATCTAAAGAAATCCCAATCCCTCCACACCACATGCTCCATTGATCAAAACCTCATTAACACAATTAACAGAACATGCTGGAGGGACAGGTTCATAACCCAGAGACTGCCCATGCTATAGAACAGACTTCCCATACATATCAAGCAGAGCACCTCGCTGACCCTCTTCAAGAGAAATCTTGATGAGTGCATGGGAAACAGAAAATTCACCCCAGGGATAACTCCAGTGGCTCTACTCAACAGAGGCACTGGGAACTAAGGTCGGGTGGCACTATACCAGGGTAATCCTATGGCTAGGCTTGTAAAGGCCTCAAGGCCATTAGCCTAGTACACAGCTATGAACCTCGTGGTCCCCTGCAGAGTTCCTAAGCCAGCAGAGAGCAGAAAAGGCAACTTTCTTGATTATAAGTATTTTTTAAACTTTTTATTTTGCATTTTTCGATCTTTTGAGCTTTTCGACTACTGTTTGTGCCTATATTACTGTTTTATTACCTTATTTTCCTATTTTTCTGTGCTTAAATTGTTGATTGCACTTGGCTAAAGTTTTGCTTAAAAGTAACAAACAGGCTAATACACTCAAGTGTAGCAGACTTTGATAGCAATTTAGTCGAAAAACAAAGCATTTACTGCATTTTTTCTGTCTGTTTGCAAAAAAAACTAAAAGAAAAACCAAAAAAATACTTCTCCTTTCCTAAACTTTCCTAGCTAGTTGTTCCAGTGATCAGATTTTGCTGATCCCTGGGCTTTGTATTTGGTTCCTGTGTTCCTCCATTTTCTTGTGTGGCCAGAGGTAGTTTCTTTACTCACCAGTGGGAGTGGGGAGTACTGAGCTGCTTGTTGTCCTCAGAGGAGTGGTTAGAGACAGCAATTAGTAATTCGTTGGCCATTTTGGGTCATTTCCTGTTTTTTCCAGCCCCCTGCTATAAAGCACGCTTTGGCGGGCTTTTCTGGCATTAGAGAACTTGGCATAGCTCCTCGTGGTCCCCTGCAGAGTTCCTAAGCCAGCAGAGAGCAGAAAAAGCAACTTTCTTGATTATAAGTAATTTTTAAACTTTTTATTTTGCATTTTTCGATCTTTTGAGCTTTTCGACTACTGTTTGTGCCTATATTACTGTTTTATTACCTTATTTTCCTGTTTTCTGTGCTTAAATTGTTGATTGCACTTGTTGGCTAAAGTTTTGCTTAAAAGTAACAAACAGGCTAATACACTCAAGTGTAGCAGCCTTTGATAGCAATTTAGTCGAAAACAAAGCATTTACTGCATTTTTCTGTCTGTTTGCAAAAACTAAAAACCCCCAAAAAATACTTCTCCTTTCCTAAACTTTCCTAGCTAGTTGTTCCAGTGATCAGATTTTGCTGATCCCTGGGCTTTGTATTTGGTTCCTGTGTTCCTCCATTTTCTTGTGTGGCCAGAGGTAGTTTCTTTACTCACCAGTGGGAGTGGGGAGTACTGAGCTGCTTGCTGTCCTCAGAGGAGTGGTTAGAGACAGCAACTAGTAATTCATTGGCCATTTTGGGTCATTTCCTGTTTTTTCCAGCCCCCTGCTATAAAGCACGCGTTAGCGCGCTTTAGCGCGGAGTTGCCACTGTTGCACTCAAGAGCAGCGACGGTTAAACAAGGCTAAACTATTCGGGCTACCTAAATTCCACTCTTCAAATTTTCCCTTAAAACTACCTTCCTCGAACTGTACTGCTGATCTAACCAGCATATCCTATAACTAAAAAGTTCATCTCTACTTGATTCCCAAGTAGACTATTCTCTATCTGTAAAGCCTAGCACTTGCTCCTTCAGTACTTGCACCTTGATAAAGCACTTTTATTATAGATAGTACCCCACCAGCCTAGAACCCACATCCCTCGGAGTCTTTTGTAAGTTTTTTATCTATTACTTCTAGCATGTCGAGGGATCAGTTGCTAGTGTCCTCTCCTGCTCAACTGGTGAACCTGGGAATATTGAGGCAATGTTACAATTGCCTCATGTACACAGACAATCCTCTCCTTCTCCCACAAAACACAAATACATGTGAGAGATGCAACTATACGGCCAAACTGGAGGCTGAGCTCTCTCAACATAGGACTGGCAAGACCAGACAGGAGGAGAAGGTAACCACACACACTACATACCCAGTCACACATAGTACCATCACAACTTCAAATCATACACATAATCACACAAAGACATACTCGGAGGCTCTGATCAAAAATCTACCTAAACAGCAGAGGCCACCAAAGCAGACACCCAAACAACTACCACCTCAGGACCAAACACATGCAACACATGGACCACACAGTCAGAGTGTCAAACAGTCACAGCCCTTAAGGCCAAACACAACGCCAGACACACTCGTCATTGGTGACTCCATAGTCAGACACACTGACGTCCCGCTCACCAGACTGAGTAAGGAGAAGGTCACAGTAAGCTGCCTGTCGGGCGCTAGAATCCGCCACATAACGCAAGCACTCAGGTCTTTCAACAGCAGGTACAAGTACGACTCAGTCATTGTCCACGCTGGTGTCAACGACCTGAGACGTACCTCCTTGGACTGCATGAAAAGAGACATTGAGGAGCTCTCTGATTATGTAGCCCAAGCAGGTATGACCCTGACCTTGAGCAGTATCCTACCTTCACCTACAATGATGCCACAATACAGTGATAAGATGATCAGCTTTAATAATTGGCTTAAATTCTGGTGTCATTCAAAGGGGATCCAATGTCTGTCTGCCTGGGATGACATGCTGGACAAGCCACACTGCTTCGCAAGGGACGGCTTGCACCTGTCACCCCTGGGCTTCCGGATATTGGCAAAGGCTCTTGCCACCCCCATAGTGCCTTTTTTAGGCAAGGCTCAAATTCTAAACCTACCACCCTAGAACACAAAAAAGGAAAAGAAACTAAGGGTAATGCTGCTCAATGCCAGAAGTCTCAATCTCAAGATGCACGCACTCGAGGCCCTTCTCGGTATGGAGAACATCGATGTCTGTGCTGTGACAGAAACCTGGTTCAAGGCTCCTGAGAGCACCCCAGCACTATCAGGTTTCACCTCATATCATGCGTTCGGACCCAAAATCCGGACAACACCAAAAGGAGGGTGTCCATATTCATAAAGGACACCCACACCTCAAGGTTGGTGGCAACGCACGATGCATCGGAGACCATCCAGGTGCAATTAACCATAGGCAAGACTGCTCTGCAATTTGTAGCATGTTACAGGCCACCCTCTCAAACTCAGGAATCTCACATGGCCTTCCTGAAAACACTGGAGGGGATAAATGTATCTCCAAACACCATCATACTAGGTGACTTCAACTACCCTAATATAGACTGGGAACACTACTCAAGCCCAAACACTCTAGCCCAAAGGTTCCTGGAGTTTATCAACTCAAATGCCATGGAACAACTAGTCACCATCCCCACAAGAGGAGAAAACATACTTGATCTCATCATCACGAACATGGGATCAAAATGTTCAACACCAGAAGTATACCCCTCACTGGTGAGATCAGATCATAAACTAATCTCGCTGGAGGTCCTCATCCCGCCCCCACCTGAAATAAAAAAGACCACAGTGAAAAACTTCTCAAAAGCCGACTTCACACTTCTAAAAACTAGTGTGGTCTCCTTTAAGGCCCCTGAGCCAGTGGTAAACATTACTCAAACCGCTGAATCATTTACAAATGCCTTCTACCAGCACCTACAGGACTGCATGGATCAGGCAATCCCAAACAAAACTAAGACTCTTTGTACCAAGGGCAAGCGTCCAGTCTGGTGGACCCCAGCCATAAACAAGCTCTACAACAAAAGGAGGAAGCTACTACAAGATAGAGCAAAATCCTTGAAAGGTAAGACACCTTTGATCATTATAAGTAAAAAACTAAGAGCTCTCATAAAATCATCCAAAGCAAATTTTGAGAGAAAAATCGCCAAGGACACAAAAGACAATCATAAGGCCTTCTTTAGCTATGTTAGAAACCTAGGAGGAAACTCCCAGATATGCTCAGAATTAGTTCAAAATGATGTGAAGATTACTGAACCTACACACATTGCCAACATACTGGCTGACAGGTTCAGTGCAAACTTCTCCCCAAAAGGAGAGATATCTATACCAGAGGATTGTAGCCCCCCAAACATCTCCAATGCCCAGGTGAGAACTGCTCTCTCCAAGGCAAAAAACACAGCATCCATGGGACCGGATGGTGTCCCCGGCTGTGTGCTTCACGAACTCGATGAGGAATTAAACCCGCAGTTAGGACAGCTGTTTAATCTTAGCATCACCTCAGGATACATACCCAAGGAGTGGCGCACGGTGACTGTGGTCCCACTTCACAAGGGCGGTGCCTCCACCGACCCTGGAAATTACCGTCCCATTAGCTTGACAAGCCTTATCTGCAAAGCCATGGAGAGGATCATAATGGAACTCATAAATAAAGACATAGGGAACCTGCAGACTTTGGATCCAACCCAGTTTGGCTTTGTCAAAGGCAGATCATGCCTTTTAAACTTGGTTGACTTTTTCGAAACAGTCACCAAGGCCATTGATGAGGAAAGGCAGTCCATACAGCCTACCTCGACCTGGCAAAGGCCTTCGACACAATACCCCACTCAGGTATCATCGAAAAACTCATCAGCTTAAATGTAAACCCATACATCACAAGATGGGTTGCAAACTGGCTAAGTGACAGAACCCACAGGGTCAGAGTTGCTGGAGCCATGTCGGACTCAAAGCCTGTCACAAGTGGTGTCCCACAGGGCTCAGTCCTGTCCACTCTTGTTTGGCATCTACTTTTCTGAAGTACAAGCAAACACAGGAGGGTTATGGCTGACAAAGTTTGCAGATGACTGCAAACTGGGCCATAGTTGAAAACACTTCTGACACAGATATCCTTCAGAAGGGCCTCACAGAAACGGATAACTGGTGCCAGAGCCATGGCCTAAAGTTAAACGCCAAGAAATGCATAGTCATACCCTTCGGGAAAAACAAGGTTACCCCTAGCCACCATATAGGTGGCAATCCACTGAGCACAGAAGAAGTCATCAGGGACCTGGGGACCCAGGTTGACACTAGCCTTCGCTTCACACTCATGTCGCTAAAGTAGTCAGGAAAACCTTCTACATTGCCCACCTGATCATGAAGGGATTCACATCTAGATCAAGGGAGGTCATCGTCCCTCTGTACTCATCACTCATTAGACCTATGATTGAGTACAATGCCCCATTCGAATGTATCTGACGCGACACCTGCAGCAGCTGGAAAGGCCCCAAAAGTTCCTCACCAAAAGGATAAAGGGTCTCAAAAATATGTCTTATGCTGCCCGACTGAAAGAACTCCAGCTCTATTCAGTCTCATACCGCTTGCTCAGAGGTGACCTGTGCCTGACATATAAGGCCATGTCAAACCCAGATTTGATGAATATGCTTCACCTCAAAAAATCTAGATCCCTCAGAACCACAAGGGCGGGTGACTTAAACCTTGACACGGTTATTAATAAAACGTGCTGGAGGGACAGATTCATCACCCAGAGACTCCCCATGCTGTGGAACAAAATCCCGGTACATGTGAGGCAGAGCACCTCGCTGGCCTTGTTCAAGAGGAATCTTGACCAATGGATGGGAGATCGCAGATATACCCCAGGGATTACTTCAGTGTCACTGCTTAACAGAGGCACAGCAAAATAATAGGCATAGTTTTATTCAAACTAAAGGGGTGGCGAAAGCCACATAACTATGGGCTAGGCTTATAAATGCCCTTGGGCAGATAGCCTAGTATGAACCTATGAACCTATGAACCTATAAGGGTACCAGAACTTGTCAGAGATCTGGGATGCATGTCTAGGCTTCATAAGGCTCTTGAAATTGTCAGCCTAGTACACACCTATGAACCTCTGTGAGATTGTATGGCCATATATGAAAATATCCATTTTTAAATATTGGATGTTTAAAAGAAACATTAGAAAAATTATTTTAAAAGTTTTCAAAAACATGTTTATATTACTAGACTTTCCTGGGTTACAAATGGAAGATTAGACATAATTAACCAATATTAACAGCATATCATTATTCTTAATATTCATTGACAGATTTGTAATGTTTATGTTTTATTGATACAGTATATACATTCTTAAGTATTCCCCTCTATTTTTGCCATGCATGAATTATCAGTACCTTGGACTGCTACCTTAAAGATGAAAGCTAAAGCATATTTGTCTATTAGTCTACATTTGTTCCATATTCTAATGGTCTACATTTGTTCCATGTTCTAATGTGATCTTCAGTGCTATCCTTTGCCTATTTTGACACTACAAGAAACTTAAAAGAAGTTTATTTAGTACTTTAAGACAATTCCTATTTGATGTTAAGAAAGTAGACTATATTTTATATAAATATGTGGAAGTAATAACTTAATCAGATTACTATCTTCAGTACTACTACTACAACTATTACTTTTGACACTGCTACTAGTAACTTCCAGTTTGCAATCAATTCATCACAGTAATGCAGAAAGGACCATGGTACTGCACTGGAGTAAAAAAACGCAGAATTCATAAGCAAAGACCCTCCAAATAAATAATCACCAGTCTGGAAAAAATAGGTTTGCACTCTCATCTCTGTTTAATTACACTGTTTCATAATACTGTCATAGTTAATTCATATTATATCACTTCAATCAGAATTAATCTGTCTTCAAAAGTAAATAATGTATTGCAGTTTACCACTAATTCATTATAATTTATACTAATATTGTCAGTTAGTTTGTGTTGTACTTTCCAAATTGTTTTACAAAAAAAGTCCCTATATATTTATACTGTGTAGAATTTCAAACAGAACTATAATACTTATCTAAGAAGGATCAAACTTCCAAATTAATATGACAGCACTTGTATGTTTTCATTACATTTAAGACTAAAATTCACTAATTCAACATTTTTAAGAGGAGTCCTGCTGTGGCTTCGTAGCAACAATACTAGTTTGATTCAAAGGTTTGGAGGTTAACATAAAGGTTAAGGTGTTCACCTTACAGACACAAGGTGTTGAGTTTGATTCTCATATTTGGGTAACTGACTAGGTTTAAAATAGCTCACAAGGGCAGTTAGACTAGTACTAATCTATGACTCTGCAAATAACATTATATTGAATAAAAGTTGCCATTCATTTTGAATGCTTCTTATCTTACTGCCTTTGGCAATGGTTACCTTGCTGTGGCATAAAGGACAAAGTGGATAAGACTGATTATCTAATTTTCATATGCTTAGTGCTTGTGTTAAATAAAATTTTAACTTTATATATGTTTGCAAATAATTTTATAATATATTTAGTGGTTTTATGTAAACATTCGAGAAAACAGTTGTGTTTGGTATATATGTATGTGTATGTGTATATATATATATATATATATATATATATATATATATATATATGTATATGGATTCACTTCAGAAGATCGAATTTCTGAAATCTCGAACTGCAAATAACCGAAACAAAAAAAAAAACACAAACTTTAAGCCCCCCTGCACCCCCCCATGTGGGGGGCTGTGCCCCCCACACCCCCCCTACTTAAATATACCAACTCCAAGATCGCGCTACAGTGGGGAGATGGGAAATCTCCGTCTTGCTGTATGCGGAAGTGCAAAACGGGAGATTTCTCACTTCCTGCCGACACCACAAAACAAATAAAACATTACGTACACACAAGGCATACAACAATGCTTGACTCTGTGTGCACGTAATGTATTAAGGTAAGTAAAGTCTAATTTCTAAACACTACACACATTCGATTTATTAAAATCTCAATCATATGGTCTCGACCATATGAAATTCGAGATTTCAATATGATTATGTGAAGTGTTCCCATGTATATATATATATATATATATATATATATATATATATATATATATATATATATGGGCCCTTCACATGGTTGACTTTTCAGAAAGTCGAATTTCATATGGCCGAGACCATATGATTGACTTTCAAAAAGCTGACCATGGGGAACCACTATCTCCATACAGTGTGGCATGGGAAATTTTCCTTCTTCCGCACTGTAGTGTGATATCGAAGTTGGTATATTTAAGTTACGGGGGGGGCTTGCCCCCTGCTGACAGTTGAAAGATAAGTATTTTTTGTGTTTTTTCGGTTTATTTTACATGGTAGACTTTTCAAAAGTCGATCATATGGTCTTGGCCATATGAAAGTCGACTTTCTGAACAGTCGACCATGTAAAGTAGACCCATATGTATATATATATATATATATATATATATATATATATATATATATAAGGATAATACACTCAGATTGTTTTTTATAAAACTTTTTGTAAGAAATAAAAAGAAATGTATAAATCTGTAGAATTATACAATAATTCCCAGGAGTTTTTACTTTTGTTAGAATTTTTTTATCTTATTAACTATTTCTCTAGTTGATTAATGTTTCATTAATGACTTAATATTATCTTCTTTCACATTAATAGAGACCTGCAATGGGACTTAATCCATTTCTGCACTGATATCTTTATTAAGTATTTCATAATACCTTCTTAAAGTTTGCGGAATGTCTTCAGTGTCTGTCGCAATGATATTAATTCTTAGATTATGAATGTATTTTTTCTGATTAGGTCTAAAATCGGTCTATATCCTGTTTACAAATTTTGCAAACTCTAATGAATGATAAAGTAAACACGTAACCCTTATTTTTTTCTCTAAAACTGTGGCAATTTTATGGTTGAGAATATTTGAATTTTTATTAATTCAAACATTCAGCCATATCCATAAAAGTTTCCCCTTTTTGAACATTTCATTTGATTTTTATCTTAATTTTCTATTCCATTTCTTTAATTTATTCCTATATGAAGACAATAGTCCACCATAGAAATATAATTTTATTGAGTCCCATGCTATATTAATGTTAACCCTACCATTTGCTTTGAAATTTATTTGACCAATCTTTAAACTATTTCACAATAGCTAAAGTTGCATGGATTCTACTTATAATAGCTATTTTTATGATTATAACTATAGTAAAAGTAAGAGAGTTATGATCTGAAAATGGGCATAAAAATTATCCAAAGAAGTCAGTTTTGGAACACAACTGGCATGAAAAATAGAATCTGTCAATGCATGTTTACAAGTCATGAGTAAAATGTAAATAATTACAATCTTTGAAATTTAAGCCATTATTTTCATAAACTCATAAAATTCCTTAAAGATTTCACAGAAGCACAGATTTGACTTGGTTTTACTACCATTTGATTTGTCCAGAATGCAACTGATATTGCACAAAAAAAAACAGATTTCATTTAAAACTACTGAATAATATACCCAAATATTATTTGGCAATTTTAGGTCTCTGTCATATTATCCAATGTGCATTTGCTAATGTAAATAACTGCTTTTGATATTTAATTCTGATAGTAGCAAATATTCCCTTGAGGTCTCTGACAGAGTATATTATAAATAATATATGATTATTTTTCAATTCTCCTTGATTTAAAAGATTACTATAAGTTAACTTTCAGAATCCAGACTTCTTTACATCACAGTCTAAAAAAGATAAGTTTCTTGTAGGAGGATATTGTGTCAGATTTCATAAAGTTTGCAGAATCTGGTGCATTTTGCCAGGTTCCATCCAAAATTTGTGGATAATATGCTAATATGCCTAAGTGTACATAGAATAAGTTAGTGAAAAACGGATATATCCAGCAAGGCCAGTGCATTCTCAAGCATTCATGACAAATTTGCAAATGTCCAGACAAGTGGTTCATAAACCAGGCTGTGCACTATCACTGTCCATCAATTGAAATTATACAACCACAATGTGAATAACATGAAATCAATAAAGGAAGACAAATTTGCAGCAATCCATCCACTAATTGAAAAATATTTACAAAATGTTTACAAACACCTATGGATGTCATGCAATAACATTCAAGTGAATAATATTTCCAAACATTTATGGATTTTAGCATAATGTTTATATGGATACACACACACACACATACACACACACATATATATATATATATATATATATATAGAGAGAGAGAGAGAGAGAGAGAGAAATATATATATATATGTATACACACACACATATATATATATATATATAGAGAGAGAGAGAGAGAGAGAGAGATTTATACACACGTTCATTATAATATACAGAATCCAATGGAATCTGTAGATTTCCACATAAAAAAAAATTAAGGCGAAAGGCAATCCTGGCCACTTTGCCATGGCTACAAGCAGCTAACAATGAGTGTTTTACCTGGGTGGGGAACACAATTAATGAACACACTCAGGGAAATAGAAAAGAAGATGTGTAGTAGGGGTGTATAGGAAAATTTGAGGGATAGTCAGAGATGCATGGAGTACATTTTTTATGGGAATATATCCTTTTTTGGAGAATAGAAGGAATGGAAAAGATAGGGAAAGAGGAGGATGTGGAGGGAAAAGCAGGAGGTATAAACATATGGCAAATATCACAATACACTACATACAAAGGTTGGAACAAGCATTAAGGAAAGGTAAATTACACAGACAGCATACTGTACAGTATAGGTGAAGGAAAATTGACAAACAGGGCAGGGATGTATAGCAGCCATGGCGCAATGCAGAAATACACATGTATCTATGCATTATATAGTGCAGAGATTTTGTGAACTATATGACAGGCATACTTAAAGCTATATGACTGTGGGTAGTAGTGGGTTGTAGTGAAAGAAATTGTGATTATAGTACACAGTAGATATGGAATCTAATAAAGCCTGTCAG
The DNA here is from genome assembly GCF_019279795.1 of Protopterus annectens. NCBI lineage: Eukaryota > Metazoa > Chordata > Ceratodontiformes > Protopteridae > Protopterus > Protopterus annectens. The sequence goes on along the minus strand of NC_056729.1, from coordinate 363,837,693 downwards.
CAGTTCAAGTGTAAGTCAAGCTACATCATGTATTTGCAAATCCAGCTAGAGAAATGTTATTTTGTTTTATTTGCATTTGCTTTCTGGGGTAGATCACTGTTCTCCATGGTCCTTTTTCAGACTCAGCCCGGGAATAGTGTCTGGTTAAATGAATTGCTGAGAGTCACAGAATTAGGCAATGGAGGCTGACAGAATCAAATCTTGCACAAAGCTTTCAAACCTTGCAAATTAAAATACAGGATAACTCTAGCAGAAAATAGACTAGAATCTCCAACCATGCATGAGAAAGGCAAACAAGCATGCACGTGCCAAACATTAGTACTGTGGCAAACCAAGTATGTGAATGTGTAACACATGGCTATGTGTACACAACCTAAATAAATGAAAAACATATGTCATGTTAGAGGCAACACAGATGAGTTGTCATATATGTAGGACCTGCATTGGATGAACAGAATCCTATTGGAAAACAAAATCAGTATACATACACGCAGCAATATAATGGAATAATAACCAATAATTAAGGTATAAATAATGTTAGATAAGGAATGGCAGCTTGTGTTTAGGAATAAAGTAAAAAAAAGTCCTATTTAGTACTCAAAACACAAGTACAACAGGAAAAATAACCTTGCCTGTATATGTCTTGCATGTGTATAATGGCAAAAGGGTGCACATTGTATTATTTTAACAGTGAAACTACATGACAATGATGCTAATAAGGAGGACGTTATGACATCTATATATGCAACATATAAGACAAAGGTAAAATGGGGAAGAAGTGGACAACAGAGGTCCACATCAGTAATAAAATGCAAGCAAAAGAAATAAGCGCACAAAAAAGCTGGACAACTATAGATAAAGGGCTATATTGCACATGCACAGTTCATCACATAGAGTGATGTGGAAGTCCTCCCAAGCTACATTGAAGCAAATGGCTAGTGTACGTCACATGGGTAGACAGCATATCTGATGCCTTTAAACGTCTGTGTACATATTACACAAACACAGTAATGTGCAACAAGTAGACAACAAAATACATAAGTACATAACATAATATTCCTTATCGAATACGCATATATACTGTTATGACAACATCATGGAACAGGTCAACAAACACCCTTAATGATATATATACCAATGTCCATGTGTATGACTGAATAAAGGACAGCCATGTACATAAAAAGGGAAGACCTGAATGTACACAGTTCAAATGTACAAGAGATTTTGTGCCTCAACCATACTACATGCAGAGATGTATACATATGTGGAAATAATTGTATATATAAGTGAAATATCTAAATATGGAAATCTGTGTTGATATGATCATGCATGCTGTAATATAACTTAGAATGTATGTGTGTCATACATCATGTGTAACCTAATTCCACCTAAGACACAATATCTGCAGTGTATGGATTCCAAGATGGCCGCCGACTAGTCTAGTCCTTACTCTCTGAGCTCCTCACAGCTATTTAACTTTTGTTTTTTTTTACAACTTTATATCAACCTTTTTCCTCAAATTTTTATACTAAAAGATTTTATAAATCTTTTTCTACGCGTTTGGATTATTTTTTCTTCTGGACTTATTATCCTGGGATTTATTTTACCTCAGAACATTCTTGGTCTCTCTGCTGCTGGGACTCATACTGCTCCAGTCTGTTCCTGGTTCCTGGTATCCTGTTGACTGCATTCCATTTCTGGGCATGGCTACAAAATCTGACTCCATGGAGACTCAGCCTACAAAGGCCAAATATACTTCAATGCTCTCTCCTGAAAAGATTCAGGTTCAAAAAGACTGAAATCATCTAGACAACCTACAGAAACTTTTAAAGTAAGTAATAAAGATTTAAATGACTCAAATTTCCTTTTAGAAGTACTAAAAATAGCATTAAAACCAATCCAAAGTGCTATACAAAACTTTTCAGAACAGTTTGCAGACTTTAGTAAATCTTTAAAGCAAATAAATGATAGTATTGTTACTATTGAAAATAAAATCTTAGCTTTGGAGGTTAAAACAGACTTATTGGAAAGTGACTTTAAATCTAGAGATAAAACTATTTCAGATTTACAAGCTAAAATATTGGATCTGGAAGCCAGGAGTCAAGAAATAACATCATTATTCGTGGTTTACCTGAATCTTATGACAATAAAAACTTGTTATCTGTGACTAAAAATATCTTTGAAACACTGTTAAATTGTGAAGCTTCTTCAAAATCTATAATTGTAGAGAGAGCACACAGAGCACTGCGTACAAAGCAAGATTCTTCCACACCAAGGTTAATTTATTCTAAGTTACTAAACTTTCAAGACACTTTCCAGATCCTAGAAACTGCTAAAACAAAGAAACAATTCATATGGAAGTCTCACAAACTATCATTTTCCCAAGATCTTCCTGCACAGATCAAATTAAATAGACAAAAACTAGCCCCTATTGTGCTGACTTGATAAAAGAGGGATTAGATTTCGAATGGCTTATCCTAATACCTTGTCTTTCACAGCTAATGACAAAAGATTTGTATGTTCAGATCCTAAAGATGCAAAAGACATTTTTCTTAAAACATTTAAAAAGCTTCCTGACACTGTATCTTAATATTCCACTGTTAAAGAACTACAATAAGGTTTGATCTTTTCTTTTCTTTACTCTGACAGTATTTGTGTTACATGATTTGTAATTCTGGTGTGACATAATTATATTAGCTTAAGAACTTGTCATGTAATTTACACATGATGGATTTGGTGTGACAGTGTGCAGTGACAGGATATATGCTTGTTAGATTTGTGTGGATTAATAGAAGCATTTAAATTGCTGTATTTACTTTTTCTCTTTCTCTCACATATGCTTGCTGTGTAAATAGATAATATGTTAATTTTACTACAAGCTTTTGAGTTACAGCCTTCTGTGTAAGCTAAATGATTTTTGGAGGGAAAAACATTCCATCTCAACATTCTAGCAAGAAAATCTTCCCCTCAGAGTTCCAGCTGATGCTCTGCATGAACATGCACACTACAGTCTCTCTGAGATGGATGGTGATGTCATCATTTGTGAGGAAAGAAGGACAGTTTCAAATACACAAGTCTGCTTGTTTTCAACAAGTATTCAATAGCTTAACTTTTAATAGATCTGGCTATTATTTAAAGTGTTTTCTCTTCATAAATGAAGGTTGCTTTTTAAATTTAAACAGATTCATGTCACATAATATATTCAGTGACTTTTAGTGTGTCTGCATGACTTCAAAGCAAGCTGCTACTTTCATAAAGCAGAGTGAAAATGTTTCTGGAAACAAATGAACAGGTTAGTTTTATATATTAAAATTCTAAAGGATGTGTAAAGAAATGAACATATTTTCCTATTCAGAATATTTTTCATACAATATTTTATATGATACTGAAGTGTTTAATTTGACAAATGTTACAAAGTATACCTGTTCATATGAAAGTTTCATGTTCTTTCTATTCTCTGCTCTCTTTCTTCTCAGAGGCTGGATGTGATATTTATGATTAGTAGTTTATGTTTAAGAAAGCCTTTACTTATTTGAAAGGTTTGAAATAACTATCTTTAATATGATTAGCTGAATCTACCTGTATATATTTAAGCCCTTAGATTTACTGCATTTAGTTTGCTTGTTTCTGTTTTAATTAGATGTTCAAAATGTTTACTTTAAAAGCCTTGTCTTTTCATGCTGTTTTGCTATGTTACATCTATAGCTTAGAAGAATAGTATGGCTACATAACCTAACAGAGTCATTAGTAAAATATTCAAAAGTAGATTTAAAATTATATGTATGCACATTGTTGTACATTCAGTCCAGTATATATGATGCTGTTTAAGTTACTATTTAATAATATAATTATACTTTATTCATGTATATTAACTAGTGTTAAAACCTTACAGCTTATAATATTTCATTTTGAATAGTTCCTGTACTACTATTATCTAGTTAATAGATGCATCTCCAGACTGAATTGTTTTTCATTTTGAGATATGGTTGCTTGGTAGTTGTTTTTGCTTTATTTGAACTATAACTAAATACTCATTCTACAGGTATTAGTGCTTTTATCATACTAATGGTCATGTTGATTAATGAAATTATCACTAAAGTACTAAAGAAGGTTCAGTAGATAGTGCATGACTATTATCTTTAATTCAGTAATGCTATGCTTATTTACTTATATTATAATGTTACCAGTTGGTTTTGTTATACTTATATATGTTATCTTACATATCTTTCAGTTTTAATTGTATTACTTCTTATGATAGAGTGTTCTAGTTAAGCAGAGTGTGATTTATTTATTATTTACTTGTTTCTCTTTCTCTTGAAATACTTGAGGAAATACATTTCATCACTATAAATTTCAATTTAAGGATAGGAGCTTTAGATTAGTATTAGAAGTAGGGATTAAGCATGTTGGACGTCTTGAAATTAGTTAATTTTGTATTTATTTTTAGTAGTATTACTTGGACTTTATGTTATGTTAGGCTTCCTTTGAGTAATTTGTATTCTAACTTGAGGTTATTATTATCTATAATTACAATTTTTTTTATGTTCTTCTGCTCTTCCTTTATCACAGGGGGATTGGTGGGTAGGCACTAGGGTTAGGATAAAGGTTATTATTATACATTTCATGGTTCTTGAAAACCTTTTTCTTTTTTTTTTCAACAAATGTTATTTGATGACTTGCTTGAATACTTAAAGACTGTTTTTCTTTTATTTTTTTCTTCTTCTTTTTAATGTTGTGTTGGATTTGCACCTTGAGTTCACTTTTATAGCATCAATAATGATTATACTTGTAGAATATGCCTGTTGACATAATTTTAGATTCTTGGAATGTTAGAGGCATTCAAGATAAAGCGAAAAAGTCACTATTATTTCATATGATCTTTAAATCACAGGCTAACATTTGTTTTATTCAAGAGACCCATATTTCATGTATTGATTGGAATAAAGAGTTAAAAAAAATGGATCAAAAAGATTATAGCTTCAGGTGACTCATCTAACTCCAGAGGTGTAGCTATAATCATTAAACAAAAATTCATTGGGAATATTATTGATGAGAAATTTGATGATGAGGGGAGGTGGTGCTTATTTACCGCTTCTATTGTTGGTTTGGACAAACCCTTATTAATTGTAAATCTATGTGGCCCATGTATTTCACAACATTTGTTCATTTTAAAAATTTACAATATTCTTGCATCCTATAAGGATCATCATATTATAGTGGGTGGTGACTGGAATGCAGTTATAAACCCTGTAATTGATCGTTCCCGCTCCACTGTCACCTATAATCTTCAATCTACTCTGGCTATAAATGATTTGATGACAGAATATAATTTAATAGATCCCCTCCGCACTGTTAAAAGTATAAACAAGAATGATATATATACTTATTATTCTAAGTGCTATCATTCGTGGTCCAGATTAGACTTCTTTCTAATTTCAGATTATATTTCAAAATATATTGTGGACTTTACTACAGAACCCAGATTCTTTTCGGATCACTCAAGAATTTCACTAAAATTGAACATAAAACCCAATATCAAAAATAAAACTATGTTTAATAAGTGGACCTTAAATAATAACTTATTGTCAAATGAAGATATTTGCAAACAAGCTTCAGAAATCCTAAATGAAATGGTGAATAGTCTTGAATCATCAGACATTCCTTATGACATACAATGGGCTGCATGTAAAGCAAGATTAAGAGGTTTATTTATTAGTAAAGCTGCTTTTTCAAAAACAATACTTTAAGAAAGAGGAATTCTTAAAATCAAGAATTTCTTCGTTGGAAAATCATCTTAGTCTGAACTATGATGCTACTTTAGAAAAACAAATTTTTGATTGTCAGAAAGATTTAATTCTACTTCACCAAAATAACCTCTCCTTAGCTGAACAAAAACTACTTGCTTCATATTCAGAGTGGGCCCAGGTTCCATCTAAATTGTTAGTGAGAATTATTAAAGTTAACTTCAGAAATCCAAATATTACATCTTTATCTTATAATAACAGATTATATAATACTGATGAAGAGATTATTCAACTTTTCACCTCTCTTTACACTGAGTTATATTCAGGTTCTTCTAATTCTGTTAAAGATAATCACTCAAAATTCTTTTTAGACTCTTTGCAGTTCCCTAAACTTAATGATAATCAGCAAAAACCACTTTCTACCCCTATATCGGTACAAGAAATCTCGGATTCAATAGATAATCTTAAATTGGGTAAATCTCCAGGACCTGATGGTTTTACTCCAGAATTTTTCAAAACTTTCAAATTGGTAGTTCTTCCCTTTCTATTTAAAGTTTACAATCATATAAGAGTTAATGATATCTCAGATATTCATTGGAACACATCAAAACCATTCTAATTCTAAAAATAATAAAGATAAATCTGACCCAGTAAATTATAGACCCATTTCTTTAATTAACGTGGATATTAAGATTCTGTCATCTATTCTGGCTAACAGATTGAAATGGATTTTACCCTCAATTATCTCGTCAGATCAATCAGGTTTTATGTCTCAGAGACATGCTTGGGATAATACTCTATCTTTAGAGACTATACTTCATCTCATTAAGAAAAATCCAAACCCTATATATGCTTTGATTATAGATGCATCAAATGCCTTTGACAGAGTATGTTGGAACTTTCTATTTCAAACTATGTTATGTTTTAATATTCCCTTATTCTTTATAAATTTTTTAAAAAGTTTTATACAAGAATATGTTTACTAGACTATACATTAATGGTCAATTTTCTGCTCCGATAAAGATCACTAAAGGAACAAGACAGGGTTGTCCATTGTCCCCTTTTCTTTTCAACATTTATTTAGAACCTTTGCTATTGTTTATTACTCAAAATACTTTTCATAACATCCCTAGAATTCTTAATACTAATATTCATTTCTCTGCTTTTGCGGATGATTTAGTAATCTACTTTCAAACTCCATTATCTGATTACAGAAAAATAATGAATTCTATTGATTATTTTTCTTTGGTTCCCAACTATCTTTTAAATTCTACAAAAACTCATATTTTTCCCTTAAATCATTTAGCACACAAATCTTTTTTGTTTCCAGATGATCATTTTCAGTTTACTTATAATATAAAATATTTAGGAATCATCTTAGAACACAATAATAAATCTTCCTTTCAAAATAATATTAATAAATTATGGAACTCTATATTGTCTGATATGGACAGATGGAAGCATCTAAACCTTTCATTTCTTTCAAGGGTGGCCATTATTAAAATGAATATTCTGCCTAAATTTCTTTACCAATTCTCATCATCTGATCAGATAATTTCAAAAATTTTTTGAGTCTGCAAATAAAGCTTTGGCAAAATTCATATGGTTCCCTAAATCTGTTAGAATTTCCTATTCTAGATTGGCATTTCGAAGGACAAGGGAGGTTTGGGTTTACCTAATCTTTATCTCTATTATTTGATTGTCTCATCCAATAAACTTCTTACTATCTCTAAATTCAATAACACTTCTTATCCAAATCACTCTTTATGGATAAAATTATGGTATAATTATGTCATTTCTAATAATTTAAATCCTGAAGCTATTCCCTTTATCTCTCTGGATAGTTTATTTATTAAAAATATATCTACAGTATTTAAACAAAAGATTAGAGATTTCCAAACCTTACTCAAAATGTGTAAACTAGAAAAGATCTCACCATGTTCAGCCAATTCATCTAAACCCAAATATATTATTGGACAATAAACTTTTGAACTTAACAAACTATCCTTTAATTAAAAATCTAAAAGTAGGAGATGTTTTGAAATATCTTGACTTGCCTTTATCTGACTGGCGTAAGTTATTGAAAGTAAACTGGAATTACTCACCAATTCTTACACAACTAAGAGCAATAATTAAAAACAAATTTGTATGTCTGGTCCCCATAGACTCACAATTGAAAAACCTTAACACGATTATCAAAATACTTTCATCATCTAATAAAATGCTCTCAAACTCATATAAATTAATTAATTCTTTAATGATGGACCACAACTGTCTTTTATCTAATGTTTGGTTGAATTATAATTCCCAATTGTCAGAATCTCAGAAAGTCCTGGCTATTAGACACACTAAGGAATTTATCCCTTTTAAAAAATTAGCATACACACAATTAATGATTACTAATGATGCCTACTTTACCCCAATCAAATTAAACAAATTTAACCCAAATAAGTCCCCTTCGTGTTCATGCTGTTCTCATCCCCAAGCAGACCTCCTTCATATTCTATGGTATTGTCATTTTTCTCACAGACTGTGGGCATCTTTGAAAGTCAGACTGCAGAAAATGGGATATCAAAAATCCACGTTGACGTGGGTATTTGCTATTCTACATATTCCATTGATTCATCTTTCAAAAGTTGATATTCATGTTATCATTTTTATTTGCTCATTATTAAAACTTTATATAATACAAAATTGGATTGATCGTTCTAAATTAAAATGGGTTACTTTCCAGAAAATGGCTTTTAAATTTATTGATGCTCAAAGATACTTAGGTGGGAGTCCAAAAAAAAAAAGCTATTAGAAAGGTTGTGTTAGAAAAGGTTTTAAACATATTAAATAGTTAATGCTAAATATTTTTTTTTTTTTTTTTCCCCTCAGGTTGCCTAACTTGTATATAGTGTACATATGGTGTATGTTTTATTTCTATCAAAATCTCATGAAGGTTGTTATCACTAGATGAATTGTTATATGTTCATTTATGCCTTCTTGTTATGTATAATCTTTTAATTGTCTTGCTATTCATATAATTAATAAAAAATTTTTTGAGAAAAAAAAACAATATCTGCAGTGTATGGTGAATGTATATTAGCTACGCATGACAGAAAAAATGTTGTTGTTTTCAATAAGAAAACACCACGACCAATCGATCCAGCCAAATAATCCTTAAAATAAACTTTTATTCAATGCTTAACATACTATTAAACACAATGAATCAAGCGCTTTCGCCTGATAATATCAGGCTTTATCAAGATACTACCTTGAAGGATGTGCTGTATTTTAAATACTATCATGAGTTTCTGGTTGAACAATTAATTACATATAATTAAACCATTAATTAAAATTTAAAGTGCAGAATGCATTAAACACTGAACAATAAAATGTGTACCAAAATTCATATATCTCCAAATGAGCTGGCCAACAATTTCATTTGTATGAACCTGTTTCAAAATTAATGTGCATTTATGTATCCTTAAAAATCCTTAACAAGTATTGTTGTTCGTTTAAAGAATTACGTTTCATTAATAGGAACATCCAGTGTGGTGTAACTTACAAACTCTAACATCTCCAATACCACCTTTTGAGTAAATAAATATATAAATATTCTTATTATTCATATAAACACTAAAAACATCATAAATAGTTAATAAATAAATACATAAAAATTTAAACTGTTAATCAATAATTACTAAAATGTAATAAAATATTGGTTATTGGTCATTAATCCTAATACGCCACACCTGTTTACTGTCGTATACCCCTGTCTTTCTAGTTGCCTGCCTCTTATGTTAATTTGACCATATATCTCATTTTCTCTCTGCTTTCACTGGCTTGTGTGAGTAAGCACAAAATTATCATTTTGTGAAATCACTCCCTTTCAACTATTTAAATTTATTGGCCATCCTACTGTATTCCATAGTACCAGACTACAAAAGTGACCACCCCCTTTCAATCTATCTTGCTGTTTTAAAAATAGTGACTCTCCACTAAAATGTAACTTTTTAGAAAGGTAAAAATTAAGTTATCTACTTTCACATCTACCTCATCTAGTGCACACTGCAGTGTACAAGATAAACCATTTTTTCATCTTACCTTTAAGCATCCCTGTGACTAGCACTTGCTCTAATACCTGCTGGAAAGCACTAGGAAGCCTTAAACTAATACAAGCACTCAACTGTCCTTGTTAATAAGGATAAATTAATCGTAGGCACTAAACAGCCTATAATTGCAAAGTACCTTGCTAAGGTAAGGGAAAACAGCTCTTGTACTTTACAAAAAAAGCACCAAACCAGGCATGTCCAAGGGTCAGCTTTCAGTGATTTCTCCTGTCCACCTGGTGGATCCGGGCATACTGGTGCAATGCAGCAATTGCCTCATGTACACAGACAACCCTCTCCTCCTACTACCCAACACTACAACCTGTGAGAGATGCACTTACATAGCCAAACTGGAAGCAAAGCTCTCTCCCCCCAAGACTGTGCTAGACAGTCAAGAGGAGAAGGTTAACACCCACACTACACCTCAAGCAACACATAGCCCTTCTAAACCCACACCACCAACACCCACACATAGCAACATTAAATCCACATATGTGGAGGCCCTTAACTGTAACCTGCCCAAGCAACAAGGACCTCTGAAGCTGAAACTCCAACAAACACCAATCACAACCAAAGTGTCACAGCTCACAACACCAGTGTGCCACCCAGCAACAGCCCCTAAGGCAAGACAACGTACCTAACACTTTAGTCATAGGTGACTCTATAGTCAGAACACTGATGCCCCACTCACCAGGCTGAACAAGGAGAAAATTACAGTCAGCTGCCTGTCGGCTGCCAGGATCTGGCACATAACGCATCCACTCAAGTCACTCCACAACAAGTACAAATATGACTCTGTCATTGTCCATGTTGGAGTGAATGACTTGAGATGTACCTGTCTGGACTACATGAAAAGAGACATGGAAGAGCTCTAGGATCATGTGGCCCAGGCAGGTATGACCCTAGCCCTGAGTAGCATCCTGTCTTCACCCAGAATGATACCACAATATAAGGACAAAATGATTGATTCAACAATTGGCTAAGCTTCTGATGTCATTCGAAGGGAATCCAGTATCTGTCTGCCTGGGAAGACATGATCGACAGACCACGATGCTTTGTCAGAGATGGTCTGCACCTGTTGCCCCTGGGATTCAGGTTACTGGCTAAGGCTCTTGCCACTCCTATAGTGCCTTTTTTAGGCAAAGTTCAAAGGACAAAACCACCACCATAACATATACAAGCATGCAAATTCTGAAGGTAATGCTACTCAATGTTAGAATTCTAGACCTCAAAATGCACTCTCTCTCAAGGCACTTCTAAAAATGGAGAACATTTATATCTGTGCAGTAACTGAGACCTGGTTCAAGGCTCCAGAAAGCACCCCTGCAATACCAGGCTACAACGCTTACCACACTTTTCGGTCACCAAACTAGGACAGAAACACTAAAGGTGGAGGAGTGTCCATATTCATCAAGGATATTCACACCACCAGGCTAGTTGCCCAACACAATGCGTCTGAAATTCTCCAGGTGTAACAATCACTAGGTAAGACTGCAATCCAAATTGTAGCTTGCTACAGATCCCCCACCATGCCCCAAGATTCTCACTACACCTTTCTAAACATACTGGAAAATATTAAGATGCAACCAAACACCCTAATACTGGGTGATTTCAACTACACTGCCATTAACTGGGAAAACTACTCATGTAACAACACCTTTGCCCAACGGTTCTTGGAATTCATAAATTCCAATGCCCTGGATCAACTAATCCATAGTCCCACCAGGGGCTGCAATATCCTAGACCTGGTCATTACCAACATGGGAAATTGATGCTCCACACCTATGGTCACCCCCTCGATGGTCAGGTCTGACCATAAGCTAATCACCCTTAACATCCACATCCCAACCCCCCCCCCATAAGGAAACCTTCATAAAAAACTTCTCCAAAGCCAACTTCATGCTACTCAGGTCAGAAGTGACAAACTTCATGACACCCATGGAGATGGGAACTGAAAGTTTGACTGCTGAATCCTACACTAAGGCACTGTACAAGCACATCCACTCATACATGAATCGTGCCATCCCAAATAGAACCAAGATGCTCTCCTCCAAAAAAAGAAGCCAATCTGGTGGTCCCCTGCCATAAAGAAACTTTAAAACAAAAGGAAGAAACAGTTGCAGAAAAGAGGAAAATCCCGGGATGCAAAAAACTCCCTTACCAGCCTCAGTAAGAAGCTGAGATTCCCTCATAAAATCCTCCAAAGCTAGTTACGAAACTAAAATCGCCAAAGATTCCAAAGACAACCACAAGGCATTCTATAACTATGTCAAGAATCTAAATGGCAATGCTCAGATCTGCTCTGAGCTACAACAAAATGGCATTAAATATATTGATCCCAAGAATATTGCCAGTATCCTGGCAGATCAATTCAGTGCCAACTTCACCCCCTCTGTCACCCCCTAAACTGCACATCGCAATACCGGAAGATTGCCAAATTCCAGTAATAATGGCCACACAGGTAAAAAACGCACTCTCCAAAGCTAAGAATACAGCATCCATGGGAACAGATGACATCCCAGGCTGTGTACTACATAAACTACAAAATGAACTGGCACCAAGTGTCATGTTTCATCATAGCCTCACCTCAGGCTTCATGCCCACTGAGTGGCACACAGCTACAGTTATCCCACTCCACAAGGGGCGATCCACCGTGGATTCTGGGAACTACCGCCCTTTCAGTCTGATGAGCCTGATCTGCAAGGCCATGGAATGTATTATCATGGAACTTATAAACAAAGACATTGGCAACCTTCAAACACTGGACCCCACCAAGTTTGGGTTCGTGAAGGGCCGATCTTGTCTCCTGAACCTGATTGACTTCTTCAAATCAGTCATCAGAGCCGTGGACATGGGTAAGGCAGCCCACAGAGCCTATCTGGACCTCACCAAGGCCTTTGATACCATCCCCCACTCTGTAAACATAGATAGACTTGCAAAGCTGGACATTAATCCCTACGTCGCTCAATGGGTTGCCAACTGGCTTACTGACAGATCTCACACTGTAAAAGTAGCCGACTCCAAATCCAGCTCCAGACAAGTGACAAGTGGAGTACCTCAGGGTTAAGTCCTGGGACCTCTCTTGTTTGGCATCTACTTCTCTGAAGTACAGGCCAACACTAAGGGACTCTGGCTAACAAAGTTTGCAGATGACTGCAAACTGGGAGCCATTATTGAATCCCCAAATTATGTGGATACTCTACAAAAGGGCCTTACAGAAAAAGATGCTTGGTGCCAGATCCATGGGCTCAAGCTCAATGCCAAGAAATGTATAGTTATCCCCTTTGGGTAAAAACATGCACCCATGAATTACCACATAGGTAGCAGTACACTAAACACCAAAAGTATGATAAAAGACTTAGGGACACAGGTGGACAGTAGTCTCACCTTCAATAACCACATCACCACAAGAGTCAGGAAATCCTTCTATGTGGCACACCTCATTACTAAGGGCTTTTCATTCAGAAAAAAGGAAGTAATTGTCCCACTGTACTCATCCCTCATTAGACCCATTATAGAATACAATGCCCCATTTGGTATGTACCTCTCAAGACATCTGCAACAACTAGAAAGGCCACAGAAATACCTCACTAAAAAAATCACAGGCCTAAAGCAGATGCCCTATGTCGACGACCTTAAAAAACTCCAGCTATACTCTGTGGCATATCGTCTACTCAGAGGCGATCTCTGCTTAACATACAAGGCCATGTCAAACCCAGAGCTGTTGGACATGCTACACTTAAAGAAATCCCAATCCCTCAGAGCCACACACTCCAGGGATCTAAACCTTGTCATCACAATAAACAAAACATGCTGGAGGGATAAGTTCTTGACCCAGAGACTCCCCAGACTCTGGAATAGGCTGCCCATACATGTCAAGCAGAGCGCCTCTTTGGCCGTCTTCAAAAGGAACCTTGCCAATTGGATGGAAGAAATTAAATTCATCCTGGGGATCACATCACTCACCCTCCCAGACAGGGGTCCAGGGAAGTAAATAGTGTGGGAAGAAATAGCCAGGGAATTGTTATGGCTAGACTTGTATAGGCCCTAGGGCTGATAGCCTAGTACTAACCTATAAATCTATGAACCTATGAACCTGACTTCATATCCTTCATAGACATATGTTGCAACAAACCCCATTGCAATGGTAAATGTATGAGGTTATCACAGCAACATGTCTATATTGGGCCTGTGTATGTGCTGTCAGCCACACCTCTGTCAACCTTTGTACATATGTCGTGCATGAAGTGGTACATATGTGCTGTACACCATAAATAGTGTTGCCGTATCTGATAACAAGCCAGTGATATATCTGATTGCTACACATGTTATGTACAGTAGGGATTATATTTCATGACATAACCTGGACATTCTGTGGATGTTTGTACAGTACTGAGGTCTGTGTAGTGATGGTGAATGTCGGCAGTGTGTGTAGTAGCCTGTGTACAGACTGTGGTAGACGTCATTGTTCTAGTTCCCCTTCTATCTAATGTTACCTGCTGCCCCATTGTATGGTACCATTTTGGCATACATGTTTGTAGGGCCATACACACACAGGTCCCATACCACAGACAGCCATCAGAACAAACTGTGTAGCAGCCCAGTATATGTAGGGTCATTCTGTGAGTGGCACGTATGATGATGGTGTAGAACAGATAGTCCATATACTGTAATATTATGCTAGCTTACCATATGTGGCTGCGTTCACATTGGTTGTGGTTATGCACTTTCACACAGGTGTATCTTACCCTGTGCTGTGACATGCCTGTTGAGCCTGCTATGAACCTATGAACCTATAAAATCCCAGTCCAGGTTAGGCAGAGTCCCTCATTGACTCTCTTCAAGAGGAATCTTGATGAGTGGATGGGAGATCATAGGTTTACCCCGGGTATCACTTCTGTGTCACTGTTAGACAGAGGCACAGTATACTAACCTCAAAAAAGGACATAGCAAAATTAATTTAAAATGGGTGGTGAAAGCCAAACACACTCTGGCTAGGCTTATAAATGCCCTAGGGCAGATAGCCTAGTATGAACCTATGAACCTATATATTCAGGTACATGTGCATTCTCCCATAGGAGATGTAGGTCAGTGTTGAGCCAGTCTACCTGTAGCCTGCACAGTGCATTGTTGCATGCCTAGCAGCTTAGTGTACTTACCCATTGAGATGTCAAGTGCAGATACTTGCCAGATGTACTGCTGCCAGGCCTCCCTTAACAATCATGTATGTCAGACAGAGCAGTGGGATGCTGTACAGATGTATGTCAATATCTAGTAGGTAGTATGCATCCATGGCACCCCTGTACCAGCAGTCATTCTGTGTCAGGCCAAGCAGGAGTGTGTGAATGCAAAACCTATGATGGCAAATGTATACCAGTCATGTGTTATATCCATCTCCATGGCTGTCTACATCCATATTGTCAGGTCTGGTACACATGATGTGCACTAAGGGATTATTTGTATACCTCTGGACTGTACAGGGTGTGTCCAAAGCTCCACATTTATTGGCCAATATCTCTGCTGCACTCCACAGGGGCATTACATGCTAGCGGCGGTACTTTACAATGATTTCCTTAGAATGTCTGTCAGTAGCCAATGGCACACATGTTATAAGCAGATGTGACCTTCCACACACACCATGCCTGTGAAGACAATCCCAATGACAGTAGCAATAGTCTACTAATATACCTGCTATACATACCTGACATACCCTTGCACTACGACTTTGGGACTATAGGGGCTGGAGTAGGGCAACACTCCATGTCCAGGACATATGGTGGAATTATATGTACATATACATATACTTATCCAGATTGCCATATATATGATAAACAGCACACACACACACACACACACACACACACACACACACACACACACACACACACACACACACACACACATATGTGCAGACATGGCCACACACACATGCAGGAGACATACATGACAACCCATACACTCCACCAGACAGCACCTACAGACAACTCCAGCACCCCCATAACACACACAATAGCAGGTGATGGTGCAGTACAGTATCACACACAAACCTGTAATTACATACATGTCAGCATGCAGGACATATGGTGCTCAACAGCGTGCAGTGCAACTGTAGTCGATCCCCGTTACCAACATTATACATGGCTGTGATGCATGGCTTCTGTTAGTAGGTGATGGCCCTCCCCCTGGAACACTCTGCACCCATGTTCACAGCATTGCTGTGTATCTATAAAAGCTCCCTGGCATGTACTCTGCACCATATCTCACAGGTGTACACACCATTGCAGGGTATGTATCTGTGTTTCAGTTATGTTTCCTCTGCTGCTCACAGCCTTTGTGTGTTTCTGGATTATATGTAGACACGTGTTTTGTGAATGCCTGATGTATATTCACAGATGTCATCATCAGTGGTACATGTATGAGTGATAGAATGCCATTAGACCAACCACATACACAATGTACCTATGGTGAGTGTAGAGACCATTATTGACATTGCACTCTCTTCCATGACATGCCATGGTGCAACACTACTGCATATGGCAATACTACACATACCTGATATGTGAAATATGACCTAGGTAGTCAATTGCATTACAAGCCATATGTGTCAGTTGTGCAGATGCTGATTGGGATGCATACCATTCATGGGTGCATATGTGTGCACACACATATCATGATGGTGCATAGCAATAATTGCTATGTGTACTACTGTGGTCACAATACCTGGCAGGGGTATAGTAGCATGGGTCATCATCATGAGCCTGTAGTTGGTCAGTCAGACCTGCAAATGTTCCCCAAACCTGCATGTTTGCAGGCTAAACATGTGCACAGCCCTTGGAGCTCATACAGTACCATCACTAGTGCCGTGGAGTCAGGGTTATGTCTGCCACACTTCATGACCTTGACTGTGTGCAGTTACAGCCATTCTCAGTGGGTTTGTCTCTCCCCTCCAGTGCACTGTTGTGTTTCAGGATGACACACCCTCACCATCTCCTGCTACATTGCAAATGCTCCACATCTGTGGCCTACACGTGTGTCATATTGCAGTATCCCAAACTAGGAACACCATGTGTACTGGCATATTCCCTGCCAATGCAGGACAAACATGCAGGTGTACAGTGGCACCAGCATTGTACAGATGGGAATGTCATCCCTGGGTTGGGGTGAGGTGTGGATTGTGCAGCACATGCATCATAACTGCAACTTCCTGGACTTCCCCAACATGGTGCTAGTACATTAGAACACATTGCAACACATGGCTTTGGCAATGTCCCACCATTATGCAGGTCATATCTGTATTGAGCCCTGGCTGATGTTGCTTGAGGTACACATAGGTTCATAGGTGAGTACTGGTCTCTTGGTCCTAGGGCCTACATAAGCCTAGTCACAGGGGTTCCCAGCCATGTACCACCCAATAATATTATTCTCTTGTGCCCCTGTCAGGCTGTTGCACAGACATACTACCCGGGGAGAATCCTCCATTTCCAATCCAGTTGTCAAGTGTTTTTTGTAAAGAGGACCAATGAGTAACATTGCCTGACATGAATACGTAGTCTGTTCCAGAATGTGGGAATTCCTCAGGACAGGGCTCTATCCCTCCAGTATGTTCTGTGTAATGTGTTGATGAGGTTTAGGACCCTGGAGCATGTGTTTGCAGAGGGAGTGGGATTTCTTTATGTGTAGCATGTTCAACTGCTCTGTGTATGACATAGCTGTGTGTGTTAAGCAGATGTTAGCTGTGCCTGGGTAATGTGCACTGGAATGTAGCCACAGTTGTCTGAGATGTCTGTGTATTGCATGTGTTTGAGGCTGGTAATCCCATTAGTGAGGTGTGTGCTCTGTCAGTGAACATGTACAGCATGCATTATGGGTAGGTGTGTTAGATGTGTGCATGGCCTACACCTTAGCTATGACATGCACATTGAATTGCCAAGCATAACCTTAAACCATACTCACCAGCATCTGGCTTACCTACATTTAGATGAGATAGAGTTGATGTCAGTGGCCACAACTGTGGCATTGCTACAGGGTGGGTGTAATATTACAGTGAAACAACAGCTGAAGTCCACAGTACTACAGAGTATGCACAACTGATTATAAGTACTACACTGCAACAGACTCCACATCTCACATATGCATGATCTACCTGTACAGATGCATACACAACAGTGGTCTACTGATATGCCCTGGAACCTTAGCTGCATGCTCCATGTCTGGTGTGTGGGTAGCACCCACCTCAATGACTGTATATGTCTGTAGCTCTTGTGTGTGGACAGGTACCACCGGGCTCATGAGCAGCTCCTCCACTCTGGTGAGGGGGGGGTGGATGTTTTGGCCCCCCTGTTGCAAGATGGTCACCCTGCACAGCAGCGGCATGGCAACATACATGGCGGAGCAGGTCACTACAATGATGGCGGACCTGCTCATATGTATGGCTGAGCATCCCCACCTCATTCACCCTGCGGACCAGATCGTTCCACATGGCAGTGTACTCATGCTGGTACTGGCTTGTCCTTGAGAACAGCAGCTGGTAGTGTTGGATGATGCTGGTGAGTATTATGTCATCCTCAGTGGCACTGTATGCTGGATTCCTTGGATGCACCATAGTCCCTGAAAGACATAAAGATGGAAATATGTCTGAGCAACTCATATGGCACGTTTACCATAATTCAATACACATATCAGTTCCCCGCCACCATATCAGCTCCAACTTAATGTTCACAAAACACAAGTGGTATGTCTCTAGTTTATCTATCATTGGGACATATATTGTATTGTACAACACTTTCTGCTATGTGTTTATAGACATGCTACCTGTGAGGACACTAGAGTTTCTGGGCTGTTACAGAGTATTTCACCTGCATGCCATTGTCACTGCCACTATGTTTCCACATATGCATGTGGTATGCTTGCTATGTGATTGCTACACATCTGCCATTCTGTGTTATTGGGGATATCTATGCATGCTGTTGGGCATGTTCTGGGATTGTGTGGACTATTACAACCTACATATGTTCCATGAC
This sequence comes from Protopterus annectens, assembly GCF_019279795.1. NCBI lineage: Eukaryota > Metazoa > Chordata > Ceratodontiformes > Protopteridae > Protopterus > Protopterus annectens. Next base: position 363,818,832 of record NC_056729.1, on the reverse strand, counting down.
AGTGACACAACAGTATGTGTAGGGGATACTTACCATCAGGAACACCACTCCCACCTAATGTGGACATGTTACCAGTCCATATCACATCCGTGACCCACCATGGAACCTCATTATCTACTGTTCATAGGTTCATAGGTTCACAGGTTGGTACTAGGCAATCAGCCCAAGGGCCTACGTAAGCCTAGCCAACAAGGTTCCCTGGCTTACACCACCCAAGAAAGTTATTTTCCTGTGCCACTGTTGAGCAGAGTCACAGAAGTGATCCCCGGGGTGTATTTCCTATTTCCCATCCACTCATCAAGATTTTTCTTGAAGAGTGCTAATGAAGAACTTTGCTTGACATAGATGGGTAGCCTGTTCCAGAGTATAGGAAGTTTCTGGGACAGGAATCTATTCCCTCCAGCATGTCCTGTTTATTGTGGTGACAAGGTTTAGGTACCTAGTGCATGTAGCTTGGAGGGTGTGGGATTTCTTTAGGTGTAGCATGTCTAACAGCTCTGGGTTTGACATAGCTTTATATGTTAGGCAGAGATCACCTCAGAGTAGGCAATATGCTACGGAGTAAAGCTGGAGTTTTTTGAGGTGGTCAGTGTAGGGCATTTATTTGAGGCCAGTAATCCTGTTTGTGATGTACTTCTGTGGCCTTTCCAGCTGCTGCAGATGTCTTGTGAGGTACATTCCAAAAGGGGTGTTGTACTCTATAATGGGTCTAATGAGTGTCGAGTAGAGGAGAACAATGACCTCTTTTTTCCTGGATGAGAACCCTTTTATGATGAGGTGTGCCATGTAAAAGGACTTCTTGACTACTGTGGTGATGTGACTATCAAAGAATAGACTACTGTCCACCTGGGTCCCAAGGTCTCTTATTACACATTCGGTGTTAAGTAGATTGCTCCCTATGTGGTAGTTCATGGGTAGAGAGTTTTTACCAAAGGGGATGACACTGCACTTTTTGGCATTGAGCTTGAGGCCATGGCTCTGACAACAGGCATCTGTCTTAGCGAGGCCCTTCTGTAGGATGTCCACATCATTTGGGTACTTGACTATGGCCCCTAGTTTGCAGTCATCTGCAAACTTCATTAGCCAGAGGCCTTCTGTGTTAGCCTGTACTTCAGAGAAGTAAATACCAAACAGGAGAGGTCCCAGGATGGAACCCTGTGGTACTCCACTTGTCACTGCTTTGAGGTCAGATTTGGAGTCTGCAACTTTTACAGTGTGGATTCTGTCAGTGAGCCAGTTGGCAACCCATCTTGTGACATAGGGATTTATACCTAGATTAGTGAGTTTAGCTATTATTCCAGAATGGGGGATGGTGTTGAAAGCCTTGGCGAGGTCAATATAGGCTGTGTGAACCATCTTACCCTCATCTACAGCTTTGGTGATTGCCTCAAAGAAGTCGATCAGGTTCAGGAGGCATGATCTGCCTTTCACAATCCCAAACTGGGTGGGATCCAGAGTTTGGAGGTTACCAATGTCTTTGTTTATGATTCCCATGATGATACATCCCATGGCCTTGCAGACCAGGCTCGTCAGGCTAATAGGTCGATAGTTCCTGGGATCAGTGGTGGCTCCCCCTTTGTGGAGTGGGATAACTGTTGCTGTGCACCATTCAGTGGACACAAAGCCTGATGTGAGGCTATTATTGAACATGGTGTTTAAGTGGGGAGCCAGTTCGTTCTGAAGTTCATGTAAAACGCAGCCTGGGATGTTGTCCAGTCCCATGGATGCTGTGCTTTTGGCTTTAGAGAGTGCAGCTTTTACCTGTGTAGTTGTGATTACAGGGACTCTGCATTCTTCCTGTATAGATATGGGCCCTTTAGGGGGTGAGGGGGTGCGTAAAGTTAGCACTGAACCTATCTGCCAGGATGTTGGCAATATCAGTTGGTTCTGTAATTTTTGTGCCTTTGTGGTGTAACTCAGAGCAGGTCTGGGTGTTGCCATCGAGATTCTTGACATAGCTATAGAATGCTTTGTGGTTGCCCTTAGAATTAGTTGTGATTTTGTTTTCGTAGCTAGTTTTGGAGGATCTTACAAGGGATCTCAGCTTCTTACTGAGGCTGACAAGGGAGCTCCTCCACTCATGGGATTTTACTCTCTTTTGCAACAGTTTCTTCCTTCTGTTGTACAGTTTGTTTATGGCAGGGGACCAGCAGATTGGCTTCCTTTTTTGGAGGATAGCATCTTGGTTCTGTTTGGGATAGCATGATCAATGCACCAGTGTAAGTGCTTATAGAGGGCATTTGTGTAGGATTCAGCAGTTGTAACTGTATTGTCCATCTGCATGGGTGTCATGAAGTTCACCACTTCTGTCTTAAGAAGCATAAAGTTGGCTTTGGAGAACTGTTTTACCATGGTTTCCTTAATGGGGGGTGACGGCGGGATGTGGATATCAAGGGTGATTAGCTTATGGTCAGATCGGACCAACGAGGAGTTGACTTCAGGTGTGAAACACCGGTCACTCATGTTGGTAACGACTAGGTCTAGGATATTGTTGCCCCTGGTGGGGGAGTGGATAAGTTGATCCAGGGCATTGGAGTTTATGAATTCCAGAAAGCGTTGAGCTAAGGAGTTGGTACATGAGTAGTTTTCCCAGTTAATGGTGGGGTAGTTGAAGTCGCCCATTATTAGAGTGTTTGGTTGAACCCTAATATTGTCCAGTACATCAAGAAAAGAGGAGAGGGACTCCTGGGGCATGGTGGGGGATCTTTAGCAAGCTAAAATTTGGATTGCAGTTTTGCCCAGAGTTAGTTGCACTTGGATAACCTTGGATGCATTATGCTGAGCAACTAGCCTGGAGGTGTGGATATCCTTAATGAATATAGACACACCTCCGCCTTTGGTGTTTTGGTCCAGGTTACATGGTCGAAAAGTGTGGTATGAGTTATAGCCTGGTAGTGCAGGGGTGCTCTCTAGAGCCTTGAACCAGGTTTCAGTCACTGCACAGATATCGATGTTCTCCATTTTAAGGAGTGCCTCGAGTGAGTGCATTTTGAGATTTAGATTTCTAGCATTGAGTAGCATTACCCTCAGTTTTTGCTTGCCTGTTCCTGTTACGGTGATGAATTTGTTATTTGAACCTTGCCTAAAAAAGGCACTATAAGGGCAGCAAGAGCCTTAGCCAGTATTCGGAATCCCAGGGGCAACAGGTGCAGGTCATCTGTGGCAAAGCATCGTAGTCTGTCGACCATGTCATCCCAAGCCAACAGATACTGGATCCCCCTTAGAATGACATCAGAAGCTTAGCCAATTGTTGAAGTCAATCATTTTGTCCTTGTACTGCAGTATAATTTGGGGCGATGGCAGAATGCTACTCAGGGCTAGGGTCATACCTGCCTGGGCTACAAGATCGGAGAGCTCTTCCATGTCTCTTTTCATGTAGTCCAGGGAGGTATATCTCAGGTCATTCACACCAACATGGATAATGACAGAGTCATATTTGTACTTGTTGTGGAGTGACCTGAGTGCGTAGGTTATGTGGCGGATCCTGGCACCCGACAGGCAGCTGACAGTAACCATCTCCTTGTTTAGCCTGGTGAGTGGGACATCAGTGTGCCTGACTATAGAGTCACCTATGACTAGTGTGTTGGGTACGTTGTTTTGCCTTATTGGCTGTGGTTGAGTGGCACACTGAGTCTGTGGGCTATGTGTCATTTGTGTTGTGTTGGGGGATGGAGGTTGCTTGTGTTTCTGCTTTGGAGGTCTCTGTTGCTTAGACAGATTATTATTGAGAGCCTCCATGAATGTTTTTGTGTTACTATGTGTGGATTTTGGTGATGCAGATTTAGTGAGACTATGTAATGAGTGTGGTGTGGTGCAAATGTTTACCTTCTCCTCATGACTGTCAAGTTCAGTCTTGGTTGGAGAGAGCTTTACCTCCAGTTTGGCTAGATAAGTGCATCTCTCACAGGTTGTAGTGTTGGGTAGTAGGAGGAGAGAGTTGTCTGTGTACATGAGGTAATTTCTACATTGCCTCAAGATGCCCAGATTCATCAGATAGACAGGAGAGAACACTTAGAGCTGACCCTTGGACATGCCTGAATAAAAAAACATTTTCCTCTAGATAAGTGAGGAAAGTGAGTACAATAGCTGTTTTTCTCTAAGCAAATGAGAAAAGTAAGTACAAAAACTGTTTTATTCTAGGTAATGAGTGCTATATTAATTAGTAGCTTATTTAGTGCTTACAAGTTCTGAACAAGTGCTGAGCATGAATAAGCAAATATAAGTGCTACAACTAAGAATCTGTATCTGCACTAGACGAGTTACAGGACAGAAACAAGTGCAAATGCAGGCTTTCAAATCAGAAAGTTGAGAGAGATGGAAGAGATTGCCCAAACGGCCAATAACTACAATTTCTGGGCCAGAACCACTCCTTATGTGGTAGACAGGTTACCTAGTGCTACTCCCACTGATAAGCTAGAAGGCTTCCCTCCAACACAGAATGGCTTGGGGGCTCAGAAGTGTACTTACAGTCCTAGATACAGCAAATCTGTATCTGGAACACTAGTTACAGGAAAGGTAGGAAACAGGCTTACAGTTTTTTTTTTTTTTTTTTACAGAAAAGTAGCAAAAACAGTAGTAAAAACAATTCACATGCAGTGCAAGCTAGCACACTTGAGTATGTAGCAATGTTAGACCAAGCACAGTTTAAAAAATGCAATTAAATTAAAAAGGACTAAAAGCAAGTGCAGAAAGAGTTTATTAGGTAGAATGTGGTAAAGAGATGGGACTGGGGGAGTGTCCCAGATCAAATCTACAGTGGTGCGGGCAACTGCAAAAGCCATCAAATTACAAGCCAAAAAAACTGAGGGTGGATGGGACAAAACAGTTTCAACAGATATCTAAGCAACAACTAACAGTACAAACTCTAAAACCAAAAAAATATACTCAGCTCTGTATATTTGCAGATCAGTCTCTCAGAACATGGAGACAACAGTTTCAACAGAGATCTAAGCACAATTAACAAACTTTATAACCAAAAAAATATATACTCAGCTCTGTACTGGCATACATTATTGTATAGCACACAAATAAACATTTTCTGTGTATACATACCTGTGTGGCGTGACATGTCCTTTGAATAGTGGGTGGGTATATGTTTAATGTAAGTATTCTCTTTTGTGGGAATGGTTGCCACACTACACATTTCACAGGTGGCAGTTACAGGACTTGTGGCTGAGGGATATACTTTGCACCCAGTACTTTCACACTACTTCTACATATGTATGGCTACTAATACCTTTTGTCTGTGTATATGTGTATGTACCTATACATATATATATGTATATATATATATATATATATATATATATATATATATATATATATATATATATATATATATATATATATATATATATATATATATATATATATATATATATATATATATATATGTATATGTATATATATATATATATATATATATATATGTATATGTATATATATATATATATATATATATATATATATACATACATATATATATATATATATATATATATATATATATATATATATATATACATATATCTACATATAGCTGTCTATCTGTCTACATTTACAGATATACATCTGTCCATATGTCCATGCATGTTCGGCTCATATTTTGGCCTGTACCTCATTCTCTTGGCAATTGACATGGATGATCGCAGCACTGAAGTCAGTAACTAGTGCTAACACTTTTGTGTTTCAGACTTCATCTCCTTCTACATGTGTTTTAATACATATAACTGTGTAACTAGCAACATTTTAAGTGTATTAGAGCAGTAGTTGACATATATCCCTATTTGTACCCACATTGTAGCATACTTTGTCCAAACTTCTTGCATTAACAGGTTGTGTGGTATGATATTACTACATTTCCTGTACTGTTGACTGATTGTGCTGGATGATATGTTTGTGAAAACATCAGGTTATGTATATTTGCAATGGTTTAGTGCTAAATCACTTTGTCTATGGAGTGCAGGGTCCTGGGTTCGAGCCTTGCAGAGGCAGTTTATTTTCTTGCTGGGCAAAACACGGGCCGTTGGATAAAGAGCAATTAAGACACTTTAAAGCAGTTGTGTGTGGGTTTGTGCGGGTTTGCGTGGAGGTAAGCACTGCTAACCTCAGGTTACAGTTTCTTATACTCTGTTAGCTTCTAAATTGCTTAACCTGTGTAGGCATAGCTTACCCCCACACAAACAGGCTGAAACCCTCTTACTGCTGCTTAAAAGTGCCTACTCCCGCTTACCCCCGCGCTAATTTCTTTAAAAGAAAAGAAAAAAAGGGTTGATAGGAAAGTGGTGAAAAAGGGGCACAAAGAGGGTAAGACAGTAGGGAAAATAGCTAGGTATGTGCAGGAAGGGTTTAGCATAGGTCCATAGCTGCCCATTTCTTCTACAGCAACAGCTGTGCATATACACTGAATTTGGAGGTAGATTTGGACCCTCAAACCCCTAGGAGAGGGGTGAGGACAGCATAAATTCATTGTGATGCCAATTAGACCAGATAACGTGTCCAGTGGACATGTGCAAAATGGACAGCTATGTATGGGGTGAGATTTTTTTTGTGGGAACAGATTGCCCTTTTTTTTCAGGTGAGAGTGGGATGTTGGGGAGGGGTAGTAGGTATATTAGGGGAGATAGGTTGGGTAGGTTAACAGACAAGACAAAGACGCATACAGGGGTGGTATATGACACGTGGGGATAAACACCTTGGACGGGGAGGGGTGTTTGGAAGTCGCAAGCCCATGATCTGCCAAATGGAAACAGTGGGACTGAGGTCCCCACCCATGGGCAGTCACCACTGCACCTTCACGGCCCCAAAGGTGGCTGTTCTGGGGGCTGTGTAGGAGGGGCAGGCTCACCCTCTAATTTCACCACTTGGCCCTCAAGCTAGTGTAGCTGGTCTCAAAACTCCAGATCGAGCTCCCTACGCACCACAGCCCAGACATGTTAACGTGTGACAGGTTCCTCTCCGTGCACGCTCACGGGGGGGGGTGTGCCCCATCCCCCTGCAGCAGTTACACCCAAAGGTGGCACAGGACCAACAAGAGGAGGAGGTCTCAGGCTGGGCCCCAGATATGCTGGTGCCCAGTGCCATGGCCAGCTGAGGTGGGACAGGTGGGTCCGCGGGACTGGCCTTCCCATACGAGCTATGTTGTAGCAGGATTATGACAGATATGGGTAATAGTCAACAGCATTCAGGATTAGTTATAACAGCATGCATAGTTATTCCCATTAACCCAAAACACCAGATTTCAAACAGATGCAGAGCAAGCAGAACACATGCATATATGGAACTACAGTGGGCATTACAACAGCAATTGCTTCTTCTGCAAGGAAAAGTGCCCATTCCAATAGATATACTGTTTTTATTGACGCTAAGCTGATTTCTATTGCAAAGATGTTGTTTAAGAGATATATTGTTCCTAAAACAAAAGGCAGGTGTTTTGCCTATCTTGTTCACCAGTTCAGGGGCAGTGTGTAAAATATTCCAATTCTTCTTAATAATATTGCAATATTCATTAATATCACTAGAATATTGCAACACTACCCTGAATGTATCAGTGCAAGGGGTGCTATTGCTAAAATATGATTAGCATTTACTAGTTCTTTCTGCCTATTGCTCCATTAATAGCTCTATCGATATCCCTAGTCGCATAGCCTCTATCCAAAAATGTTTCCTTGAGTTCAACCAGTGCTTTCTGTGCATCTGTATCATTATCGTGTAACCGTAGCACTCTATAGATCTGTCCTTTCAATGTGTTCTGAGGAATATGTCTGGGATGCATGCTGCTATTATGTAGAAGCACATTCTTCCTAGTTGATTTCTTAAAGATACTACTGGATACTTGATTTAGATCAGATTTAGTCAACAATATGTCTAGAAACTCAATCTCATTCAAAGAAAATTTAAAAGTTAATTTCAAAAATTGCTTTGCCATGTAAGTTTTTGTGTAGCATTTTGTTTTTGTTTTTCTATTTATCGTGTTTTTGCTGCACGTTCTGCACCCTTCGCTCATTCTTGTTTTTATTATCATTTCCATTGGTGTTTGAAAGAAGGGGCATGGCAGAGACAGCTGATTTGCAATCTACATTGGACTCTCAGGTAAAGGATACTGGATTTGACAGACTTTCACGAATGTTGAACATTCAAGAGAACCGACTTTTGAATCTTAATTGCATTAATGAAGCTGATAGTAATTCAGCAAGTAACAGCTTATCATATGAATTTGTACAATGCTATAGAGACTTGGAGAATAAAATTTATAAATACAAACGCCTTCACTGGCAATGCTTGCATTTGCAAGCATCTTTAGAACACAAAGTCATACCATGGGGACTCAGGGTACTCAACATGCCCAGCTATGGTGACAGTTACCCTGAACTCTTACGTAGATGGCAGCAATTAAACCTACAGTTTAGCACTCAGTATATGAATCTCCTGACTGACTTTTTCAACCCATTGAACTTGATCTCAAGAAAGAAATAGTCTCTCTGCAAGACTATTTAGAATCGGTTTACCTTTGAGGTAATTGGGGACAAACTGGATTCCCTACAAGACAATATAGCAGTGTATGATAAAAGGCTACAGATGGCTAAAATAAAGAAACTTCAAAGAGACTTTAGAGATTTTGGGAATCAACATGTTTTTTCCTGGCCGCGAGATGAAACCAGAACAATGGCACCAATTCCCGTACAGCAATCGGGTGATTCTTTAGTTACAACCAATGCAGTTACTAAGGGCACGCCCACTGTAAGTGCGACGACATTGTCTACAACCCATTCTACTATAAAAACTGGGCTTTCTAATGGTGAGATAGAGAACACACCTACGGATGCGACATTCTCCTTAAATATAGCTGGTACCAGCGAGCAAGAACACAGTGAACAATCTACTCCCGTGGTCAGATTACGACCTGAGACACAAGTTAATACACAGCCTGTTGGCAATATTATAGAGCTTAATGGTGGAAATGCTCTTTTTTTACTGAGAGATCCTTTACCCATGAATCACAGATCCAGAAGTGTGGGGAGAAAAGGAAGATTACAACACAACGACAGTGTGGAGCAGAATCCATCCACAGTCAAGAGAAGACATTTTTAAATTCAAGTCTTATTTTTAACATTTCTTTTTTAGAACTAACCAGTGAACACACTGAGCTACTAAATAAAGGGCTGACTTTTGTTCCTGTGAGATGGGCAGATCATGCCGAAATGCTAAAAGATTTGAGGCTCTTAGGTAGGAATCTTACATTGAAACCTATATTCAAAGACAATACGAACCGAATGTTTTTATACAAAAAACCTAGCACTTTTACTCCCACTATTGACCCGGTGATAAAAACATTTGTGAATGCATGTGAACTTGAGTTTAGACAGTTATTTAGCACAGGAACCAAGACTGTTTTTTGTAATATGTCTAGTAAAGATTATTTTGCCTTGAATGAACTGACGAATATGCACTCCATGGAGATCAAATCTGCTGATAAGAGTGGCGGGATTGTTGTCATGGACAGAGATTTATATGTTACACAAATGAAACTGTTAGTCAATTATACTGGTACATATCAACCCATTTCTAAAGTTATTGTTAAGACCATTGAGAAGAAAGTTTCCTTTCTGATATTTGATTTGTTGACAATAAATTTGATTAACGAAGACTTGTTTAACTTCTTTAACACAACACATAGGTTCATAGGAAGATACTAGGCTATCTGCCCTAGGGCATTTATAAGCCTAGCCAGAGTGTATTGGCTTCCGCCTCCCTATTAGATTAGCCTACTGTGCCTCTGTAAAGTAGGTCACAGAAGGTACCCTTTTAAGATTAGTTTACTGTGCCTCTGTCTAGCAGGGACACAGAAGAGATCCCAGGGGTGAATTCGCGATTTCCCATCCACACGTCCAGATTTCGCTTGAAGAGGGTCAGCGAGGGGCTATGTCTAACATGAATTGGGATTCTATTCCAGAGTGAGGGGAGCCTCTGGGAAATTAATCTGTCCCTCCAGCATGTCCTATTTATTTTTGTGCTGAGGTTTAGGTCCCTCGAGCGTGTAGCTCTAAGGGACTTGGATTTTTTGAGGTGGAGCATGTCCATTAATTCTGGGTTTGACATGGCTTTGTACGTCAGGCATAGATCGCCTCTGAGTAGGCGGTAAGCAACTGAGTAGAGCTGGAGTTTCTTTAGTCGAGCTGCATAGGACATCTGTTTGTAGCCCATGATCCTCTTGGTGAGGTACTTTTGGGGTCTCTCCAGTTGCTGCAGGTGTCGGGTAAGGTACATCCCAAAAGGGGCATTGTATTCAATTATGGGCCTGTTGAGTGAAGAGTAGAGGGGCACAATGACCTCTCTTGATCTAGATGTAAACCATTTCGTGATAAGGTGGGCTATATAGAAGGTCTTTCTAACCACTTTGGCAATGTGATTATCAAAGGAGAGATTACTATCTACGTTGGTCCCCAAATCTCTAATTACTTCTTCCATACTTAATGGATTACCACCTATGTGGTAATTTGTGGGCACCTTGTTTTTCCCAAAGGGGATGACTATGCACTTTTTAGCATTTAGCTTGAGGCCGTGGCTCTGGCACCAAGCATCCATCTCTGTGAGACCCATTTGGAGGATGCTTGTGTCAGCTGGAGATTCGATTATGGCCCCCAGTTTGCAGTCATCTGTGAACTTTGTCAGCCATAATCCCCCCGTGTTAGCCTGAACCTCAGAGAAGTATATACCAAACAAGAGAGGTCCCAGGACTGAGCCCTGTGGGATGCCGCTTGTAACTGGTTTGGATTCGGACATGGCACCTGCGATTCTGACCATGTGGGTTCTATCTCTGAGCCAGTTTGCAACCCATCTTGTGACATAGGGGTTTATATTTAAGCTGGTAAGCTTATTTATGATGCCCGAGTGGGGTATTGTGTCGAAGGCTTTTGCGAGGTCTAGGTAGGCTGTGTGGACTACCTTACCCTCATCTATGGCTTTGGTAACTGTTTCAAAGAAATCAACTAGGTTTAAGAGGCAAGATCTGCCCTTAACAAAGCCGAGTTGGGTAGGGTCCAGTGTCTGGAGGCTCCCAATGTCTTTGTTTATGAGTTCCATGATAATATGCTCCATAGCTTTACAGACCAGACTAGTCAGGCTTATGGGGTGATAGTATCCAGGGACCGTTGTGGCACCACCTTTGTGGAGTGGGACCACTGTAGCTGTACGCCATTCTTTGGGTACATATCCTGTAGTAAGGCTAAGTTTGAACAGTGACTTAATGTGAGGGTTCAGTTCTTCTTGGAGTTCATGTAAGACACAGCCTGGGACACCGTCCGGTCCCATAGATGCTGTGTTTTTTGCTTTGGAGAGGGCAGCTTTCACCTGTGCATCTGTGATGTCAGGGAGGTTACATTCAGTTGGGATAGGCATTTGCTCCTTTGGGGGGGGGAGGGGGGCAGAAGTTTGCGCTGAATCTGTCTGCCAGGATGTTGGCTATGTCTGTAGGTTCGGTATATTTTGTACCGTTATGCAACAATTCAGAGCATATCTGGGAGTTTCTGCCCGTGTTCCTGACATAACTAAAGAAGGCCTTGTGATTATCTTTAGTGTCTAGGGCAATTTTTCTTTCGAAGCTGGCCTTTGAGGATTTTATGAGGGATCGAAGTTTCTTGCTAATACTGATCAGAGATGCCTTCCCTTTTTGGGATTTTGCTCTGTCATGTAGTAGCTTCCTCCTTCTGTTGTATAGCTTATTTATGGCAGGGGTCCACCAGACCGGTCTCCTGTTTTTGGAGGAGTGAGTCTTGGTTTTATTTGGGATAGCACGATCCATGCATTCCTGCAGGTGCTCATAGAATGCATTTGTAAAGGATTCTGCGGATTGGGCTGTATTATCCTCTGGCCCAGGGGCTTTGAAGGATTCCACCTCAGTCTTGAGAAGTGCAAAGTTGGCTTTTGAGAAATTCTTTACAGTGATTTCCTTGGCTGGGGGTGGGGACAGGATATGGATGTCTAGGGAAATTTGTTTATGGTCTGATCTTACCAATGACGGGTTTACCACACACATCCAGTGATACTTAAGATATATGGCCTGCCCAAGATACATAAAAATATGGAGATTCCTCCCATGCAACCTATTGTATCTGGCACAGGCTGGTGCACTGAACCTTTGTCATTTTTATAGAGAATAACTTACATCCTTTGTTAGATCATTGTGAAACTATTCTCAAGGATACGAGAACTTTTTTAGAGAGACTGTACACAGTAAAATCAACTATTGGCAATGATTGTATGTTTGTTACTTTAGACATAGAGTCTCTCTTCACCAGTATTCCTAATATATGGGGTATAGATATGATAAGGGACTTTTTGACCAGGAACACATCTTTTTCTAATAATAAGGTTCAGCTAATATGTGCACTGCTTGAGATTGTATTAGAAAATAATGTGTGCAATTTTGAGAAAGAATTCTATCTTCAAAAAGTTGGCGTAACTATGGGGACTCCATGTGCTAATAGCTACGCCACCTTAGTACTGACACATTGGGAACCCATGTACATTCTGTCAGATACCAACCGATTTTATGATAAGATTTTATGGTACGCCCGTTTTGTGGATGATATCTTTTTGTTATGGAAAGGTAATTCAGAAGAGCTACATGATTTGGTTAACTATATGCATAGTACAACTGAATTTTTGAAATTTATTTTCAAATTTTCTTTGAATGAGATTGAGTTTCTAGACATATTGTTGACTAAATCTGATCTAAATCAAGTATCCAGTAGTATCTTTAAAAAATCAACTAGGAAGAATGTGCTTCTATGTAATAGCAGCATGCATCCCAGACATATTTCTCAGAACACATTGAAAGGACAGATCTATAGAGTGCTACGGCTACACAATAATGACACAGATGCACAGAAAGCACTGGCTGAACTCAAGGAAGAATGTTTGGATGGAGGCTATGTGGCTAGGGATATAGATAGAGCTATTAATGGAGCATGGGCAGAAATAACTAGTAGATGCAAACCATATTTTAGCAATAGCACAGAAGTGTCGAAACTCTTAGGTCATCAAACCCCATGCACTAATACATTCAGGGTAGTGTTGCAATATTCTAGTGATATTAATGAATATTGCAATATTATTAAGAACAATTGGAATATTTTACACACTGCCCCTGAACTGGTGAACAAGATAGGCAAAACATCTGCCTTTTGTTTTAGGAACAATATATCTCTTAAACAACATCTTTGCAATAGAAATCAGCTTAGCATCAAGAAAAACAGTATGTCTCTTAGAATTGGCACTTTTCCGTGCAGAAGTTGTTTAGCATGCAGGCACATATACACTAATTCTTGCTATACACATCCGATATATAATTTTACTATCAATGTAGACTACTATGCAGATTGCAAGACTGCTAATATAGTGTATTTTTCATTTTGCCAAAAAGTATCATGCATTTTATGTAGACAAAACCAATAGATCATTCAAAGAGAGAATACTTGATCATATCAGGGATATTAATAATAAGAAAGAAAACAATGCCCTAGCTACTCATATCATGACTGCTGATCAAACTCATAGTTTTAAATTTTTAGTGTTACAGGTGATAGAATTAAATGTTCAGGGAGGAGATATAGAGAACCGCACTGAGGTAGTGGAACAAAAATGGATTCTTTTGCTCAGTGCAGAAAAGCCTCCAGGACTTAATGGTGTTTTCTCTTTGAAACCTTTTTTGAAGGCACGTAGCTTGAAACACAAATAAATGCATATATATATATATATATATATATATATATATATATATATATATATATATATTATTTTATATTCTGCATATATTGTTATATGTTTTTACAGATTCTATTTCAAAATAAGTATGTTTTGTTTTTTGGTTGGTATCTATGCACTAATTGTTGCTTTTTTAATGACCTAAATGTGCTTAATTAGTTGATTATCAGTTGATAACAGGGATATAAAAAGGTTTTTGGCTGTGTTTTTAATTGTCTGATAAAGCGCCTGGTACATTGCAAAAGTGCTTATGTTTTTACCTGTTTTATTTGTTTTTCTTCAATAAATGTGTTTTGCCGTGTAAGTTTTCGTACAGCATATTGTTTTTGTTTTGCTATTTATCATGTTTTTGCTGAACGTTCTGCACCCTTCGCTCATTCTTGTTTTTATTATCTTTTCCACAGAGTGATAGTAGGTGACTCCAAGTCAGACTGCCAACCAGTCATGAGTGGAGTCCCACAGGGTTCAGTCCTGGGTCCTCTCCTGTTTGGTATCTACTTCTCTGAAGTCCAGGCCAACATGAAGGGACTCTGGCTGACAAAGTTCACAGACGATTGCAAGTTAGGAGTGATTATTAACTCCCCAAGTGATGTTGACACCCTGCAGAAAGGCCTCACTGAGACCAACGACTGGTGTCAGAACCATGGCCTTAAGCTCAATGCCAAAAAATGTGCCATCATCCCCTTTGGGAAAAACTCATTTCCCATGAATTACCACATTGATGGTAGTCCACTGAACACAGAAGGCGTTATGAGAGATCTGGGAACAGGTTGACAGCAACCCGATTTTTGACCACCATATTGCCACTGTGGTCAGAAAGTCCTTATATCCTATTATTATATTATATTATTATTATTATTATTATTATTACTATTATTATGTCCTATATGGACAGACTCAAAAACTCCATCTATTCTGTGTCTCACATCGCCTACTTAGAGGCGATCTCTGCTTGACTTACAAAGCCATGTCTGACCCAGCTCTGTTAGAAATGCTACATTTAAAGAAATCCCAATCCCTCCACACCACACACTCTAGAGACCTCAACCTCATTACTACAATCAAGAGAACATGCTGGAGGGACAAGTTCATAAGCTAGAGACTGCCCGTGCTATGGAATAGACTTCCCATACATGTCAAACAGAGCACCTCACTGGCCCTCTTCAAGAGAAATCTTGATGAGTGGATGGGAAATAGAAAATTCACCCCGGGATCATTCCAGTGGTTCTACTCGACAGAGGCACTGGGAACTGGCACAATGCCAATGTAATCCTATGGGCTAGGCTTGTAAAGGCTCCAGGACCATTAGCCTAGTACACACCTATAAATCTATGAAATGTGAGGAATCCTACTCAGTGATTAACAATATAACTAAACATCTAATTTGATTTTCACCAGTGAGGATGCATTGGGGGGAGGGCTAGAAGTGAAAAATAACAAAAGTGGGCAGATTTTTGAAGAAATTTATGAAAATATTTGGTATGGAAGATGTGAATTCCATAGTAGGAGCTCGGAGAGAATTTTTAAATTATTCCCCAAGGTACAAAAACTGGGCTAGACTAGACAGAAATTATATGTCACAGGAACATGTGCATTTAATTGAAAATTCAATAACTATTTTAAATTGTGTGGCAGTAATAACTAAAATAAAAATGCAGGGTAATTAAATAAAATTGAGACACTTGCACTTCCCCAGCTCTCTGGTGAACAGAGGGGAATTTAAGGAATGCGTAGTAGGAATTATTTGGAGGTTATTAGACAAGTCAGAAATT
Organism: Protopterus annectens; assembly: GCF_019279795.1. Classification (NCBI taxonomy): domain Eukaryota; kingdom Metazoa; phylum Chordata; order Ceratodontiformes; family Protopteridae; genus Protopterus; species Protopterus annectens. The sequence goes on along the minus strand of NC_056729.1, from coordinate 363,803,296 downwards.
TCTTCAGAAAATATAGCTAGGGAATGTGATAAAATGAAAGCAGTGTTTAAAAATATGGTACAAATAAAAGAAAAAGAGATATGGTTAAAAAGTAATAAGAATTATTTTGAGGGACTGACAAAGGTTAAAGTATTGCAGAATAGAGGACTCTCAAAGAACAAGAAAGGGCGCAACTGCAGAGTGCTAAAAGAGAAAATAAGAGACTACTTGGATAACATGCATGAGTTTAGAAAGACTGCTGTTAGGCAACTGTTTTTTGATAACAACTCCAGAGCAAAAAAGCTTTTAGCACAATGGCTCAAGCAACAGAAAGTAGAAAGGGTTGTTGCCAAGCTTATAACCAGAGATCCTGCATAGGTATGAAAACTTTTTCAGAAATATTAAGAAAATTTGTATAAAATAGAGGAATGTGGAAATTAAGAAAAAGTACAACTGGAAATATTTATGGAAGAATTAGATATGCCAAGGTTAGTGGTAGCTGAGGCACAGCTATTAACAGTTAAGATACGTGGAGATGAGATAAAAATAGTGATGTATAACCAATCTACAGGAAAGTTTACAGGAATGGACGGCATTCCTGTGGAAGTTTGAAAGCTAGGAGGGAAGGAAGTGATAAATATCTGGAAGGTTTTGTTTAACATTACTTTAAATGGATGTCACAGTGGTTGCAACAAGAGGTTCTCCAGTTCGATTCTCAGCTAAAGCACCTTCTGTGCGGGGTCTGCATATCCTCCCTGCATTCATGTGGGTTTTCTCCAGGTGCTCCAGTTTCCTCCCATGTTACAAAGATGTGTCTGGAGCATTTCTCCTGGGCCTCTGCTGAAAATTGGCTTAATTCCAAGTCAGACTTTCCTAGTAAACAAATGTTAAATAAATAAAAAAGGATGACACATTTGGAAGCTATGATTGAAGAAAGTGATAAAAATCTGTACAGTCTTGTTTAGCAGTATTTTAAAAAGAGAATAATCATCAACATCCTGGAATAAAGTTATTGTAACTTTAATGCCTATAGATGGTGAACACCCATCAGATCCAGCTTCATATGTGCCCATTTCAATTCTAAACCATGTTTATAAAGTACCTGTAATGGCTAAAAGGATGACAAAGATGATGCCAAAATTGTTAGATATGGATTAATATAGTTTTGTGGAGGGGAAGCAAACATTTGACATCATTAATAGAATAATGATGATCTAGAGGGAAGCAGGATGTAAGAAAATGCCATTATTGCGTATGGGACTTGATGCAGAGAAAGTATTTGACAGAGTAAGTTGGTTGAAATTTTAAGAGAAGAGCAATAGATGCATTTGCATTCCCTGGCAGAAAAATAAGGTTAATTAGGTGGATATATGAGAGATCGGAGGCAGAATTAAAGTGTGGTGTTTCATCTCTGATAAGTTCCGTTTGAAAAGAGGAACCAAGAAGGGGTGTTCTCTTTCCCCTTTGCTATTTGTGTTATATTTAGAACCACTGGCAAAGAAAAAAGGGACCCAGAAATTCAAGGATATAATTGCAAGGGTCTATATTACAACGTCGAACTGACAGGAGTCTGTACATTGTAATATCAAACCCATATGTTCCAAATGTGAAAATAGCAAAGCCACGGAATGACTCAATCAAACCATAACTTTACACGTTTTCTTATTAAGTAGTGCAGCCATCAAGCTATAGCTACAGAACACTCAGATGACATCTGATGTAAGTGCTTGCAATAAGCTTTAAGGCCATGTGGTATAATTTATTTCAAATGCTGACAATATGAATTACTTTGTACCAATACCTAAAAAATGGTTACAAAACTTTGGCAAGTTTGACTGTAAGGCGTTTATTGATTAATCTGACAGATTTTGCTTAATAATGTGTATCTTCCTACTACCTAATGTTGCACTCATTTATATTATTTACATAAAAAGCATGCACCTCATAAAAATGAGGCTACAGGGGCCTTTAAAATAACTATAGCAAACAATATAGGTGTATCAGATTGCATATAATACAGTCAGAGAAGATCCAAGGAAAAACTCACATTCTAAAGATTTTTTTTAATAGTAGCATCTAAGTTATGGGAACTGAAAGACCAGTCAGTCATTTGCTGTTGTGAACTCTGACCTAAAAAATTTCCAACTCACCAAGAGTGGTTCTATGATATTTGACCTCCACCACGTGTCACTGTTAAATAGTGCAGACATTACAACTGTACACTACTCACTTCTTCCAAAGGCTGAAGTACATTTATTTATATAACGTTAATATATTTCTCTTTAAGGTGGTCACTAGTGAAAACAGGAAACCAATATGCATACTTTTAAGGATTACATTTAACATGTGAGTCATAAATTATTTTGACATAAAACAAAAACTGGATTAAAAGAAAATGCCAAAAGGTGGTGTGTTTCATTGCTGATTGGTTGACAGTCATGAGGTGATATCAGAAGATACTATATGTACCACTTAGACAGCTATGTGGGCATGTCAGTACCTCATACTCATTCCTGTGAGATGCCACATACTAGGTACCGCCTACACACGATGACTCATTCACTGAGCTGCCTTGTCTCTGCCAAAGTGACTTGTACTATGAAATGTTTGTAATCAGTGCTAAAAGAGGTGTGACCTCTGGAATTTGCTGCTGGCTATGTGAGTATGAGTGCTTTGAGGGAAGGTAAATCAAGCAGTGAAACCTTGAAAGAGCATGCAAAGGAAATCACACTAAGTACTTGAAATGGATTAGGATAAAAGGGAATTTACAGCACCTGCATTTCTTAGCTTTTGTAATATGAGACTCCACAATCAGTATTTTTTTATAAGTAAAGGAAGAAATGGAATGCTTTTGAAGTGAAGAGGTTAATATGTGTAAGCTATTTTATTTCATACAAGTTCCTGTGAAATAAAGTTTTCGTTTTAAACTGCATGTCTGAGCCCAATATACTAACAATTACCTTTATATTGCATAATGTCAGTGAAGAGAAAATATACTTTGCTGTGGGAATCTGTTAAAAGCTAAAATTTACTTGACTGATTATAACTTTAACATGCTTTTCAGCATGATGATGACAATAAACATACACTATTTAAAACAGCAAATCTGTAACTTTCGGTAGAAAAAATATTCAGAGCAGACTATTTAAATAAAATGAAATCAAGCATCTCTTAATTTTGACAAATTATGCAAATGCTTGTGTCATCTTTTTAGTTAATGCACCTTGAACATAAATTTGCCATGTAAACAATTGTATTATATATATATATATATATATATATATATATATATATATATATATATATATAATAATATTTGCTTATTTATTTATTACATTTGTTACCTGGTAAGAGAACTGATCCTGGACCAGAAAGGCAAAAACAACAAGTATACATGGATTCATATGTACAGCAATAAGAACATACAAGCATGGATTCATATGTACTGCAATAAAACATTTACACATATGGACATGGATTCATATGTATGGCAATAAGAACATACATGGATTCATATGCAAAGCAGATAATGAAATTTTGAGTATAGCAAATTTATGCAGAGGATATTTTGTTACATAACTAAAGAATGCACTTGCAAAGATTACATACTTATTTCATTTAAAATACATTTTTTGAAAAAGCAAATGTGTAATTATCACATTAGAGTATCAGGATGGAAAGGTGTGGGTAAGAGCAGAAAATCTTGGAAATGTAAAAGTTAGGTAAAGTCATGGTGTTGTGCATATTGTAATATGATTTAGTGCATAATTTCTTGCAGTAGAATAACATTGTAATAGTTTGTGGCTTCAAACTACTTAAGGGCATATTTCACCAGAGCAGCTGACTTGCTTGTAGTTATGTCATACTCATTTATTTATTATTTATGTTATTATTTTATTATTTATTTATTTTACATTTGTTGACCAGGAGAGTCCGACTGGATACATGTCCATTTTCAGCAGAGGCCTGGGGAGAAAAGCTCCAAAGACAAAGCACAAACAAGTATGAGATTTCTGTATAGCAAGCAAGTATTCATGAGAAAACACATGATTTAACAAGATTCCATAGTTTTAAAGTTACAAAGTGCAAAATTCATTGGTAGTCGCAAGATTTAACAAAATTCCATAGTTTAAAGTTAAAGTAGTACTTAGAATGTATTGGTTTCCAGGAATAACATTGATTGAGACAAATGTAAGTAAAAGGGTCTTGGTGGTGGATGTTAGGGTTAGTTTTGTGAGAAGTGGTTGTGTTTGAAGTTGGAATGTTTATAATTGTAAACTTATATCCATTAAAGATATCAGGTGGACTTACACCCTCAACTAACAGATGTATCTTGTTACCCTGACTATGATATAGTTATATCAATCTGACCAGGAGTAGATTTGTCTAAAAGCTGAATTTATTAATATAATGTTGTAGGTGACCTTAAGTGCCTGTAGGCAAAAACCTGTCTTAAAAGCAAGTTAGCAACTTGTGCAGTGAATAGAGTATGTGCAAAAACATTGTGCTGTGGATTCAGCTGCATGTTTTGGTAATTGTGAAGTTGTTTGCACTGCAGTATGTGTTAAAGCTGTTGAAACTAAGTGAAAATGGATAAAGTAAAAGAAGGAAAAAGAAGACAAAAAAAGACAGAGACAATATGACAAGAAGAAGAAAAAATGTTTTTTGTACAGCAAAAGAGAAGGCAGGTATGGAGGAATGGGAAGGCAGCTGCACCAGACCCCTATAAGTAAGAGAGTTATCCAAAGTTAACTGTTCCAAGTTCAAGTTTATGTAAGTGCCTGAACCCAGGCACTGTATGACTCCAATAAGTTACAAAAAGATAAAAACCTTAACATATTAATTAGAGATACAAAGACATAGTACAAGAAGAGGGTAAAACATAAAAAATAAAATTTTAATTGTAAGCAAGAACAAAAAGATGTGATTTTAATCCCTTTTTAAACCTGCCAGTGTTAGCGAGTCTCAGGGCCAGCTAGTGAGAAGATTCCATAGAAAAGGGGGTTGGCAGTTGAAAGAATGGCAGTTGGAGGTGTTGAGATTGTAGCAGGGTACAACAAGGAGGTGCATAGAGCTAGAGCCCAGGGTCTGTCTGGGGTAATAAAACTGCAGGAGGTCCTTTAGCTATGGACGGCCAAGGTTATGCAGAGCAAGATAAATCATAAACAGGATCTTAAAAATGATTGATTGTCTAACAGAGAGTCACTGTAGGTCAAGTAAGGTTGGAGCAATATGATAGTGATATGAGACTCCTTTCAAAAGACAGGCTGTAAAATTCTGTACAAGGTAGAGATGTGTTAGTGCAGAATCAGGCACCATGAAGTACTTTACAACAGTCCAGGCATAAAGACACTAAAGCATGAAGCATAATTGAAAGGTCACTGGGATGAATTAGGTGCTTAATAAGGCTAGTGTTCCCTAGCATACCTCACAACCTCTTAGCTCAAGAAATCTGGAAAATGCCAAAAATAATGGAGGGGGAAAGGCTGAAAAATAAGCACAGATGTTAAATACTGCTCCTGCAAACTTAGGGCATTACTATAACAACAGCTTTTGCATTAACATGTATTTCCTGAAAGTTAAAAAGCCTGAAACACAAATGTCTGTCATTTTTAGTGATTTCAATCTTTAGTGATTTGCCAGAAAACCAGAAATTTTATGAGGAACTGATCAAAAATATAAGACAAAAATCTGGACATTTTGCAAAATCTGGACAGTTGAGATGTATCTTCCCTGGTTTGAAATCTGAAAACCTGAGAACAGCTAAAACACTTTTTGAGGGTTAGTCTGTCATTAAGGATCATGCCAATATCTTGCCCCTTTGGCACAAAAATAAGTTTGTTACCATGACTGAAAATATCAGGTGACAGAACTGGAAGGGAAGAGACTCTCAAGGTACCTGCCCTTGATGTATTGTGTTTAAACCTATTACTGATTATCCAGTCATGGGTAAGTTCCAGTGAGGACATGCACAGAGTTATACAGGAATGAGAGGCCATGGTATGGTTGACCTTTTGAATGAATAACGTCCCTAATGGCAATAAGTAAATGGTGAACAATAATGGATGAAGGATGGAGCCCAGAGGCATCCCACAGGTGAGAAGGTAGAAGGAAGAGGAATTACCCTCTGAAATCACTCTCTGAGTTCAAAAGAACAAGTAGGAGGCAAATCAGTTAAGAACTAGTCCAAAGATACCACAGTTGTAGTCTAAATGATCTACCAGAATACAGTAGTCCACCACGTTAAATTCCAATGGGAAATCAAGAAGGACCAATACTAAACAGAAATGCTGATCCCTCACAACTAGGAGATCATTAGATACTCCCGTAAGAGCTGTCTCAGTACTATGTGAAACCCTAAATTCTGACTGAAACAGATCAAGAATGCCATAAGAGCTGAGAAATTTCTCCAGCTAGTAATAGACAACCTCTTCAAGAACCTTGTGAAGAAATGAAAGGTTTGAAAAGGAAAAGACATTACCAAGATCATCAGACTGTCCAGCCTTTTTAAGAACAGGATAACAATATCCTCCTTCATATCCTACATCTAAGGGAGGTGGTAATAATTTTGTGTTTCAATAGGCCAATTACCTCCAGTGAAGTCTCCATAAACCTTAATGGACATGCTGGAGGTACAGGTATATAGTTTATCAGTGTCAGAAATGATGGACTCTTTCTACCTATAATAAGATAAATATTCCCAAGAACTAACTGCAGGACATGTAGAGCTTATTGGTGGAAGACAGGATCTGATACATGCAATTTTGACAGAGAAGTAAAGGGATGCAAGTTCACACTCCTCAGATGAAAGTGGCTGCCTAGTGTTCCAGCACTGAGGATTGGAAAGTCAGTCAACCACTCAAAACAGAGTAGCAGGATATCTGGCAGACACAGCAATCTGCCTAGATATGTTGACAGATTTGCACTGGCAAACTTAAAGGTGGTGAAGAACAAAATGATTTTCAAGGGCAAATGTTATCTTCTAGGGAGCATAAATGTTTTCACCAATACTCCAGTTTACAACCAGTCTGCCTTAAGGGTTGTAGAAATTTCAAACCATGGTTTGTAAGGGATGAAATTAATAAGGCAGATTAGTCCAAGAGAGATATTGTCTAAGGCTGACAAGATCTTCAATGTTATTAGAGAAGCAAATATGTATAAATAGTTGGGGAGAAGTACAACTTTCTGGGGAAACAATATGAAGACTTCTACAGACAACAGGACAAAGTTCAGTTGGACAGGCAGCTTAACAAAGAACTTTAGAGTGAAGTGATCTGACCAGACCACCAGGGTAATAAGAGTGGTGATAGGAAAACTATGCATGAAAATAAAATCTAGACTGTGACTACTGATGAGTGGGAGAGTTATATTCTTGTATAAATCCAAAATCATTCATGATACAGATAAATGCATGAGTAAAAGGCAAAGAACAATAACAAGCCTAATATTAAAACCTCCCACAATTAGCCATTGACGGTAAAGAAGACTGTGGATAAGAAAAACGTTAGTAAACTCTTGCAAAAACTTTACTATTATTGCCTGGAGGATGGTAAATAGAGAGGCAGCCAAATGAATGAACAAATCCAAGCAGAACCAGAGCAAGCACAAGGCAACATAGATAGTCACCTAGGGCCTGCTAGCTAAGATGGGCCACTGCTAGCCTTCTTTTTTAAGGGTGTTCATTCTTCTTTAAGAATGCACTCTACATGTCTCCACATGCATTGAGGCACAAGCTTGCTGTTGATTCTGTGCATCCCAGTGTGCGTTGATACAAACCTCTGTTGCTTTTTCTTTTCCATGCCTGTCTGCAAAATGTAAACATCTTGACATGTATGCCTGCTTCTCTCCCCTGCAGAATTAGATGAACGATGGATGGAAGGCAAGGTAGTTTGTGTGTGCATGTGCTTGTGTGTGTGTGTGTGTGTGTGTGTGTGTGTGTGTGTGTGTGTGTGTGTGTGTGTGTGTGTGTGTGTGTTTCTGGGAGTGGGTGGTTTTATGTGGCATGTGTATGTATTTCTCTGGGTGGGTGGTTTTGTGTACGTGTGTGTGTGTGTGTCTGTGTGTGTGTGTGTGTGTGTGTGTGTGTGTGTGTGTGTGTGTGTGTGTGTGTGTGTGTGTGTGTGTGTCTGTGTTTCTGTGGGTGGTTGTATGTGTGTTTCTGTGGGTGGGTGTATGTGTATGTCTTTAAATTCAGTGTAATGCAATTCTTGGAAACGGGTCCTCATAGTATACATAGCCTACTTTAAGCACTATCAAACAATGGAAACATTTGGCTCCACCACCTGAAGAATGCTTGACCAGAGCAGATTGTCTTATTTTGATATTTTTGTTATAATATTTTCAGAAGACTAGAAACAGCACTCCTGTTAATTGATATGATGAGTAAAAGTGATTGAAATGAAACAGATGAAGGATTTTATAAATTAACGTGCAATAGAAATTCTGGTGGGAAAAAGATCCACATCCAAGACACAAGCAGTAACGAAAAACAAACAGGACACAGGACACAGGTAAAATAACAATTTAATAGAGTAAAAACAGACAAGCACTTTCTGGAAAACCCTTTATCATGTCATGAAATCAAACACAGAAACATTTAAAAATACATCATAAGCCAATCAAATAGAACATGGAAAAAGAGATTGAGCTCATCTTACATCTGATTTGTTAGAAATCAAAGTAAAACTGTTATTTTAGCCATGCCCTGCATCTTGTTTGTTTTATTTCATTAATTAACACTATTTCATTTCCTTCACATTAGTAGACCCAAGAAGATCCCAAAAGAGCTAATGGAGTTATGAATTCACACCATCATTAAAGGTGCAGGAGTCCTCAGTATAACTCACAAATTCATGTACCACAGCAGTTTTAATGGAAAGAGCCTCCTACAAACAGGATTAACTAAATTAGGAAGTATGTAACAGATTAAATAAACTTGTTAACATCAACCTCCTGCCAGTCATCCCAACGTCTGAAAGCAACAAAACAGTTTCAAAAGCTTCCACCCTTCCAGGGTAGCAATTAGTTAACCCCTAAGGACAATACACTAAGATTCATAGCCCAGGTTTTCACAGACATTATTGCCTTTGGCTGCAATCAGACTTGTAAAATAAAATCTTTACAGCCTAAACCAACCCATTTAATTTCTAACCTATTTCTCAAAATTAGTTGTACTGAGAGTAACCTCTTCCCTTCCAGAAGTTTCTGTTAAAACATGTACGTTTAATCATAATACTGTCTGGCATACATGTATATCTCTTTTCTGTCCAGCAAGACCTATGGTTGATGCATTTTTAACACAAGCAACTTTACAAATTCATTTTTAACACAAGCATCTGTACCAATCAGTGTGATAGTCAAATGACATAAAATTCTTCACAAAACTCCAGCTAGCTATGCTGGCATATGTTACACATGCACTGCCCTACTCTCCCTGACACAGATGGCACTACATCATATCATCACACCTCTCCCCCCTTTGAAGACTCAAGCTAGTATTTCAAGTGACCCTGGAAAAGCATTGCTTGAGAGAAGTGGACCTATCTGGGAACACATTAAACTATACCCTGTCCTGAAAGTCCATCTGCATTGGCTTTGCTGACCCCACTCCGGTGCTGCACTGTCATGTCACAACCCTAGGTTCCACCGTAATAACATGGCATTTTGCTGGCTGGTACAATGTAGCCATGTTAAGGGAGTGTGGTCTGTAACCACAGTGAATTTTCTTCCATACAGATAGGACTGAAGTTTCTGCAGTGCTCTTACTATGGCTAGACATTTTTTTTCCACAGCTGCATAACATTCCTCCCTGGGTTGGAGTCTACAGCTGAGACACACAACTGGGTGCTCTTCTCCATCTGATGAAACCTGGCTGAGTACAGCCCCCACCCCATGGTTTGAAGCATCTGCCTGCACAACAAATTATTTGCTGTAATCTGAACTGGCTAATACAGGGGGGTGGGGTCCTCCCAAAGCCTCTTTAAGCTTTTGGAATGCGTGCTGGCAGGCTGGGGTCCACACTACCTTATCTGACCATTTTTTCCTCATCAGGTCTGTGAAGGGGAGTGGTTATTGTACTATAATTGAGAACAAATTTTCTATAGTACCCTGCTGTCCCCAGGAATGCCCTTATCTGCTTTTTGGTAACAGTGACAGGCCACACCTGAATAGCTTTCACTTTGGCAGGTTTTGGCCTGATCTTACCACTCCCTACTCTATGTCCCAGGTAGGAGACCTCTGCCTTACCCATCTGACACTTACTGGGCTTAATGGCCAACCCTGCACTTTGCAGTCTGCCCAGGACCTCCCTGACATGCTGAAGGTGCCCTTGCCAGGAATGGCTGTAGTTAGCAATATCATCCAGGTAAGCAGGGGCATAATCTCCTGCTCCTGCTGTGAAATGATCTACCAGCTTCTGGAAGGTCACTGGGGTATTTTTCATTCCAAAGGGCATCTTTGTGAACTTGCATGATATGAAAGGAGTCACAAAGGCTGACCTTTCTCTAGCAGTGGGGAGTCAAGGACACCAGCCAGTAGCCATTGGTCAGACCAATAGTGGTTGGATATTTAGCCCCACCCAGCTGCTCTAAGGCTTCATCTGTCCTAGGCATAGGGTAAGCATCTGACTCTGTGTGACCTTAGTTTTCTATTGTCCACACAGAATCTAGTGCGGCCATAGTTCTTTGGTACCAGCACCACTGGAGAGGCCCAGGGACCACTGGACTCCTGGATTACCCCTAGTTCCAACATTTCCTGTATCTCTTCCCTCAGAGTCTGTCTAACTCACTCAGGGACCCTGTAAGGGGCCTGCTTGATAGGCCGTTGGGGTTCTGTATCCACCTGGTGCTGCACCAGGTGGGTGCACCCAGGTTTCCCATTGAACATGGCCCCAGACTACTGCAACACTGCTCGGATTTCTTGAACCTGGGTAGGGAATAGTTGCTGGGACATTGCTACCCCTTCCACTGAGGTGTCAGTCTGAGCCTCACTGAAGAGATCAGTCACCAGATCCCCCTCAGACTCCACCTGCCATCCACTGCAAATACTCAGCACCAGGGCCCTCCTATCATGATAAGGCTTCATCATGTTAACATGGTACAATTTGTGCCTCAGTCTCCTGCCTAGCAGGTTTACCATGTAAGTAACTTCACTGACTTTCCTTACCACTTTGAAAGGTCCATCCCAAGCTGCCTGCAGCTTTTTGTGTCTGACAAGAGTAAACACCATAATCATCTGTCCCACAGAACACTCTTGGGCTCGGGAATTCCTGTTATAACACACCTTTTTCCTGCTGTTGGGTTCCTGCCAGGTTCTCCTGGGCCAAGTCCATGAGCTCCCTAAGCTTTGTCCTGAGGTTTAGGACATATGCCACAACAGATCCTTGTGAGATTCACACTCACAATCCCACTCATCATGAATCATATCTAAAGGCCTTCTAACCCTATGCCCATACAACAACTCAAAGGGTGAAAAAAGTGTGATTCCTGGGGTAGCTGTCTGCATGTAACCAGCAGATGGAGCAAATATTTGTCATACTCTGTCTTAAACTGGTGTGCAAATGCCCGTAGCATGGGCTTTAATGTAGAGTTTAACCTCTCCACAAGACCATTAGTCTGGGGGTGGTAGGGGGTGGTCTTTAGGTGCTTCACCCCGCAGCACTTCCACAGTCAAGCCAGCAGGTCTGATACGAAATTGGCACCTCTGTCAGTCAAGATTCCTTTCAAAAATCTTACCCTGCTGAAAATCTCTAACAAAGCATTTTCTACCATCTCTACCTCGATGGAGGACAGAGCCACCACCTCAGGGTATCTAGTAACATAATCTACTACCACCAGGATATACTTCTTCCCTTTGGAACTTGGGGTACTCAGAGACCCCACAATATCCATAGCTACCCCCTGAAATGGATCTTTAATCACAGGCAAGGGCATCAAATGAGCTTTGACTTTGTCTCCTGCTTTTCCTACCTTTTGGAACTGCTCACAGCTCCTGCAGTACCCTGTTACATCCTTTGCAATCTCAGGCCAATAAAAGTTCTGCATAATATGTCTCTTGGTACACTTTATGCCCATATGACCTGCAAAAGGAATGTCATGGGCTATGGCGAGAAGTGCCAGATGGTAGGCAATGGGCACTACCAACTGGAGTATTACTTCACCCACTAGCCCTCAATCAGGGGTCAACGCTATACAGTAACCCTTTGTTCCAGTATACGGACTCCCCTTTTCCATGAGAATCAGCTGCCTTCTTAGCTACCACCCTGAAGCCTCATAAGGTAGGGTCTGAAAGCTGAGCCTGTTTCAACTCTACCTTTTGACCTTACCCAGCTCCCTTTCCACAAAAAGTCTGGTATCTTCTGACAGCAGTGCCTCACTGTCAGCCTAGGTGCTACCACTCACCTCTGCCCTTGCAGTCACCCTGTCCACAGGAACATCAGTACCTAATAGCATCTGTGGCTCACTTTTAGGCTCACTGCTACAGGGAAGCTCCCTCCCTGAAATAGCCACATCACCAGCCCAAGTTTAAGGTGTGGGGTCTGTTTGTGTCTCCTCCAAGCTACCAGACACACAAGCCTGTCTCCATGCCTGACTGCATGCACACAAGGTACTGCATTATCAAAATCATTCCCTCTCAAGGCATTTGCATGGATATCCTCAAACACACCTACCTGCTTGCTTCCTTTTCTACCCTCCCAGACAAGGTGAATCAAAGCCAAAGGTATTTGGAATGGAGTCCTCCTAAAGCTCTCACTGGAGTGGACTTCCAGAGCAAGTACTGCTACTCATTAATCACTAGAGGCTTCACAGTGGTTATGTCAAAGGCTGTATCTCTCTTAGCAGTGGTCTGTCTTCAATCCACTAAGCTACGATACAAACTCTGGTGATAGTTTGGTACCCCTGTTGTCCCCAGACAACTTACCACTGGCATGCTGTTATTCTTACTTGCTGTCTCACTCAACTTTTGTTCCTCACCTTGCATCAGTGGACATTTGTATGCTGCATGGCCACTCTGGTTACATTTAAAACAGTTACCTTATATCTATGTGCAGCACTAGGTATCCTCTTCATGTGCTGTGGTGCCCTGCTTACTAATAGAGATCCCCTTTTCTCCTCAGCTTATCTGCAGATTTATACTCCTGGTCTGCCAACCATATTTTCATGTCCTCAGGCAAAGTGCTAAGGGCTTGTTCCCTTGCCAATAGGTCTGCCAGCCTTTCAAAAGTGATGACCTGACACCCACTCACTCATTTATAAAAATAAGTGCTTAACTCAGCAATATAATTGCTAAACTTTCATCTGCCTTGCATTTATGCTCACAAAACTTTTTTTTCTATAACCTTCAGGTATTAACTTAAAACATTTCAATAAACATTATTTAACTTTATCATCGTTTAAACAATCAGTATCAGATAATTTAGAAACAGCAGTTACAGCTTTACCATGGTGTAAGGGGGTCAGGAACCATACCCAGAGCCCTTGGTCAACATTATACTGTTTACATACTCTTTCAAATGCATGAATAAAACTATCAAACTTAGCACCCTTGTAAACTGTGGAAGACATTTACTGACCTTTATTGTATCTGGAGTTTAGTTATTCCCTTCCCCATTACCTCCATGATCCTAAAGAAGAGACAGCACCTTCCTTTCATGTTGATACTGTCTCTCCTTTTCTTTGGCCTCCAAATGCCACAGTCCGTCTGCTGATTCTAATTCCATCTGTTTTGCCTGCTGCAGTCTCTCCTCTGATTCTAATTCTAAAGGTTTGGCCTCCAGTTCAAGTCTCTTTAACTCCAGATGGGTTTTTAAGTTCTCTAAGGAAAAGGTGAACTGTCTTGTTTCTGAAGGCTGCACATCCTCATCATCAGACTGGTTGTGTTCCTGGTTGCTGGTCCATGTTGCAGCTGTGATTAAGGTTGAAATAATTTCCTCTTTAGTCAGGGTTCCATGCACCAGTCCTTTGGCTTCACACACCTTGGCCAACTAGTTCTTTGTCAGCTTGCCATAATCCTCTGCTGACATCTTTGCCTGCTTTCCCTGACTAAACTAAATTAACAAAAATAAATAAAACTGTTGTGAAAATGAAACTCTGTATGTTTACCTTGTGGCTGCTGAGAGTACACCCACATTTAGTGCCAACTGTCCACAGGCTACTGAAGTCCAATTAATACCCCTCCCAGCTGTCACCAATATGCAATGGTCCCTACTCTGGGCCAGAAATCAAGGAGTCTCAATCCCTAACACTGGCACCAGCGAGGGATGGCCACTAGGAACAACAATGGATACACACAGTATTTTCAGATGCAGCTCTCTGCTCCAAGCAGTGTTTCCCTTAAGAGCACACAGGGAGCATACTCCAGACCCAGGATGGGCTCTCTTTCTCCACGCCCCAAACAAGACTTCACACTGACAACTTTGGACCTCTGTGCCTCTGCTCCAAGTAGCTGACACACACTTGGATATTTGATTTCCACACACACACACACACACACACACACACACACACACACACACACACACACACCTGGGAAAGGCTGGAACAGATTTACCAGCTGTGCCCCCCCCTCTGCCCAGACTATAAGGTAATTATGCTGCCACCAGCCAGCTACTATAAGGCTCTTACAAGGGTATCCAGTAAGATTGAATAACATTTATATTAATACAAATGGTAGAGTTTGACCAATGCATTAAGGCTTTCAGGTATGGCCCCAGTGTCAATAAAATAAGCATAAGTACTCTTAAGATGTTAAAAGTATTCTCTAAAAGGTCAGCCACAGTGAAAGGTATATAAATATTTAATAATAAATAATAAAATTGAAAACATGAGAATACTGAATATCTAGTTACAATAAACACCATAGTTTCAATCACATGAGATATAAAAAAATAACACAGTAAGAGTTCTTTCCTGTCAGGTTCTAAAAAACAAAGTGCTGCTGCAAGAGTTCCATCATATCTCTCACTAATATCTAAAGAATCATTTATGTGCTGGTTATAGAATGACATCATATCTGGTCACCTCATTTTAGCACAATACACACCCAGAGCTTTGCTAAGATGTGTTGCAGAATTTGTAAACTATAAAACAATTTCAAAAATGTCCACCCTTCCAAGGTAGCAATTTGTTCACCCCTAAGGACAATACACTAAGATTCCTAGTCCAGGTTTTCAAACACATTTTTGTATCTGGCTGCAATCAGACCTGTAAGATAATTTTTATAGTCTAAACCAACCCATTTAATTTTCAACCTACTTTTCAAAATTAGCTGGCCTGAGATTAACCTCTTCCCTTCCAGAATTCTCTGTTAAAACATATACATTTAGTCTGACATCCATGCATATCTCTTTTCCATCTGGCAGAACCCATTGTTGATGCATTTTTAACACAAGCAACTTTACAAATACATTTACCACAAGCATCTGTACAAATTAATGTGATAGTCAAATGACATAAAATTCTTTACAAAACTCCAGAAATTCTTTACAAAACTCCAGCTACCTATTACACATATACTGCCCTACTCTCTCTGCCACTTATAGCACTACCTCATAGCATCCCATCTGTTTTATGCTCTAACATGGGGAACAGATTGTTGTGTGTCACTTGCTAAAGCTTTGTGTACCTTGTGCATGTAGTAGTACATGAAGCATCGTTGACTTTGATGGACTGGTGAGGCAGAACATGAGGATAAAGTGTATGACAGCTGTCTGTGTAAGTAATTATATGAAGGGACTCTAGTAGTCTTCTGATAAACATGGCATTGGCTATGCTGGTTTGTACAGACATAACAACATTGCATCTCATTGATTCTGCAAGTGCTACTAACCAGAGAAACTCACTCAAATGACAGCAGATTATTGTTGGGAGACATTTAGGTTCATAGATACAGTTTAGTACTAAGCTAACTGCCCTTGCAAGCCATTTTAAGCCTAGCAAATTATCCCTTGTGAGACTCAAACCCTGCACCTTGTGTTTGTAAGGCAAACACCTTAGCCATTAAGCCACCCTCCCAACCTTGAACCAGCAGAAGGGAGTGAAGAAGTCATAGGTAGTTGGAGATAAAGGAAAAGTGCCAAAGGGGAGGATGAGAGAGGATACGATGTTAGGGGCAGACTGTAGTGGGCCAAAGTGATGGAGGATATTGTGCCTGGATGGATTTAGTGTAGCATGATGCCAATATTCCCTGATAGGGATCTCTAAGTGGAAACTTCCTGAGCTCTCTGAAATCTTAACCCTGGCTCTACTATTCTAGAATAGATATATTCTGATGCATGTTATCCAAATAAAGCATGCAGTTTAAATCATGCACTCCTTCATTGATTCATTCATTCATTGACTATGTGCTTAATCCAGCTACATGCTTAAACTGAATCCAAATATCTGTATTCATTGTAAAGGTAACAAGAAAAATTAGTATGTGCACTGACAGATTTAAAAGTGTTTATTCCAAATGGGTAGAAATAGCAAAGTAATTATACACTGGAATGTCTGTGGGGAGGGGTCTCCTGTGTGTGTAGGGAGAACCCACTGTGTGTAGGGGGGCCCTGATCGATTACCCTGCCTAGGGCCCCATTTCACCATGATCCAGCTCTGAATCCAAGGACAAATTCAAAGGTAGAAATTGAACCAGGTATTATGTTGTTAATTATAAGGGAAGAGCAGAAGATAACAGCCACACCACCCCCAGTATATGACTGCATGTAAAAAAATGCAAAACAGAGCAAAGATAGAATTAATGCTGAAAAATAGGACCACAGCGGAGGTTTAACCAAGTCTCAGTAATGAATGTCACATCATTAGTACCAGTAAGGTCAAATTAAAAGTTGCTTTCTTGTCAAATGACCACGCATTTAGGTAGAATACCTGGTCAGTATTAATTTGTGAAGTAGAAAGACCATATTATTCAATGGCAGTCATAGGAATGACCACGTGTTTTTTTTTTTTTTTTTTTTAAAGAAAGGGCAATGTTTCCTGACAAAAAATAGGCATTCCTGGATGCCCAAATCAGTGAAAGTCATACTTAGGTTAAATGGTGGCCAGACAGATCCTTATAGCAAAGCTCTAAAGTCGAAGAAGATGGTTAGACATGATATAGGGCTAGTAGGTTAATAGTTGTTCATTACAATAGAAAACAGTCATAATTTGAACAAATAAATCATTTTAGATATCTACAAAAACTAGGTTATAATAAATCAAATAAAAATAGTCAAAAACAGACACAAAGTGTAACATAATGCACAATATTGGAATGTAATGCAAAAATATAACAAAAACTAAAAATGGGCATTATAGTCAAGAAGATTATAGTCCAAATAGTTCAAGCAACCAAAACAGTTCAAAAAGAAAGTTAAATGACTTGAAGATGAAGAGAGAGAGAGAGCACTGTTTGATAATTGAGAGAACAACCCACCATGGTGAGACACATGAAATGATGAAGCTCTAAATCCAAGATTCAAAAGCTCTGGCCAACACATTTAATTCCACAAAAAAAAAAAAAAAATAGAAAATAAAACAGGAAAAATAAAGACATGATTTTTATTTGAAAAAACTTTTTAGAAACAGAAGATAAAAAGAAGAGGGGAAAAATCAAGCAACTAAGAAAAAAATTGATTAAAAAAAAAACGACAAAAAAAGAATATGTGCTAATAGGAACATTTCTTGACAAGCTAAATTCATTTGGAGGCAAGGCTAAACCACAATTCCCAACAGTGCATCATTAATCTGACTTGTGCAAGCAGAAGATAAACTAATCTTCTATTAAAGCACCAGAAGTAGCAAAAAAGAATAAGAAATAAATAATTTAAAAAGGCAGTACTTTGCTGATTGATAAAACTATTATTATTATTATTATTATTACTGTTGTTGTTATTATTATTATTATTATTATTATTATTATTGTTATTATTATCATTGTCACACCAAATAAAAGCAGAGATTATAATGAGATTCCTGTTATGCATTGTCAATGAGTGGCATGCACATAGGAGAAAACAATAAATATTTACAAAAATATAATCTCCAGTTATTAGTATTTTATTTTCCCTTACCATTCCTGCTTTCCAACCCTCTTATGCAGCATCAGCAGTTGGTGGTCAGATATACAGGAGAAGAGAATGTACAATACCAGTGCCACAAAGCTGGAATTGAAGTGATAAGAATGCTTGGCATTGATTCCTCTGACCTCAAAACTGAAACAATGATATCTGGTTGAATAATTTCAAAGATGATTGCAAACTGGGTGCAATTTTAAAAACCCTGAAGATACACATGCTTTCAAAATGAGCTAATATCTTCTGGATAGCAAAAAAAACTAAAACTAAACACCAAGAAATATAATTTTATCCCTTTTAAGAAACAGTAAATCCCTGCAGCCTACAACATTAACAACACCCCATTATCAAATGAAACGGTGATTAGAGATATGAGCACTTGGATAGATAGTTTCTTCTGCTTTGATCACCATGTGGCTACTGTGGTCAGCAAATCCTTCTTTATTTTACAACCAGTTGCCGAAGGTATGTCTTCATGATCGAGGGAATTAATAGTGCCTTTTTCCCTTTTATTCTTCCCTGGTTAGACCAATTTTAGAATATAACATGCCCTTTGACAAGTTCTTCATAAGACATTTAAAAGAAGAAAAAAGAACAACTGAAAAAGACCCAGACGTTCTTAACCAAAAAGATCTCGGGTCTTAAGAATCTAAGTTACCAGGAGAGGTGAAAAAAGCCTTGTCCCTTTACTTACTGTCTTCTCTGAGGGAACCCGTTATAATTTACCTTCTATTTCTCAATACAATTATCAGTGTAGCTAACAGTAGAATAAGAAAGCTTAACCTACATCTGAAAATAAAAAAAAAAAAAACACAATAGGGGATAGGCTCATCACCCAGTGTCTCCACTGCCTTGTAATGGACTTCTTCTACAAGTTAAGCAACGTGACTCTGTCTTCCTTCATACATAAGTTGGATGACTGGATTGGTACCCCAAAAAATTAAACTGGGGCATACAGACTTCATTATACTTGAAAAAAGGTGGTAAAGCCTGTGTTTGGGTATCTGGCAAGCCACACATGGCCTTTGGACCAATTGTATTACATATAATATGATCCTATTATCCTAGAGAAAAGTGGCAATGATTTTTGAAGTACAAATCACATAGCTCAGGGATGCATCAGGATTTCTGGTATGTTATGCCTAAGAGCACATAAAGGACCCCTAAAGCAGCAGCATGAATAAAACATAAAACTCACCTTACCATATTGTGGCATAACTGAAGATACATTTTGCAGTTCTTGCTCTAATGAACTGCAAAGCTGGAATACACATTTGTAAACAATCTGGTTATTATGGTGCTGTAATAGACTTCGAACAGTGTGGTATGAGGAAGCAGTGCATTCACACAGTTCAGAAGAGAGTAGAAGGAAGGGGGAGATTTCAAAGAAGCTGTGACAACCCTGCACTGACCCAGTAATCAAGGAGCCTCAATCCTCATCACTAACACCAGTTTGAGATGTGTACATTGGGAAGATGACAAGTACACACACAGTAAAGTACAATTTCCCTTAAGAACACACAGAGATCACAGTCATTCTGGGGCTGGTTTCTCTCTCTTTCTCGAGATTCCCATAAGATTCCCCACTGACACAGATCTAGGGTTAAGATATCAGCCGAGTGGTCAAGCCAAAACCTCCAGCAATCTCTCTGTCCAACCAGTGGTTCATGTCCCTGCCCAAGTAGCTGACACACACACACACACACACACACACACACACTTTGAGATTTGATTTATATACAAACACACAGACACTCCTGGGGAAGACTGACATAGGTTCATTAGCTATGCCCCCTTCTGCCCAGACTATAAGGTAGTACTAGCTGCCACCAACTACTCTTATCAGCTACTAATAAGGCCCTTACAAATGGTGACAAATTCTACTGTGTAATGTTACTATTATCCAAATGGTAAGTGTGTCCAAGACTTTTAAGGCTATTTAAGAATGGTCTGTACAGTGTCACCAAATACATGCAAGTAATCTAAGAGCTTAAATATCTATAAAGAAACCAGACACAATTAAAAGGTTTAAATATATTTAATAATAAATAATAAAAGCACAAGACAATACTCAATAACTCAACATAGTGACAACAGAGTTCAGAATCACAGGAAATATTTCAAAACAACATGGCAGAACAGTCTCAAATAAATACAGAAAACATCTAAACTAATCTTCATTGTATTCCTGTCTACATCTAAGAGAAATCACTGTACCTAATTAACTTACTTACAGAACAAGACAAGTGCTGATGAGAGGATGTTGTCAGATCCAAAGACAAATACAAATTGCACAGACTCACTCTCTCAGATAGTTCTTAAGTTACTATCAAACATTACTGCTGGGTTATCTCAGATTACATCATTCTTTGTCACCTCTGCCTTTAGTTCCCAGGCTAACAGAAACTTAAAATTTAGCACCTCTGTGTCTCTCGGAAACTTGACTGGAAATGGAAGTCAGAAAACAGTTACACACTTTTACCTTTGAAACCTGTAATTATTTCTGTTTCCAGACAATAGAAAGAATTTCTAGCTGCAGACATTCTGTATCCTAGCTAAGATAAACACCATTGTAAACAATTCACTTATTTTCTTAGAGTTTGCAAGTTAACTCTGTTCTTTTCCAGTAAGGTACACTGTGGTTACATTCTTGAAGCTCAGCACATAACATACAGTTTAACACACACTTCTGCACCAGCAGTTTACACATAACATATAATTTTCTTACATTTGTTGGACAAGCATACAAATCATATTACTATTCACAAATGCCATAGAATTATTTACAAAATTCCAGCTAGCTGGGCTGGCCGCCTTCACAGAAGCAATCATGCAAAGTTAATGTGCAACTAAAAAAATGCATCACTCACACTGTAAGAAATGGGACCCCAAGTGTTCTAAAGAACTGCATAGCTGAAATGTACAGTTATAGCTACAATAACTCAGCCCTCCAGATGGGATTTGCTGATATGTATCATTATGTGCGTCACCTGCATAAACTGGATTTTTAAGGACCCTAATGTCTTACACATAATGACACATATGCACAGCTTAGAACAGCGTAGAAGCAGGACTGCGAAGAAGTATCCAGAGGCACAGATGTCTTCACATAAAGTAAAGGAACATCTAAAAATGGTCTCATCTATATTGCTGAAAAAGGGGCCATAATCAGGACAAGGACACATTGTTCTGTTGTTTGCTATAAATTATGGCATGTAGCCTGCCACTGTTTCTGTACTTCAGGCACAAGGAGTCTATTGCAGCCAAATGCTCCTTTGTATTACACTTTATTTTAGAATAATACTGCAAATAGTCGTGTAAGGTATAAATGACTGAAAATTGTATCACCACGTTCAGACTAAATCAAGAAGCATTTTTTGATATCTTTGTATTCAGAGACTATGCAATGGCTAATTTACTAATTGTGAGTGATGAACTGACTAAATTTAAAACCTCACTCTACTTCAACAATCCCTCTCCTTAGGCAAAATCTTTTACTGGCAAGTTCTATGCACATTTAAATAGTTGCAAAGCTGCATATGTCACCCACAGAAATAAATACAATGCAAAATTTAAAAATAAACCCCTGTGGTAGAAAAAAATCTCATTGCATGCAAAAATAAATCTAATTTTCATGAAGACAAAAACATTCTTAATAAACTAAACAAGGGGTCCATAGCCTGATCAAATCAGCCAGAGCCAGATACTAGGTAAAAATAGCCACCAAGGTTAAAGATAACTGCAAAGCCTTCTTTAACAATTTTTACCACCAGAGAAGTAATGCCCAGCAGTCTGCACAGCTAATACTAAATGACACCACATACTCAGACCCAGAGGACAGTTTCAATCGACTAGCAGACAACTTCAGCTCCAACTTCACCCTCATCTCCAATATTTTCAAATCAGACACCCACAGCTACCCTCCCCCTCATCAAGTCTCTCAAAAACAAGTTCTCTAGGGCTCCTTATTGAAATGCTGTCAAAAAGTCTAAAAAAATACTGAGAATACATGAGAAGAGTGAATCTCAAAAAAACATTCTTCTCCATAAAAACCTCTTTTTGTAAGAGGGGCAAGCCCTCCTGCACTCCCCATGTGAGAGGCAAGCCCCTACACTCCCCAAACTTATATGCTAACTCCAAGATCACCACACCTCTGACAAAATGGAATATTCCTCGAAATGGCATCTCAGACTTAGTATATGTAAATCCATTCATTTATCCATTTAGTCTCAACATTTCAAATGATTACCATTCTTACTGTTCTTTAGGTGCTATCTAATGCTAGGAACACTATTTCTATGGAGCCAGATAATATACCAGACTGCCTACTGGCTAGCATGAAACGCAAACTGTCAGCCCCCCTGCAGAGGATATTCAACACTGGCCTTAAAACAGGTTTTGTGCTGGATGAATAGAAGGCAAAAACAGTAATTCCCTTCAACAAAGGTGAGGCTACAACAGACCAGGTTAATTACAGACCTTTAAGCCTGACCAGCCTAATTTGCAAAGCTATGGAAAGTATCATTATGGAACTAATAAACAGCGATATAGGTGACCAACAGACTGTTGACCCATTCCCGTTAGGATTGGTCAAGGGTGGGTCCTGTCTTCTTAACCTGGTTAACTTTTTTGAAAAAGTCACTGAGGCAATGCACAAGGGAAACTAGCACACACTGCACATTTGGGCCTTGCAAAGTAAATGCATCCCACACTCAGACATCATAGATAATTCTCCCAGCTAATAGTAATCCCTGTGTAACTCACTATATAGAAAACTGGTTCACAAATAGAGCAAAGAAAGTAAGGGTGAGTGGCTTTAGTTCCACCAAAAGACCTGTCACTAGTGGAGTGCCCCAGAGTTCAGACTTTGGACCACTTGTCTTTGGCATTTATTTCTTGGAAGGAATGTTAAGGGATGGTAGATGACCAAGCTAGCAGATGGTTGCAAACTTGGCACTATCATAAACTCCCCAGAGGACACTATGATACTACAAGAGGGCCTATCCAAGACAAATGGCTGGTACTAAACCCATGGTCTGAAACTAAGTGTCAAGAAATGTATAATAATCATCATTATCAATGCCTGATTAAATTTGTCTGTTATTCTACGTATCTTCGTTTTGGTTTTAGCACGTGTGCTTCAGGCCAGTTACTTTGCATTTAAGAAGGTTTTTGTGGTCTACACTCTTGTGTACAAACCCTTATCAAAATCCTCTCTCCATAAGTCTGCCCAAGTATTCAAAACACTATTTCTGGACAATTCCCATCAGTTTGTCCTGCCAACCTGGTCAGCATGGGCATATTGAGACAGTGTAGCAACCATGCCTCTCAACCATACCAAATTACTCGTTTTTTACTGAGTTTTGGGGTCAAAATAAAGGGGTGCCATGATTCCTGAGTGGCACCCCTTCATTTCCAATTTATTTCTTTATTTTTTTCTTTGGTTTCTTAATTTTTTCAAATATCGCGCTGTCAGAGCTGACATCATCACGTGTGCAATGATGTCAGCTCCATCAGAGCTATCAGCCAGTCTGAATTGAGCTCCTTAAGCTCACATCGTCATTTCTGGCTGCAAATGTAAGCGGGAAACAGCACTCAATTTGGATTTATTAGCAGCAACCAAGAGCGAGCAGGAAATGTTAGCATTTTGGATTTTAGATGTATTAGCAGCAGCCGGGCAATGCACTAGTTTCAAGAGCGAGCAGAATATGTTTGGGGCAATGCACTCATTTCAAGAGTGAGCAGGACATGTTTGGATTTATTTCATTTCAAGAGCAAGCAGGAATGGATTTATTAGCAGCCAAAGTGCCGGGAAATGGACTCATTGGGGAATCAATGGATTTATTTTGTTTCAAGAGTGAGCAGGAATGGATTTATTAGTAGCAGCCGGGCCGGGAAATGCACTCGTTCAAATCAAGTGAATTAACAGGTTTGGACACAAGATATGTGTGTGTGTGTGTGTGTGTGTGTGTGTGTGTGTGTGTGTGTGTGTGTGTGTGTGTGTGTGTGTGTGTGTGTTTCTGTGTGAAAATGACCTAATGCACCAGGTGGCTAGAGGTATTCAGGCTCAAACCCTGTACCTTTGGTACAGGGTAAAAAGAGCCTAAAGTCCCTAGCCACCACCATTTCTGAGGTTTGTTAAGATTTTTTGTGCTAAGAGTTCAGAGCTAAGTCAATGGAGAGAAGTGAACAAATTTGTATTCCACCATTATTGGCTTTGTTGTTTGTTCAGGTTTTTGGCTTTGTTGTTTGTCCAGGTTTTTTGTGCTAAGAGTTGAGAGATATGGTGAATGAGAAGTGAAAACTGGATGTGTATTCCCCCATTATTGGCTTTGTCCAGGTTTTTTTGTGCTAAGAGGTTGAGAGCTATGGTGAGAAGTGAGAACTGAATTCACTACATGATAGCCATTAAGTTTCAGTCTTCCTATTTTTTTAGGGGACTGTTGATTTGGCATAGTGGTATGTTGCTCTGCGTGTAGTGCATAGGGTCCTGGGTTCAATACTTGCCAGTGAAATGCATGGTGGTAACACAGCATTTTATTCTAGCAACTTTCCAAAATTATACAAGCAATGTTTAAAATGTGTCCCTGGTAAGTCCCTAGCCACCACCACTTGTGAGCTTTTTCCAGGTTTTTGTTATAAAAGTTGAGAGCTATGGTGAGAAGTGAGAACCGAATTTGTATTCCCCCATTATTGGCATTGTTTGTCCAGGTTTTCTGTGCTAAGAGGTTGAGAGCTATGGTGACAAGTGAGAACTGAATTCACTAAATGATAGTCATTAAGTTTCAGTCTTCCTTTTTTTCACAAAACTGCTGATTTGGCATAGTGGCATGTTGCTCTGACTGTAGTGCATAGGATCCTGGGTTCAAGACGTGCCAGTGACATGCATGGTGGTAACACATTTTATTCTAGCAACTTTCCAAAATTATACAAGCAATGTTTAAAATGTGTCCCTGGTTTTTGACTTTTTGCCCCTCCCAAAAAAACCTGAAGTTGAAAATAAGTGCGAGAAGCTGTGCAAGATGTCTATGGCTTACACTATTGTCATTCTATTTATAGTGCGGGTGTGGAAGTAGACTTTTAAGATGGAAGTGTTGTGAATTTGGCAGTTTTGTCATTATTGGTTGATGCATTTTGTTGTATTGCCTACAGTACAGCCTACTGGAAGAATGTTCAGACAATATATTTAAAATGTGCTCTGTCTAACAAGTGTGCTGTATTATACAAGGAATATAACTTAATAAAGTCAGGAAGGTGGATCAAAGAAAAGAACACACATATGTTTTTTGTTTTGTGTGCAAAAAGCCAATGATTTGAAAACAGCCCAAAGGTAATCTTTATCCACCACTGGCCAGATGCATTGTCTTTGGATGTGGTGTGTGGGTTTCAATGACTGTGAGTTTCAAGGGCAGAGAAGTTTTAATGCCAAGTCTATTTTCATTGTGAGACAGTATTGCTTTGTTTAGGAGATGTCTGCAAGTGTTTGTGCATTCTTGTGCTGCAAAATGTAAAAATAAAATCCAAATAATCATTGTAGAAGTAAAGCAGTATGCACACATTAGTGTTTATGGTAAATGGGGAGACATAACCAGGTAATGGGACATTGGAATGGCTGCAGGGTGAATCTGTTGCCATATTTTGGTTGTCTGTTCTTCAGTTTGTGTTTGAAAGTTGGTATCCCACAATTCCACTGGAGTGGGTGGGGTTACATAGTTATGTATGCAAATTAGATGTTAATCAGAGTACAGATTTGCACCTAGTTTTCATAGGCCTTGTCCAGATTTTTGATGTTTCCAGGTTGAGAGGTATGGTAGCAACTGCCTTATGTTTACTCACAGACCTCTTCTCCTAGCACATAATTCTTATACTTGCGAGAAATGCATCTACATCAGTAACCTGGAATCCATGTTCTCTCACACCACAGTCAGTACTCCTGACAAAGAGAAGATTGCCAGCATAAACACCACACTACTCAAATCACATAGCCAAGCACAACACATACCCACCTATGCAGAGGTCCTCAATAAAAGCTTACCTAAACAGCAGAAACCTCCAAAGCACACTCACAAACAGTTCACACACAACACCAAACACATCACATACAGCAGACAATGCACCAGTTTCTCACAAACACAGTCCATAAGGCAAAACAATAAACCAAACATACTATTAATTGGCAACTCAGTTGTGAGACACACCGATGTCCCCCTCACCAGGCTCAACAAGGAGAAGATTGTGGTCATTTGTCTGTCTGGTGCCAGAATCTGCCACATCACGCACACACTTAAGTCTCTCCACAACAAGTACAAGTATGACTCTGACATTGTCCATGTTGGTGTGAATGACTTGAGACATACGTCCCTGGACTATATGAAGAGAGACATGATTGAGCTCTCAGAGTATGTGTCCCAGGCAGGTGTGACCCTAGCCCTAAGCAACATCCTAACTTCACCAAGAATGATACCACAATACCAACAAAAAATAATTGACTTCAACAACTGGCTTAGTTTCTGGTGTCTTTCCAAGGGGATGTAGTATCTGTCTGCCTGGGATGACAGGGTTGACAGGCCTTGATGCTTTGCCAGAGATGGCCTCCACCTGTCACCCCTGGGATTCCAGATCCTGGCCAAGGCTCTTGCCTCCCCCATTGTGTTTATTTTAGGCAATGTCTCAAAGACAAATTTTCCAACATAAAAGATCTGTCAAAAAGCAAATTGAGGGTCATGCTGCTTAATGCTAGGAGTCTTAACCTGAAAATGAACTCACTGGAGGCTCTCCTCGCACTAGAAGATGTCGACATCTGTGCAGTCATGAAAATTTGGTTCAGGGCTGCAGAGAGAACCCCTGCCTTACCAGGCTACACCTCATTCCACACATTCTGACCCCAAAATGAGGTTGGGAAGACTAAGGATGATGGAGTCTCTATCTTCATTAAGGACAAGTACACCTTCAGACTGGTTTGCCAGCATGATGCACTGGAAATATTCCAGGTGCAACTGACAGTTGGCAAGACACCCATCCAAGTTATATCCAGCTATAGATCCCCTCCATGACTCAGGACATCCACTCCTCCTACCTGGATCTACTTGGCTCCGTCAAGGTACCCCTTAACACCCTGATACTTGGTGAATTCAACTACCCCACCATATACTGGGTAAACTATTCTTGCACTAATGCACTCATCCAACGATTCCTTGACTTCATCAATTGTAATGCACTAGACCAGCTTGTCTCATCCCCCACAAGGAGAGATAACATTTTGGACTTGGTTCTTACCAACATGGGTGACTGCTGCACCACTCCCATAGTATGTTCTTCCCTGGAGAGATCAGATCATCGGTCTGTCTCATTCAAAGTTTCTATCCCACCCAACCCCCTCCCCAGCTGTAATCAGGCTAAAAACCTTCTCAAAACTTGACTGCAACCTCCTAAGGGAGGGTATCAGTAGCTTCACACCACCGCCCCCTTCAGAGGATGCAGACAACTATGCTGAACAGTATGCCAATGCAGTGTACAAGCACCTGTACAACTGCATGGACTCAGCCATACCCAACAGAACTAAAACCTGCTCCTCAAGGAAAGACAAACCTGTCTGGTGGGCATCCTCTATCAACAGGCTTTACAACAAAAGGAAGAAACTGTTGTCCAAGGGTAAAAAGGAACAAATTCTATATTGGAAAAACACCATCCTTAGCCTCAACAAGCAAATTAGATCACTAGTGAAAATCTACAAAGCCAATTATGAATCAAAACTAGCCTCCAACACAAAGGGAAATCACACAGCCTTCTTCCGTTATGTCAGGAACCTCCATGGCAAAACCCAGGTCTGTTCTGAAATAGTACTTAACGGTATCACTTACACTGATCCTGTTGACTTAGCCAACCTGCTAGCAGATAGATTCAGTACACACTTCACCCCACTGCCCTCCCAAAGGCCCTTTCAACATCCCCAATACTTGTCCTGCACCTCTCATCTCCATAGATCAAGTGTTAAAGGCCTTATCCAAGACAAAGGACATAGCTTCCATGGGACCTGAAAGTATCCCAGGCTGTATTCTGCACCATCTCCAGCAAGAACTAGCTTCGCTATTGAGCACCCTTTGCAAGCACAGCCTAAGTACAGGCTTCATTCCAGCAAAGTGGAGAACTGCCACTGTCATCCCCTTGCACAAAGGTGGTGCCACTACTGACCATGGAAACTATTTCCCCATTAGCTTGACAAGTCTGATCTGTAAAGCCATGGAAAGTATTATTATGGATCTCATAAACAAGGACATAGGCAATCTACTCCAAGCACTTGACCTCACCCAGTTTGGAGCCGTTAAGGGCAGATCTTGCCTGTTGAACCTCATTGACTTCTTTGAGACTGTCGCCAAAGCCCTGGATGAGGGAAAGTCAGTACATACAGTTTTCCTTGACTTGGCCAAGGCATTTGACATAATCCCCCACTCGAGCACCATCAAAAGGCTAACTTAACTTGGTGTAAATCCCTGTCTCATCAGGTGGGTGGCCAACCGGCTCACCGAAAGTACTTACAAGGTCAAAATAGGTGCCTCCACCTCTGATAGCAGACCTGTCACTAGTGGAGTTCCCCAGGGATCTGTTGTGGGACCCCTACTGTTTGGCATCTACTTCTCAGAGGTTCAGGCAAAGACAAAAGGCCTGTGGCTGACCAAGTTTTGGATGACTCTAAGTGGGTGCTGCCATTGACTCCCCAAATGATATTAGCATATTGCAAGGGGGTCTCACAGCAACTAATGATTGGTGTCATAGTCATGGCCTCAAGTTAAATGCAAAACAATGTATCATCATACCATTCAGCAAAAACATGGCCCCTACTGATTACCACATTGACTGCAACCTCCTAAGTACACAACCTGTGGTGAGAGACCTGGGTACTCAGGTTGACAATAATCTCACATTCGACCATCATGTAGCAGCAGTTGTCAGAAAAGCCTTTTACTTGGTTCATCTCATAAGTAAAGGTATTGCATCCAGAAAAAAGAAGGTTATTTCCTCTCTATACTCCTCCCTCACTAGACAATAATAGAGTATAACGCCCCATTTGGTATGTACCTCTCCAAACATCTGCACCAACTGGAAAGGCCACAGAAATACCTCACAAAGAGAATCCATGGCCTCCAACACCTGTCCTTTGCGGACAGGCTAAAATCATTATCACTCTACTTGGTATCGTATAAATTGCTCAGGGTTGATCTGTGTCTCACCTACAAGGCAATCTCAGACCCTGCCCTACTAAAGATACTCCATGTCCATACATTTAACTCCTCATGCATTACCCACTCAAAAGGCTTGAATCTAATATACAACATGAACATAGTATGCTAGAGAGACAGGTTTGTCTCCAACAAGCTGCCCTGTCTCTGGAATAGACTTCCAATACATGTCAAACAGAGTACCTAGCTGACCCTCTTCAAGTACAACCTTGATGAGTGGATGGGAAACCACAAATCTGTCCTGGGGTTCCACCTATGTTCCTTGCTAACAGGGGTGACAGTTGTTGACTGAAGATTCTTTTTTGGAGATAAACTCTTGGCTAGACTTGTAAGGGCCCCAGGGCCATTAGCCTAGTAACCTCCTATGATCCTATGAATCATATCCATTGGCTACCATGACTCCTTTTGTAACTAAAACATTGCAGCACCTCTCTGGAAAATTATCCTGTAGTTAGAGATCTGGGAACCTATGTGGAAAAGATCCTGTTCTATTAGACCTTTTTCACATTCAGAAGTCCAATGGTATCATAAACACCTGCTTAAGGACCTCAATCTGCTTTGCAAGATTAACAGAACATGCTGAAGGTATAGGTATGTGTCCCAGAGAAGAATACTTCAATAGAACCATCTTCCCATCTACATAAAGCAGATTTTTTCTTTTACTCTATTGGATGAATGGATAGATAACCACAAATTCACATGTGGTTTAGGTCCAATGACCTTCACAGACAGAGGAAAATGTAATTAACCAAGATATACTTGTGCAGCCCATCTTTGCAGATTCATATTGCAAAATATAAGGGCTAATAATTATTATGGGAAAGCAGAGCTAGGCTTTTTAAGATCCTAACAGATCAATAGCCTAGTAAGTACATATAAAGTTATAAGCCTATGTGATGTAAGTGACTTATACCTTATCTTGTAGTCCCTCAAAATGTCCATGAAGCTCACTGAGTGTGAGGTTGTTTGGCATGGTGTATTGTGGGGTTTTTTTGGCCTGACTAGGAGACAGATTTTAGTCAAAGTTGCACCTTTTGTCGAATTATGCAGTTGTTTTAATGATGAGTTTTTGGTGGTTTGTTTATTGTAACATTTGTGGTGCTTTTGATTGAATTGACATGTTTCACGTTGTTGCTGTTAAAGGCAAAAGAAAAAATAGAAACTCTGGCTTTTAGACTTGTCTCCTGTCATCAAGCAAGAAAAAGAATAAAATCAATATGGAAATCTCTGGAGACTGCATTAGAAAACAATTGTAGTATACTGAAAATGGATATAATCGTAATGCCACTAAGATGATCAGATAAACAAGCACTACAAGATGGATGGGAGGTTAAATTAGACTTAATTAATTCCAGGAAATTAGTACTGGTTAACAGTAGTAATGTAATGCACTCAGAATGGAAAGAGGTCTACATAATGAGCAAACATGAAAAAACATTTTCAGAAGGGATGGAGCTGGCCAGGCCAAGAACATGGGGAACATATGATCTCATGATGGGAGGCAGCAGACAAGCAACAAAACAATACTTACTCATGTCATGAGTTATTAAACAAAGCTTGGGGTTGGCATAATGGTTAATAAGTTTCTCTCGCAGAGACAAGGTAGAGGGTTTGATCTCACCTGTGGGAAACTGGCTAGGCTTAAAATGACCTGAAAGGGCAGCTAACCTTCTACTTAAGCATGAAAGATACATGTATATATAACATTCATTGTTAATCGTGGTTTAATCAATTACATTTATTTTTATTTATTTATTTTTTTATTTAAGTTTGATGACCGGGGAGGTCCACTGGGCCAAGAAGAACCCGTTTTCAGTGAAGGCCCGGGGAGAAAAGCTCCACAATAATTGCAAGTTACATTTCACATGTTACAAAAGGACATCATTCTTAGAGCTAATTAAAGATTTACAGATAAGCTCCATGATATTTGCAGCTGGCTTGTCACAATGTTACAAAAATGAAAAGACATAATTCAATACAGAAATTTCAACATTTACATAAAGTGAATATTTTTGTTATAAATTCAATTGTAGGTTTAACATTTCAAAATATATAGCTACGAGCCATTAGTAAGTTAGGAAAATATTGTGCATGGAGAGGGCAATAATATATTTGAAATTGGAGAGTATAGTACAATAGATATTAGAGAGAAAATTAGTTTTTGGTAGGGGAGGGATTGTTTTGGGTGTAATGAAGTAATAGTGGAGGTAGTTGGATGAGTCAGTGCAAGGTGGAATGAGGGGGGGTTAAGTTGGAGGGTGGCAAGGGCATTTCCATTTGGAAGAAAGATGAGAGATTAGCTGAGATTTGAAATTTGTATGGTTAGGCAGGTTGAGTAGGTGTGTGGGGAGAGAGTTCCACTGTTTAGCTAATGAGTGGGACAGCAGTAGATGGCCAGGAGGTCATGCAGGTTTGTGGACCTGAAGGAGATTTTGGTTTTTGGATCTGAGTGAGCAGTTGGGAATGTAAGGTTTTAAGAAAGTAGCAAGAGCTGGGCAGTTGGCAGGTTTAAAGATGAGCTTGTGGGCGATGCTGAGTTAAACTGAGGTAGTTGGGTAGCTCAAGCCAGTTGAGGGTGAGGAGGGAGTGGCAGTGGTGGGATACGTTTTTTGAATTGGTTGCAAATTTGGTGATCTTGTGGTAGCAGGATTCAAGTTTGGATCAAAGGCCAAGATGGTGATTGGTGAAAAGAGGGGCACCATATGTAAGGGAGGGGAGTAGGAAGGTAGATGCAAGAGTCTGACGGTTATAGGGGCTTAGGAAGCAGTTGTGTCTGTAGAGGAGACCTAACGTTTGGTGGGTTTTCTTGATTGCAGAGTGGATGTTGGTGTCAAATTTTAGTTCTTCATCAATAATGATGCCAAGAAGCTTGTTGCTGGGAATGATTTCAAGGAGGGTGTTGTTTTGGCTTTGTATGGTGAATGTGGATTTGTCAATGGAGTTTTTGGTAGGTGAAAAAAACATTAGTTGGGTTTTATTTGCATTTAGTGCCAGATGGTTAGACTGCATCCAGGTTTCTGTTTTGGAGAAGGCCAGTTAGGTTTTTGCTAGGAGCTCAGAGGGGGAGAAGGCTGAGCAGATGATTGTTGAGTCATCTACATATTGGATGATAGATGAGTCTGGGATGGATTGGTGAAAGTTGGTAATGAATAGGTTGAAGAGAAGAGGGCCAAAAACAGAACCTTGTGGGACACCTGTGGGTGTGGGAAGGAAGGGGGAGGTTGAAGTTTCCATTGGACAGCTTATTGGTGGTTGGACAAGTAGTTGGAAAACCAGACAATGGTGGTGGGAGAGAGGTGTAGGGTGGAGAGTTGGGATATAAGTAGGGTGTGTAAGGTGGTGTCAAAGGCCTTTGACAGATCTAGGAATAGTGTGGATACGAACTTGCCTGAGTCGTGTTTGAGGTTTATGATTTCAAGAAAGGAAAGAGTGCAGTCATGGTGCTGTGGCCAGGGCAGAAGCCATGTTGGGTAGGGGAGAGGAGATTGTTTAGTATTAGGTGTGCCATGAGTTGTGTTTGTATTGTTTTCTTTAGTATTTTAAAAAGAGGAGAAAGGATGGCAATAGGCCTGAAGTTGGCGGTATCAGTATTTTTGCCACCTTTGTGGAGGGGGATGATGTAAGCATGGTGCCAGATAGAAGGGGCGTATGATTCTTGTATGGATCTATTTATAAGAATAGAGATGGGATAGGCAATGCTGTGTGCAAATTGTTTGAGGAAGGTGGGTGGAAGGTTGTTGGGTGCATTGTGATAGGGTTTGAGTTTGAGGAGAAGTCTTTTTATACTGTTTGTGGGGATGGGCTTGAGGCAGAAGGATGTGGAGGAAGGTTGATGATTGGGCTGGTGGTTGGGGCAGGAGGGGGTGGTGGTGGAGGAGGGGGGTGGGAAGGAAGCTGATTGTTTAGCTATGCAGTCTATGAAGAAGGAGATGAACTGGCTGGATCTTTCAAGGTTATAGAGGTTGTGGTCTGGGCAGGGGTTTTCTTTGTTGCCAGGATGCAGCATGGATGAGATAGAGTCCCAGAATTTTTTGAGATTTGTTGAGTGCAAGGACTGGAGTTTGGAGAAGTGGGCTTTGCGGTCTTTATTTATTAGTTTTTTTGCAGAGTTTCGTAGTTGCTTATACTCTAGGAGGGTGTTAGGGTTTTTATGTTTTTGATATTGTTTCAATTTTTTGTCCCTTTGGTGCAAGGCTAGTTTAGTATCTTTTGATAACCATGGGCAGGGATTGGTTTTGAAGCGTTTGGTTCGAGGGAGGGCTTGCTGATTGAGAAGGGTTAGGAATAAGTGGTTAAATTAGGAAGCAGCATCATCTAGAAGAAGGGTTTTTAGAGGGGACCAGTCAGTATGCTTTAAGCATTCAGAGAAAGTTAGAGGGTTGATAGAGGAGAGGTTGCGGTTTGGATGTAGTGGTGGTGTTGTTTATGCAGTGGAGATGGGAGACAGTCGGCAAAGGCTGGTAGGTGATCACTGAGAGGATCAGGTAATGTTCCAGCTTTGGTGATAAGGTTTGGGTGAGTTGTTAGGATCCAGTCAATGATGGTACTAGAGGTACCATCTTTATTTGGTCTTATTAGAGAAAAATCCTGAATACGAC
Organism: Protopterus annectens; assembly: GCF_019279795.1. Classification (NCBI taxonomy): domain Eukaryota; kingdom Metazoa; phylum Chordata; order Ceratodontiformes; family Protopteridae; genus Protopterus; species Protopterus annectens. The sequence goes on along the minus strand of NC_056729.1, from coordinate 363,769,433 downwards.
ACCATGGCTAAAGCTGAAGACTAATAAAACTATTGAAACGATAAAAATAATAAAATTAACTTTAATCAATAAACATAAAACTTTAAACAAATAAAAAATAAAAACAAACAGGCCTAAGTACGATTTTTTTTATTTTTATTTGTTTAAAGTTTTATGTTTATTAATTAAAGTTCATTTTATTATTTTTATCGTTTCAATATTTTCATCACTTCAATAGTTTTATTTTTTTATTATTTTTATCATTTCAATAGTTTTATTAGTCTTCAGCTTTAGCCGTGGTGTCGTATTGAGGATTTCAGGATTTTTCTCTAATTTGCTTCACTTCAACCTGAATCGCCTTTAGCGTGAGTTGGATTATATTTTTGATCTTTATTTGGTCTGGTTGGAGATTGTATTAGTTGGGAGAAGTTGTACAGGTTGATTGGTGTGGGATGGGGCATGCATTCGGATGTGATCCATGTCTCATCTGAAGGAAAGAGGAGTTGAGTTCTACCTAAACAACATATCTCCAGCAAAGATTGAGATTTATGATTTCTTTATACAAAACACAGATGAAGCAATCATGCAGTAAGCCTTCCAGATGCAAATGAAGTAAAGGTAAATTAGATGACAGAAAATTAACAATATTCAGAAGCATTACTATGTACCACATGTATGTATGTCTGGTAAATTCCAAATAAACATTCAGATGACTATCACACTGCTGTGGTGGAACATTTAGAATGAGCTTTGGCCTGATAACATAGACATTAGTGAGACAATAGTGTTAATCAAAGAGTTATGGAAATGAAATTGTATTAGTGGTGATGAATTTGACAGGGACTACACTATCCACCATCTGGAACACTAGGCACAAAGGACATATATATTTTCAGATGCCTTTGATTTATGAGATGAGCTCTCCATTTAAATAGAACAGACCAATTGTACATCATGCAACTATATTAGGTAGCTATTTGATCTAATTGTTCAGCTAGAATTAAAATGAAATGAGGCAAAAGTAATGGCTCCCCATCAGCAATCATCAAATAACTAAAAGGAAATGTTTTTAATACCATAAAAAATATAATCTAACACAAGATGATAAAAATACCTACACTCTTACTCCCTTATTCTCTCTATATTTTTTGTGGGTTTCCTACCCAGACAGAGGGTTTACTTTCTTTTTACAATTGTTAACCACTGATTGTTGTCTGATTACTTATGGATGACTTGTCAATAAGTTTTATTAACTGTATTTACTTACTGTTTTTATTGGTCTACTTATGAGTTATATTTATCCTACTACATTGCACCTCCTTAATACAACTGGCTTTGTATCTTAACCCTGTTGATATTAACTTTTAGTAATATTCATCAACTACATCATTTACTTACCACGTAACTCCTGTTGTTGCACTATATACCTTATGCTTCACCGTTAATTAAGAGATTGGTTTCTAATCTAATATCCTGTAGATGCTGACTGTTTTTGCTCATATTCTTATTCACTTTTTATCTTTTTTTATCCTAGGCTCTAGTTTCACATTTTAGATATGAGCTTAATAAATCTAAGCTTTAAGTTCTGTAAATATCTTGACTGTTATTTTTTTCATGAATGTTTTCCTTATGTCAGTGCCCTGTAGCCTAGGTCAAGGCTAAAATTGGTCTTCTGACCACTTACTTACCCTGTCAAAATTATAAAATAAAGAAATAAATGGTTGTAGAGTCTAATGTTGGCTTTTGAACTGCCATCGCTTGCTTTATGCATATAGTAGACATTATTTGTTAAACTTTGCCGTACGGTGGTGGTGGTGCTGCTGTAGCATTGTTGCCTCACAGTAAGACGTTGTCCAGTTTGATTCTCAGCTAGAGCGTCTTCTGCGTGGAGACATTCGTGAATGGGCATACCTTCGTTGAAGGTTGTGTGTCAGGGCTGGCAACTCGGCACGTAAAAATCTACTGACAATCATTAGCGGACCGGAGTTTCGCTGTGATGACCCCTAACCGGGGAAAACCGAAAGAAGAGAGAGAGATTTGTTAAACTTTGCCATCCCAGACCTATAAAGATATGAGTATGTCTGATGCACAAAATCTTCAGTAATGAAAGAGGCACACATTTTTACTGCTTTGTAGCTCAGATGTCACAATAAAATCCAGCATGACCATTTCAGACTGTTGGATCATTTGCTTGAAGTCACCTTCTCCTCTACATTATTACCAGCTGTCTCCCCTTGTGCTAATACTAACAGTGATCTAATAGCAGCAATGGGCAAGAATCAGGCAAGAGTTTGCCATCTGCTTGACAGATTTGCAACAGAGATTATTTTTATTTTATTTTATTTTTACTTAAGGTAGGTAAATTAAGACAATAGCCCTATTGAAGCTATGACCAAGTTACATAGTAAAATAAGTGAAAAATATACAATGATTGAATAGAATGTATAACAGACAGTAATATATGTGAAGAAAATACATGGCTCAGTGTACAAATCACTGAGTTGAATTATTTTTGATTAAGAAAGTAAATGTAGGCTAATAAATATATATATATATATATATATATATATATATATATATATATATATATATATATATATATATATATATACATACATATAATTAGCAGAGGTGTGTGGTGGTGCAGGTAAGCTTGTCCCCTGCAAAAAATATTTTTTCAATCATTTGCAATCATTCAGTATTTAATCCCCACAAATTACAAGTATAAAAATGAAAAATATGAGTAAAATATGAAAGAAAAGCATACAGTGTATGGAAGGTACAGGCAATCAAATACATTCAGTGGAGACTGAAATGAAGGGGTTAGTTTATTTTTTAATAATTATGTAACAATATTAGTGCATTGATTTAATCCAAACCTTTTCAGTCATGACATGAGTAGAACTTAGGGAAATCTGAGTAGCACACCATGAAAATTTCATTATGTGAATCATGAGGTAATCTCAAGAAAACTGACAGCTTTAGGAATAAGTGAATTATTTACAGATCAATTAAGAGACCTGCAAAAAAATGATGGTTCAAAGAGATATTTTAATGCACTTTAGTCCACTGCTTCATGTCTGTTATATAAATGAATTGTAAGGAAGACGTGTGAGAAACAATTTTAAGGAACACCTGCCCTTGTTATAAAATAGTACCTTATGGTCTTTGTTTACACTGGATAAGAAAGGCATTGCTACTATGGCTATATTATGTGATAAATTTAGCAAAAAAATGGGGAAATAAAATAAATATAGAAAAGGTATAATATATGGGCAATGAAGTGATGCTGAATAATGTTTTTGACTGTAGTTTTTCTAATACGCAACTTTCAAGGACTTTATGAATGAAGTTTAGAAATCAGTGTAATTGTAAATTGAATTGAGAAGAAAAGATACATACATCGAAAATAATCATATCAGGCAGATTAAAAGAGCGACTTCGCGTATATATATATATATATATATATATATATATATATATATATATATATATATAAGCATTCGCTTTTTTAAGCATTTGATCTTATTCAAAAGCATAAAAAATGTTCAGACGTCTGGCTGTTTATGGCTATGAATGGTAGCTCTATATATATATATATATATATATATATATAGCTAGATAGAGAGAGGTGTGTGTGTGTGTGTGTGTGTGTGTGTGTGTGTGTGTGTGTGTGTGTGTGTGTGTGTGTGTGTGTTATGAAAGGCTAGAAAGGCCAAAGCAGCACAACATACTCATTTGTGATTTAGGAACATGCTATCTGCAAAGAGGTTGGAACAGATTATCAGCTAACTTTCTTGTTTCCTAAATCACAGATATTACTGTGACATTCAGATTGTGGCTACTCTTCACATCACAGCGGTACCCTGCTGCTTTTTTATGCAGTGGAATCCCCCTCCAGTCAGTCTCTCATACACATGTATACACACACACACACACACACACACACACACACACACACACACACACACACACACACACACACACACACACACACACATTCTTTCCTGTAACTATCCCTACCTTCCATAGTTTCTTCCGCCCCTGTAATACTTTAGTGTCATTACAGCACAAATGATGCAGGTCCTGGTGGTCCAGTGTATCCTTTTACCCTGTAATTCCCATTATGATTACAATGGCAGTGCTGTTACAGCACTTTAAAGAGTCATTCTTGGTTGTCTAGTGGTTTCCCTTACTCCTGATTCCTGTAATTCTGTTGGTGAGTTTCCATCACGTAAGAGTGTAAGCCCTGATGTCTGGTTGTTAACCCCTCACCCCATCGTGCTGTACTTTAAAAAGTAATTCCTGGTGTATAGTGAATCACTACAATACCCCATCTCCATAGTAATGTTGATCCCATTATAGCACTGTAGATGCTCATCCTTGCTGTCCAGTAGCTTCCTCCACCCACAATCCCTATTGTAATGCTGGTGTCACCATGGCAATGTATTCCTTGGTGGTCCACTGTTCCCCTCACCACCCCATCCCTGTACTGCCATTGTGGCATTTAGAACTGTGTCCAGTGTTCCCTTCCACACCCCTTTCACGCTGTTCTGTACCTTAGGACACTATTTCCTGGTGTTTAGTGTATCCCCCCAATGCTTGTAGTAATGTTACTACTAGTACAGTATGGTAAATTGTGTATAAGTTACATGCATGTTGTGGTACATTTATGAATAATGAAACTTCACATTTGTTACTTTCACTGTTTTACAAAGACATTAAATTTTCATTTAGGATAGTAAGACAAGAACTTCTCTCTATAGAGCTATAATGTTGAGGATCTGTCAGGCTGCAGTTATTTTTAGGTCTCGGACAATAATATAATGAATGCTAAAAAAACCAAACTCCTACTCTTTAGGCCTAATATTAAGTCTCCCCTCTTAGACTTCACAATTACATCCAACAATGGCACATATATAGCCCCTGACTCTACCACTAAGCTATTGGGTATTTTAATTGACAATAACCTCACTTTTGATAATCATATTAATAACACTATTAAAACTGTTAATAGAAAGCTTGGCTCCTTATATAGAATTAAAACCTTCTTAACTCCACAAGCAAAAATCACACTTGCACACTCTCATCTTATTTCTACTCTTCTTTATGCCTCATCCATATACACAAACCTAAAGAAAAATAACCTTACTAAACTAGCAAATGCATACTATAGCATTGCTAGATTTGCCACCGGAAACCCATTTAGAACTCACCACTGTCATAATCTACAACAACTACACTGGCTTGAACTAGAAAATACACTATTGCTCTCCCAACTTACTTTTGTTCACAGAATTTTTTACCAACCTAAAAATACTCCTATACTGTCTGACCTTATTTCTCCTTATTCTAACCTAAATTCTTTACGCTCCTCTAATAAACTTCTGGTCAAGTTAAGTAAGTCCAATAACATAGCAGGTGATTCACTTTTCGCCAACACTATAGGTAAATACTGGAATCGACTACCAGCCACTCTAACTTCTATCTCATCACCCTTCCTCTTTAAACAAAAGCTCTAACAACATCTAAAAACACTCTGGCTATGCCCATGCATCAATCCTGACTAATCTCATGATTCTACAAACTACTTTTCTCTAAATCTACTTCTCTCTCCTGTTTCTACTCTTTGTCCTTGAGTAGTTTTTTTGGTATTTAGCCTCTGTTATGAATGTATATACTTCTTTCTATGGTTTACACTTACTTTTTAAATAAACTCTTCTTGTATGTTTTTACTAAAGTATAATCTCTCCAATCTTGTACAGTAAAGAAATTTGAGTTAATGTGCTTACTTATTTATATTTTTTTTAATTACTAGAATTTAGAATAAACCTTATTTCTGATGTATTTTACTAACTAATTACTTTCTTTATGTAAAAGACTTTGTATTAACTTCAACGTGGAGCTTTTCTCCCCGGGCCTCTGCTGAAAATGGAAATGTATCCAGTTGGACTAGCCCGGTAAACAAATGTAAAATAAATAAATAAAATAATGGTTACCCATTTAGTTTGAAAAGGATAGTTGTCAACTTGTCAAACTGTTATGTCAAAACTATTGAAATTTGTAATAGTCTTCATTATATACCGGCACCACAAAGTCTGTAGTTCAGAGATTTATAACATAAAAGTTAGAAAGCAGTTGGTTAAAATTAGTATCAAAGAGGAAATTATTTTTTATTCTTTTCTTTATAAGATTTTTATTGGTTATAACATCAAAAATCACCAAGTTTTTTTAGAAATCCACCCTCTTTTTTATATTTTCCCTTCTAGGTCTACCTGATTCATTCTGACTATTGCAAATCAAGTTCCAGTCCCCACCTGCAAGTAATATTCCCTGCTGAAAGCTCATTATTTCTCCCAAAATATTCTTAAACTCCATAATAGCAGTTTTTGGTGGAATATTAATATCCTCCGTTCTGCTAAATTTCCATCCTGAAATCCTTTTTTTGTCAAATTCACATGTCTTCTACAGCATTTCTATTTGCACTCCGCATTTCTTAATGTAATGCAATACTCCTTCCGTTTTGTCTATACCTCTAAGGCCATTTATATCTCAAGATAATATGGATAGCATAGCCATTATGATAAAAAGCTATTGTTCCCACCTATTATACATGACAGTTTTTTTTTTTATGTGCATTTCCAGCTTTTTATGTTACATGCACACAGTAATGTTGGCAGGCTGATTTTTTATACAGTTGTTTCTTCTCATCTCCATTTTAACCTATGTCACATTGTCAAGACTTTTTTGTTTTAATGAAAACCCACAAACAAAAAAACTAAATACATTTCAGAATACCCCCATAACCTATTAACTTAGAACAAATACACAAAATATGTACATCTTCAAAAACAAAGTGTAATCCTCCAGATAGGATCAATTACCACAAATTAACAGCTATACTCAGAGACATTACCTAACCTAAAATTAAGGTTATGCATGTTAAAGCACTTGCTACAGTCTTTGTTCTCGGTTGCACTGATTGCTGTCTATTCTTTTCTTATCTCTATTCCCCTTCTAAAATGTGAACAATAGCTTGTATGATTTAAGAAAACATTGCCTTTTTTAGGAAAAAGTGCACTGTCTATATTTAAATAAAATTAAATTGTACATTGATTATAGGCTCATAGATTAATAATAGGCTAACTTCCCTTGCGGGCCATTTTAAGCATAACCAATTATTCCATGTGAGAATCAAACCCTGTACCCGTGTCTGTAAGCTAAACACCTTAACCATTATGCCAACCTCCCACCACTGTTTTATTAAATGCATTATTTAGGCTGCCAGATAGGCTGATATCTCTTACTCATTTTCCAGAAATTTCAAACTTTATTTATCACTGAACTACTTGCCATTATACCTTTACATTTTGCATTTCCCTCAACAAATAATTCTCATAACCTTATCATGTATCCCAGGGACTACCCTGTCTATGGAACAGGCTCCTCATCTATGTGAAGCAGAGTTCCTCCCTAACCCAATTCAAGTGCAACTTGGACAATTGGAAGGGAAACAGGAAATTTATCCATGGTTTGGCATCTATGTCTCTAATGCAAACAGGCAACTTGTAAATGGTTCATCTCCCAGGCCCACACTTACACTTATCAATGGTATCACAACTTGAATTCCCTTTTGGTCGAACAAATGAAGATGAAAGATCAGCTTGTAAACCAGTTAAATGAATCACATTTGGAACCGTTAACTTATACACAGTACCTGTTTGCAATACTTGTCCTTGTATCGCTTCTGTTGGCATTCCTGTTCTTAGAGCATGCCCTTGTTCTGATCCGTTGGCTACATTTATCCGGTCTTGTTGAAGGTTATATACCGGCTGTGTGTTGGGTATATCGTCTACTTCCTCGCTTACTGCTGTTACATTAGTCATAACCATTCGGTCGTGCTGCATGGAATACGGCAAAGCTGCATTATCCAGTCTAACATTGATTGCCTCCACTTTTTGGGAAAGCAATTCAATGAGCTGTGTGAGCTTACTTATTTCTTCCGTGTCTCTGTTGGAATCTTTTAATATTGCCGGCGTTTCATTCAACGAAGTATCTGCTATGGCGTACAAACTACTGACAAATAATCCACAATAATCACCAAACTGCTGAAAAATAGCCAAAAGCGAAACTTCGGAAAAAAAATGGTTTATTTATCATTGTTATCGTTGTTTGATAGAGGCATCTACTTTCTCTATGTCCTCCCCCATTTCTTTAGCCATCTTGGTGTAATGTTTCATCATTGTTTGTATTAACTGCAGACCATGCTGATTAAACATTTTAATAAGATCATGATGGAACTCTGATTCTGCCACCAGACCCGTAGGGTATCTCCAACACGCTGAATTTGGTAGATACAAATATGAATATGCAAGAGTGTTTCAAAGTATAGAACAACATATGGAAAAAATGAGACAGACTAAAATGAAGAAATTGGAAAGGGATCTTATACAATATAGTAAAAATACAGCATATCCCCCACCTCCACTTTCACAAACAAGATCCAATAATCTATATAGTTCATCAAACCACAATGGTCAAAATAATATGGGTAACAACAACACAAGTATGAACAACACACAAACATCGACTCCTCCACAACAATTTGACAATGAAGGAATGGACAGTGAGCAGTTGAGAAGAAGTGAGAGGATAAGAGAACGTAACAACAATGATAAATAAACCGTTTTTTTTTCCGAAGTTTCGCTTTTGGCTATTTTTCAGCAGTTTGGTGATTATTGTGGATTATTTGTCAGTAGTTTGTACGCCATAGCAGATACTTCGTTGAATGAAACGCCGGCAATATTAAAAGATTCCAACAGAGACACGGAAGAAATAAGTAAGCTCACACAGCTCATTGAATTGCTTTCCCAAAAAGTGGAGGCAATCAATGTTAGACTGGATAATGCAGCTTTGCCGTATTCCATGCAGCAGGACCGAATGGTCACAACTAATGTAACAGCAGTAAGCGAGGAAGTAGACAATATACCCAATGCACATCCGGTATATAACCTTCAACAAGACCCGATAAATGTAGCCAACGGATTAGAACAAGGGCATGTTCTAAGAACAGGAATGCCAACAGAAGCGATACAAGGACAAGTATCGCAAACAGGTACTGTGTATAAGTTAACGGTTCCAAATGTGATTCATTTAACTGGTTCACAAGCTGATCTTTCATCTTCATTTGTTTGACCAAAAGGGACTTCAAATATCAATAACATCGGTGGTCCTTTAAGTACAATGGTGCCGGGTACAAGCGGTCAGATGCAAACTGATAATTTGGAGGCTTCAGGGCAAGTGTCTCAAGTTCCTAATATCAAAGATTGGCTAATCACACCGATAGGTTTAAATAGACTTAATGACACCAATTTCAGAGAATCAGATGATCATGGACAGAGTACATCTTCATCCAATTTATCAAATTTATTGAATGATTTAGATGTATTCATGTTAAAATATAAAAAATTACATTTAGAAATTGAGTATTTCCAGGAATGTCTTAGATTGGAAATTGTACCGAAGGGTCTAAGGCAATGGAGATACTCTATGGGTCTGGTGGCAGAATCAGAGTTCCATCATGATCTTATTAAAATGTTTAATCAGCATGGTCTGCAGTTAATGCAAACAATGATGAAACATTACACCAAGATGGCTAAAGAAATGGGGGAGAACATAGAGAAAGTAGATGCCTCTATCAAACAACACGCTGAATTTGGTAGATACAAATATGAATATGCAAGAGTGTTTCAAAATATAGAACAACATATGGAAAAAATGAGACAGACTAAAATCAAGAAATTGGAAAGGGATCGTATACGATATAGTAAAAATACAGCATATCCCCCACCTCCACTTTCACAAACAAGATCCAATAATCTATATATTTCATCAAACCACAATGGTCAAAATAATATGGGTAACAACAACACCACAAGTATGAACAACACACAAACATCGACTCCTCCACAACAATTTGACAATGAAGGAATGGGCAGTGAGCAGTTGAGAAGAAGTGAGAGGATAAGAGAACATAACAACAATGATAAATAAACCGTTTTTTTCTGAAGTTTTGCTTTTGGCTATTTTTCAGCAGTTTGGTGATTATTGTGGAATATTAATGAGGTGTGCTGCCTGAGCTCCTAATCTTACACGGAGCATGTAAGAGTGCAGGGGGTATGCCTGAGAGCAGATCTCTCAGAATATACATGCCCCGCAATGGAAAACAGCAGTAAGGTCTAAGAAATGCCCAAGACCACTCATAGGTGTCCGCATATCACCAGCAACATTCCCCCATGTGTACAACAGCAATAGCAAATAGCAATAAAATGGACAAACCCATTTTTTTATTTTAAAATCTGATTAAAGCTAACCATAGGTGCATAGGTATGCCCATCGTTTAGCTACGGTTAATGCAGCTTAAATGGCTGAAGAGGATAACAAGGAAAATATATGCAAATTAAGCAGCATAGAAATAGTGTAGTGGGCAGAGCATTCACCTTATGAACAGGCATTCCTGGTTTGAGTGCCACTGCAGCACATTCCATTTTCTGTGGCAAAGCACTTTATGACCAATATTTTTGTTGCATAACCCACTAAATAATAAATATTTGTGAACTGGAGAACTGCATTAAATGCACATGTGAAGTGTCAGTGTCATAATGAACAAAGCACTAGTAAGCAAGTTTAAGCACCAGTAAGCAGTAGTAAGCATATTTAAGCACTAGTAAGTGAGTTTAACCCTGTTTGCGTGGGGGTAAGCAATGCGTACACAGGTTAAGTAATTGTAAAGCTAACTCTCTGTAAGCATATGTAACCAGAGGTTAGCAGTGCTTACCCTCGCAGAAACACCATGCAAACCCACTTACAACTGCTCAAAAGTGCCATCCAACAGCCCTTGTTCTGACCAGCAACAAAATAAACAGTCTTGCAGGTCTTGAACCCAGGACCCTATAGTCACAGCAGTTAACCACCAAACCATCACAGCGGTACAGAAGAATGAGGTATCACCAAACAAGTCCTTACTATAGTGAAATCAAACTGAACCTGTGAAAGGAATCAGTATACAGTCATATGTTCAATAACCCACTGCATAACATAAATATGTGAACTGGAGTACAGCAGTAAGTCCAGAAGTGAGGTGTAATTGTAATAGAGTGTTTGAAGTACTCAATAAAACATAGGGACCTCATACAGTGTATGTACACATTAATCATGGATACCAGGCAGGTATATAAGATGTAATGAGTAAGAAATCAAAGCCAAAAAGAATATATAATGCAAAGTCTAATGTAAGTAATGCTAAGCATTGTACAGGCCAGCTTAGAAAGTGTAAGCAATGTGTAGGCCAGTTAACTCATCATGCTCAGTGGTATACCCCTTTAAACAATGCCAACCTTAGGTAAGCAGGTTTTCCCATACCTTAGCCTTTTCCAAACCAGCCAATCACAGAAAAGTGTGGGAAACTGGCCCTACGTAAACCCAACAAGTGGGACTACATCTCATAACTGGTTGTAGCTTCCCCTTGCAGGCACCATGTCAGGAAGGTGAGAGGGAGTGCACTTTTGGGTGCAGTGCTGGTGCATCCAGGCATCCAGAGGCATGGCAGGACTCCTTGTCAAAGACCATGAGCAGAGACTGCTGCAGGGCCAGTACCAGGGTTCCCAATATAAGGCAGAAGCCTGGGACCGTCTCACCCATGACCTCACCAGTGCCACTGTCATACCCCGAACTGGTGAGCAGGTCAGGTATCACTATGTCAACCTGAAGTAGCATAAGGGGGACCTCGTGGAGCAGTAGATCCAAGAGGCTAGAGCAGAAGGGGATGTCCCAGCTGTGTGTAAGTATCACCCCACTATGTGTGTAATAATTGCCAGCTCATGTATATCATGGATAGGTATGGCTAAATATTCCTCTTATGTCCTCCACAGCTGCAATGGAGTGGGCTGCAAACCAGGAGGTACATGGAAGTTGCCTGGAGAAGTTGCGATGTGAGGCAGGTCAGTAATACTCATGCATTTACTGTCATAGGAAATAAATCTAAAATTATTAGAAAAGTAATTTCTTGTATAAAACCTGTATTGTTTAAGGCAAGTACTGCATACATCGGAGAATATGGCAGGAAGAGTCTCATATAGTTTGTATGTAAATAAAAGTGTAATAGCCTGACAATAAAGGTCTAACTGCTGGACTGCATGTTTACACTCTGGTATCATATGGTAATGTAGATGTGCAATAACATAATAGTACTGTTGCATTAAGCACTGTTACCCACACCGTGCACCATAAATAGAATGTGCAGGAATGCCTGTATATGACTGGGGAGGCCATTTAGTACAACTGAGAGGCACATAGACAGAAAACAGGGAAAAGGTAGACAACAAAACCCAAATAGCACATGCAATTGAGATGTGAACTGCTGTATATTTAGCACACACAGCCATAGGTTCATAGGTTCATAGGTAGGTACTAGGCTATTGGCCCTGGGGCCTATACAAGCCCAGCCAAAAAGGTACCCTGGCTTTTGCCACCCAAGAAAATTATGTACCTGTGCCACTGTCGAGCAGAGCCACGGAGGTGATCCCCAGGGTGAATTTCCTATTTCCCATCCAACCATCAAGATTTTACTTGAAGGGTGCTAATGAGGAGCTTTGTTAGTACAGATAGGTAGTTTATTCCAGAGTATGGGAAGTCTCTGGGACAGGAATCTATCCCTCCAGCATGTTCTGTTTATTGTGGTGACAAGGTTTAGGTTCCTAGAGCATGTAGCTCAGAAGGATTGAGATTTCTTTAAGTGGAGCATATCCAACAGCTCTGGGTTTGACATAGCTTTATATGTTAGGCAGAGATCACCTCTGAGTAGGCGATATGCGACGGAGTAAAGCTGGAGTTTTTTTGAGATGGTCTGCATAGGTCATCTGTTTGAGGCTGGTAATCCTCTTTGTGAGGTATTTCTGTGGCCTTTCCTGTTGTTGTAGATGTCTTGTGAGGTACATACCAAAACGGGCATGGTACTTTACAATAGGTCTAATGAGTGATGAGTAGAGGGGAACAATGACCTCTTTTTTTCTGGATGAGAAACCTTTTGTGATGAGGTGTGCCATGTAGAAGGATTTCCTGACTACTGTGGCGATGTGATTATCAAAGGAGAGACTACTATCCACCTGTGTCCCAAGGTCTCTTATCACACTTTCAGTGTTAAGTATACTACCGCCTATGTTGTAGTTCATGGGTACAGAGTTTTTACCAAAGGGGATGACAATGCACTTTTTGGCATTGAGCTTGAGGCCATGGCTTTGACACCAGGCATCTGTCACAGTGGGGCCCTTTTGTAGGATGTCCACATCGTTAGGAGTTTTGATTATGGATCCTAGTTTGCAGTCATCTGTGAACTTCATTAGCCAAAGACCTTCTGTGTTAGCTTGTACTTCATAGATGTAGATACCATACAGGAGAGGACCCAGGACTGAACCCTGTGGTACTCCACTTGTCACTGGTCTGAAGTCGGATTTGGAGTCTGCTACTTTCACAGTGTGGGTTCTGTCAGTGAGCCAGTTGGCAACCCATCTTGTGACATAGGGATTTATACCTAGTTTAGTGAGTTTATCTATAATTCCAGAGTAGGGGATGGTGTTGAAAGCCTTGGCAAGATCTATATAGGCTGTGTGAACCATCTTACTCTTGTCAATGGCTTTGGTAACTGCTTCAAAGAAGTCTATCAGGTTTAGGAGACATGATCTGCCTTTTACAAAACCGAACTGAGTGGGGTCCAGAGTTTGGAGATTATCAATGTCTTTGTTTATAAGTTCCATGGTAATACATTCCATGGCCTTGCAGACCAGGCTTGTCAGGCTAATGGGGCGGTAGTTCCCGGAGTCTGTGGTGGCTCCCCCCTTGTGGAGTGGGATAACCGTCACTGTGCACCATTCAGCAGGCAGAAAGCCTGAGGTGAGTCTATGATTGAACATGGTACTTAGGTGGAGTGCCAGTCCAGTCTATAGTTCATGTAGAACGCAGCCTGGGATGTTGTCTGGTCCCATACATGCTGTGTTCTTGGCTTTGGAGAGAGTAGTTTTTACCTGTGCAGCCATGATTACAGGAACTTTGCATTCTTCCGGTATAGAGATGGGCTCTTTAGGGAGTGAGAGGGGGGTAAAGTTAGCACTGAACCTATCTGCCAGGATGGTGGCAATATCAGTTGGGTCTGTATAATTATTGCCATTGTGCTGTAATTCAGAGCAGATCAGAGTGTTGTCATTCAGATTCTTGACATAGCTATAGAATGCTTTGTGGTTGTCTTTAGAATCAGTGGCGATTTTGTTTTTGTAACCAGCTTTTGAGGATTTTATCAGGGATCACAGCTTCTTACTGAGGCTGACCAGGGAGCTTCTCCACTCATGGGATTTTACTCTTTTGCAACAGTTTCTTCCTTCTGTTGTACAGTTTGTTTATGGCAGAGGACCATCAGATTGGCTTCCTTTTTTTGGAGGATAGCATCTTGGTTCTGTTTGGGATACCACGATCCATGCACTCATGTAAGTGCTTATAAAGTGCCATTGTGTAGGATTCAGTAGTCGTAACTGTATTGTTCATCTGCATGGGTGTCATGAAGTTCACCACTTGGTTCGAATCCTGGCAGTGGGAGTAGTCTGCATACAGAATCATACCCCACAACTGTACAGATATGTCCAGAATGTCCAGTAAAGTGGCCCATATCTGTTGCCTGTCAACCTATCCCTCTGGAAAATCAGTGGGATGATCCCAGATATATAGGCAGCAAACTAGAAATACAACTGATTGGCACACATCTATGAGAAAAAAGCTGGCACACTAGCAACTCCCCAAAACCTTATGAGTGGAACCTGGTACTGTGTGTGGCAATATTCAGGTAGTGATAAACATTTCTCCCACAGGTCAGTCAGATACCAACACTGTGCCCAGAAATACAAGAATAATACCCTGTACTGGCACTGTTTACATTGGTATTGTATGGCACTGTGACGGATGCAGTTGCTCTGAATAATGAGGTATTACTCATCACTGTCACCCACACTGTCCTACAAAATATAACTGTTTAGTAAATCTGTAAAGAGTGTTGTAATACAAGGTCAGAATGCAAAAGCACAGGAGAATTATAAGACAGAAAGCAGATAGGAGATATAGAGCAATATCTATAGAGCACACACAACTCTGATTGACAGTGTTTAAGTTGTAGCAGACACAGCCATGGTCTGAATCCTAGAGTGGAAGTAGGCTGCATACAGAACCATAACTCACAACTGTACAGATAAGACCAGAATGTCCAGTATATGGGCCAATATCTGCTGCCTGTCACCCTGTCTCCCTGGGAAGTCTGTGGGATGATCCCAGATGTTTAGCCAGCAAACAGGGAATACAAGTGATTGTCAAACATCTATGAGAACAAACCTGTCACTGCAGCAACTCCTGAAACTGTTAGGAGAGTAATAAGCCAAGTATGCCCTATCTACTCCCCCATGTTGTCAAGCTGTGACCAGAGTGTGTACAGTAACAGAGTGAGATGTATGTGCATAATACTAATGTGTAATCTGGAAGTTTGTGTGGCAACAGTCAGGTAGTGTTAACAAACATTGCTCCCACAGGTACGTCAGATACGAACACTGTGCTGATAAATAAAAACCATTATACCCTGTACTGGTACTGTTTACTCTGGTATTATAGGGAATAATGAGTTGCAGTTTCTGTGAATAATAAAGTATCACTGATCACTGTCGCCCACACTGTACTACATAATATAACTGTGTAGGAAAGCATGTATATGTGTGTGTCATCACTAAATGTTGAAGAGGGCAATAGTCTAGATATGTCCCGGTACACCTGCATGTGGTCAAGACATGGCCAGAGTCTGTGCAGAAAGAGTTGGATAGCTATGTGCACAACATCAACCCGGAATCTGGGAGTATGTGTAGAAACAGTTAGTGTTAACAAACATTGCCTCCACAGGTATACCAGGTAAGAGGTGTATACTGCAGGTAAAACCAGTTCATGTATAATGATGATGACAGCCATATCACTGTCCAAACTAAGGCTATGGGGTAGTGTATTAATACCTGTAAGGTACAGATAACAGCACTGACTAGGAAAGTTATGCGGACTACTGGAATATACTAGTTGTTCATTGACATCTTTCTCTCCCGCCCACCATATCTCAAACAATAAACTACATACCCACCTCAACCAGTATGTAATGACTCCAATGTTCTGATTATGTCCTATTGGTTTATAAATATTTATATCTGTTTCCATGCATGTGCTATATTGAATTATTCCAACATTGGTGGCATGGTGCCATCAATGTACCTGCATGCTGTTATTACCACTGTGGTCCCATATATGCATGTTTTCTGTTTGCTATGCAACTGTTCCGTATCTGGTGTCTGGTTTAATGGGAATATCTATGCATGCTGTTATACCTAACCCTGAAATGTGTTGACTATTACTAACCCACATATGATGATAAAATCTAAGCACTACAGCAATTTTGGGCAGGCCAGTCCCAGCAGACCCACCTGTCCCACCTCAGCTGACCATGGCACCGGGTACCTGCATGTCTTGGGCCCAACCTGGGACCTCCTTGTTCATTGGTCCTGCACCACCTTCAGTTGGAACTGCCTCAGGGGATGGGGCTCACCCCTCCCAGGAGCGGGCGCAGACAGGAACCTGTCACCCATCGCCAGGTCCGGGTCATAGTGCATAGCGAGCTCAACCAGCAGTTTGGTGATCTGCTATGCCAGTTCAAGGGCCGCATGTCACAAGAGGGTCAGCCCGGCTCTGTGACTCAGCCACCAGCACAGCCACCTTCGGGGCTGTGAAGGTGCAGTGGTGACTGCCCATGGGTGGGGACCTCAGTCCCACTGTTTCCACTAAAGGGCTCATAGGCTTCTGATTTCCCAACACCCCCCCCTATCAAGGTGTTTCCCCCCACATGTGTCATATACCACCCCTGTATGCGTCTTGTTTGACTTGTCTGTTAACCTACCCAACATACATCCCCAAATATACTTACTATCCCTACCCAACATCCCACTCTCACCTGAAAAAAAAGGGGCAATCTGTTCCCAAAAATAATCTCGCCCCATACATAGCTGTCCATTTGGCACACATGTCCACTGGACATATGCAATCTGGTCTAATTGACATCACAACTTATTATTGTTGTCCTCACCCTTCTCCCAGGAGTGTCCAAATCTACCTCCAAATTCAGTGTATATGCACAGCTGTTGCTTTAGAAGAAATGGGCAGCTATGGGCCTTCCCTACACCCTTCCTGCACATCCCTAGCTATTTTCCCTACTGGCTGTCCCTCTTTGTGCCCCTTTTTCAGCACTTTCCTATCAACCCTTTTTTTCTTTTCTTTTAAAGAAATTAGCAAGGGGGTAAGCAGGAGTAAGCACTTAAGCAGCAATACGTGGGGTTAAGCCTGCTTGCAAGGGGGTAAGCAATGCCTACACAGGTTAAGCAATTCAGAAGCTAACTGAGTAAAGACACTGTAACCGGAAGTTAGCAGTGCTGACCTCCACACAAACCCACTCAAACCCGCTTACAACTGCTTAAAGTGCCTTAATCACTCTATATCCAACGGCCCTTGTTCTGCCCAGCAACAAAATAAACAGCTTTTGCAAGGCTCGAATCCAGGATCCTGCACACCATAGCCAAAGTGATTTTCCACTAAGCCATGTCAGCTATACATACCCCTGATATTTTCATAAACATATCATCCAGCCCAGTCATTCAACAGTACAGGGAATATATTCCAGCATGTAGATGTATGTGTGTGTGTGTGTGTGTGTAGATATATTAATGTCTAAATAGATATAACATATCTATATATGT
Organism: Protopterus annectens; assembly: GCF_019279795.1. NCBI lineage: Eukaryota > Metazoa > Chordata > Ceratodontiformes > Protopteridae > Protopterus > Protopterus annectens. The sequence goes on along the minus strand of NC_056729.1, from coordinate 363,751,584 downwards.
AGATATAGATATAATATAGAAATATATACAATATAGAAATATATATATATATATATATATATATATATATATATATATATATATATATATATATATATATATATATATACAGATGTTCATGTAAAATGTTTTTGGTAGTACATTCTTATAGTGAACCTTTCTTGTAATTCATTATTTTTTTTTACCATTGTTGTTATTGTTTCATTATCTATTTAGCTGAATGGACCTTATCTCCCCGGACCTCCAATGAAAATGGACATGTATCCAGTTGGACTAGCCCGGTCAACAAATGTTAAATAAAATAAAATAAAAAAGAATATATATAAATATAAACATATATGCATACAAATGCATACATCTATATATATATATATATATATATATATATATATATATATATATATATCTACATCTATATATATATATATATATATATATATATATATATATATATATATATATATACACAGCAAGTTATATATATGCAAGCATATATATATATATATATATATATATATATATATATATATATATATAGGTATATATGGACATACATCTGTAGATAACAATGGGAACATAACATAAACATATATGTCCACATGCACCGTTACTGGGGTTGAGAGGCCCCTAACAACATATGTCTTGTACAAATAGCTACCCCCCCCACAGCCAAATACATCTGCCCTGCAATACAATACCAGTTGTTGCTGATCCCATAACCAGGACCTGACACGACATGGGCACAAGATGCTAACAGTACACCATCCCACCTGTATAATGTCAGGCTGGTATCAGTAACATATCATGCAGTACAATACATATACACAGACACATATATGCAGATACAGATATATATATATATATATATATATATATATATATATATATATATATATATATATATATATATGTAACTACATCTACAGATGCAAAGATATGTATATTAAGATACATATGTAGAAGGTACACACAATATGGAACAGCCACTATGCCTACAGTTACCATCTTACCAACTGGACACTGTTTGAGCCACCCATACAAATGACAATTTGTGCCTGCAACATATACCCACAGAGAGGTCAAAGGATATAACACCACACACATGTTTGCATAAATGGGAAAGCTTTATTTGTGTACTATTACAGTTGTATATGCCATGTCATATGGCTGTTTAGACACATACATCCGTATAAACTGAGTAATGCAACTGTGAAACAGTTATACTAATACAGTAGTCTGGAAAGGTTTACAAATGTTGCTGTCCAGGCCAAGGCCTTCAAGTAGTACAATAGTAAAGACAGACTGGGCCACAGGATACCAAACAATCAACAGTAATGCAAATGTATAGTTCAGCAGCCTGTATCTACACTATGTAGACAATCCCTAGGGGGTAAAGACCTCAGTTGACACAATGGGATGTAACTATTACATAACAAGGCATAACTGACACCATCACAAGCACACTGACAAACAGGACAAATCCAGATACCTAAAGGCAGCTTACCCCTGATTACCCCCACATGTTGTAACAGCCTAGGTTAGTTATGGTGCATCCCCCCCAGACTCAATAATACAGGGCCATATGACACTGTTACATACACTGGCCTCTGGAGTGCATAAGGGCACACATGTATTGTGTAGGTGAAGCCCACACATATATGGCCCAACCGCACTGTATGTGTGGGGGACACAACAGCAGTGGACTGATGGCAGGAATGGCAACATGACATACTCACAGTCCACTACAGAATAACCCCTGACAGCATGTAATATGTGCAAAGCCTGGTATGTAGGTGGAGGACAGAGGCTGGAACACAGGCCCATATGTGGAAAGCTGTTGTCATACGCTAAGCAAGTCACTGGTGTTACAGGATAGTCTGCAACATACCCTTAGTCAGGGATTTGAAGTTAGAAACAGAAATGGATGTAGCCATGTACTGATAGCACTCAGCACATACACTGCCAGTGAAATATCTGACACAAGACCTGTGTGGTGGACAGACAAAACATAATAGGCATACCTCTGGCCATCAAGAGGATAGACCCACTGTTGAGAGCTATGCAGACAGACTGCATTCCAAGATAAACTAGCATGTACACACAAACTCTGTAACACCAGTACTATACAATGCATACAACAACTCTACTCACACTCTGCAGTTCTGGAACCTCCTACAAATATGTAGCTGGCCTGAGTGTGCAGGTTCTCCTCTAAGAGGTATTGCTACCTGCTGTCTGTAACACTGATGCCCACACACACAGGAAGGATGTCCATCATACAGGAAAGGTAAAGGGACCATGCCCACATGATGTAGGGATTTATAGTAGGTGGTTGCCATGACAGTGGTAATTGGAAGTACTACACAGCAAGCTGCATGCAGTTAGCAAGTGGAGGACATTGATTGGTGCAGAGGCCATCACCTGATCATGTGCATCACCTACAAAACCATGCTGCAATCTATTCAAAGCAGCTCAATCCATTTACTGGAGAGAGACCGAGAGAGAGAGAGAGAGGGAGAAAAAACAAGCTTAAGGCAAAGGCAAAGCAAAAGCCAAGAAAAAAAAAACTATACTAACATCCAGCAAAATATCCAGAACAGACATCATTCCCACAACAGGTTTGTGACATATATATGCATGTAATTGAATGTAGTACCTGGTCTATAATAATGGGATAGATGATGTGGAATGACTTATATGTGCCATCAGGTGTTGTTGTAATGATGTTCAACTGAACAACTGCTATGGACAATAGTGTCTGCCCCTGTGGGTAGTGGGCCATAGCCGTCAGGCTGTGCACATCAGCACTGACTGACAAGATGTAAACCATCATAGTGTGTGTTGTGTAATGTGAAGTATGTATATTACGTGGCCAATAACTGGTGGTGGAAGTAATGCCATTATGATGGACATGTGGGACCCATAGCCCACCCCTTGCAGAATACTCAGGTTAATCTGTAATGTAGCATGCAGGAATGCCATAGGTGTCTAATAGGGATACCTGCAATCAGGTCCTACATATACCCCCCCAATATCAGGCTGTGTCCATATGTGGCACCTGTCTGTGTTGTAGCAAGGCAGAACAGTGCAGCTGTGCAGAAAGGTGTTGTGAGATTGTTGACCTGATGTCTGAATGTACCCCACATATAGGTATGCATATGTGTACATATGTACACATATATAATATATATATATATATATATATATATATCTACATGTGTGTCCACAAACATACAGATACCCATGTGTAGACATATCTATGAGCACATATATACATCACATATATCTACACATATATAGATATATACCTATATGCACATCTACATATATACAAACACACACACAAACATATATGTATGTAAATACATGTCCCCTATATTACTACCACAGTGATGCATGCTATGTGTGAGGTAACAGCACTCATAGCAATACACACAGATATCTACAGCTGGCAGTGTGTGTAACATGGATTGATATGTCACATGTTAATCCCTTGTTGGGACCACATTGCCCTTATCTGTGAAGTATGGAATGCGAATATGGGGAAGTATGGCAGTTATAGTTGTGCAGGTGGTCAGGGTTGTAGATATAGAGGAAAGTCTACAGGGGTGGGATGTGACACATGTGATGGGTGAACACCCTGGATGGTGTGTGTAGTCTGTGATGTGGGTGCCCCATGGGCCCCGATATGGACACAATGGGAACAAGCCTCCCACCCACTGCTACTCACAACAGCAGTCCACATCCTGAAGGTGCCTGGCCTGGAGACTGAGCAGGCGGAGCATGTCGGCCCTGTGAATGTGTACTGGGTGCCTCAGAGTGATGTAGCTCATCCCACATGTGTTTGTGGAGCCCATTATGGAACAGATGCTGGACCTGACCTCAGGGGACAAAAACATGTCTGTGTGTGCCCCCAGGGGGGAAACAACATTCCCTGGGTTGGTTCCACCTGATAGTATTGCTGGACCAGTACATGAGGAGGCCCCAGGGTGGGACACACATGTGATGTGGCCAGGTAACATGGGCAGATGGGTCTGGAGAGGTGGTCCTACTGGCCAATAGTACATATACATGTTATTGTGTTACTGTTATAGAACATTTGTTGGTAGTAACAATCTACACAATACTGGAACATGTCCAACAGCATGCATAGATATCCCCAATAACACAGAATGTCAGATGTGCAGCAATCACAAAGCAGCCATACCATAGGCATGTATTGAACCATAGTGGCCCTGACAATGGCATGCAGGTGAATAGTCTGTAACAGGCCAGCAATGATAGTGTCCACACAGGGAACATGGCTACAATCACATAGCAGAAAGTGTGGTACAATACAATATCTGTCCCACTGGTAGGTAAGCTGTAGCCATACCTAATGAGTTGTGTGTACAGTTTTTTTATAGCTGATATGTTGGGGGGTGACAGAGATGTGTATTAAGAACTGTGGTAACCTTGCTGTATGAGTTGCTCAGACCTGTTTCCATCTTTATGTCTTTCAGCCAAGATGTCACATGCATGTTTGCCATTGTATTCAGCGGCAGAGAATAACGAGCTGATCAGATACTTAATCCAGCACTAACCTGTGCTGTTTGGCAAGACCGCACATGACCAGCAGGAGTGGACTGCCCTGTCGAACAATCTAGTCCACAAGGTCAATGATGTTGGACTGCACAACCGCAGTTATGAGCAGGTCCGGCATCATTGTACTGACTTGCTTCGCAATGCCTGTCGGCATGCTGCTGCAGTCCAGGGGGATCACCTCGTCACAGGGGGGGACCATGCCATCCATCCCTCCTGACATGTGTGAAGGAGCTCCTAGCCAGCCTCATGACACGTGCCCGTCCGGCCAGCCACCAACCGCCAGACACCTTTGTCGTGGTGGGTGTCACCCATACACTGGCAGAGGAACATGCAGGTATGGACACAGGGCACATTAGTATATCACTGTTGTGTATACATCCGCATCAGTACAGGTAGAGCATGCATATCTGACATCTCATAGATATATTGTCTTGCTGCAAAGTAGTGATAAACAGATGTCCAGATGTGGTAGCATTGTGGAAATGTACTGTTGATGTATTGTAATACTGCACCCACCCTGTAGCACTGCCACAGGTGTGGCCACTGATATTGCATCTCTCATCCTCTTATGTAGGTCCCTCCAGGATACCACCAAGGCAGCAGAGTGTAGCTGGTGAGTATGGTTTATGTAGATGCTTGCCAACACACTGGGCATGTAATGGTGATGGTATATTCCATGCACACATTTAACATGCCTACCCAGAATGCATGCTGTACATGTGCATGTATTGTTGCTGTGAAATGCATGGCATCACAGGGGTGACCATGATGGGGTAATGGAAGGGTATGTCAGACACCTGCATGATAACTAACATCCTGTCATTGCAGAATGTGTCCACAGGGAGTAACATAATGATGGGTGATATAGCCTACAGTAGGGACATGTTTGGAACAACACCCTTATACAGTGCAACACCAGTGTATATACCTGTAGGGCAATGGCAACTGCCGCAGAGATACACTATGGCATATGGCATTACAGTAGTCTACATTATCAGCTGGGACTAGGCTGTAACATGCGGTGTTCATTGTATGGGACACTGCAAAGTGACACACATTTGTAGGGCTTACTTGTCATGCATCTGCAAAAAGGCTGAAGGAGGGGGGTGTAAACCAGTGCACTGCAGCAGAGATCCTAAGGATGCTAAGAATGGCAGTATCCACAATCCACACATAGTCAGGTTCAGGACCTGTGGCAAATGTAACCCTACCCCCACAGCAATAGCGACGGCAGTGAGTGGACATCAAGGGATGTGCACATGAGTAGACCTTGCAATCATGCAGAGTAGGGGGGGACATGTGTAGGGCAGACTAAACATACACTGGCAATTGCAGATGGCCCACACTGGTATAGCCCTACCAGGAGTTGTAACTGTTGTAGTACACACAACAAACGGTGCCTCAAACTGTCATAGCACACATATGCCCACACAGAGTGTATGCATCGTGGTCAGCATCTACACATCTAACACATTCCATAGACACTGCATGTGAAAGTATAGGACATATGTCACATATTGGGCACATGTACTGTTAAGATATGCAGTGATGTGGTCCCAATGCAGATCACTGAAGGGTGTGTCATATCAGGAAGGATGTGTACACCCGCCATAGCCATGGTATGCTCTGATGGTTGTTAATGTAAGAGTATTGGATTGGTCATACATAGTCCACTTATGTTGAGTGCTGTAAATCAGGCATCAGGCATTCACAAATGACAACTGTCCGCATATCATCCCAGGTATGTGTTGCTGAAAAACATAGGGGCTGTGAGCATTAAAGCTGACATAACTGACACAGTACTACACATTCTGCAATGGGTTGTACATCTGTGAGTTGTAGTGCACAGTACATGTCAGGGTGCAGAACAGGTGCACAGCAATGCTGTGTACATGGGTGCAGTGGTATCCAGGGGAAGGGGCATCACCTAGTGACACAGCACATGTATCACACATATGTGTACTATTGCTACCATGGCTTGACTATAGCTGAACTACATGCTGTTCTGTACCATATGTTCTGCATGTTGACAGATGGGTAATAGGAGGACTGTGTGTACTATCATTGTGCAACCTCACCTGCGTGTGTGTGTGTGTGTGTGTGTGTGTGTGTGTGTGTGTGTGTGTGTGTGTGTGTGTGTGTGTGTGTGTGCATCCTGGTGGTTAGTTAGTTTGTCTGAAGGGTCACTGTGGTGAAGTGGAGGGAGGTTGATGCATGTAGGATGTGTGTGTGCATGTATGTGTTTGTTTGGGTGGCCATGTATGCACATGTGAGATTGTGGGGTGTTCATACGGCTGTTCCTCCCTATGGGGCCATACAGTACATGGACATGGACTGCCACATTACACACCAGGAATACCTGTCATGTGTGTAATCACAGGACAGCTGATAGTATAATATGGTTTGTAGCATGGAACAGGCATCGAGAGGGAAGGTAGATACCAGGTACACCCTTAATATCACTTTCAGCAGGGAGGTCACCTACAACCCACATATGCAGCACTACAGATGCATTGGGGAAGTACTAGTCAACACCAGGAAGTGTCTCCATATATTACAGTTGTTACATGATAGGTTGAATGAGCAGCATATCTGGTATGTACTGAGCATTATATACACATGCCACACCAGTGCATGACATTATGGATAGAACATAATAGCCCACACATATAGGGGCCATGTTCATGATGTCCGGACACACAGAGGGTGCATACTGAACGACAGCAGTCAGGCCATGTAAAACCACTACATACAGGTCAGGCAGGTAATGTAGTAACAGGACTTGTGGTGTGACTGCTTGTGTAGGCATTTAGAGGACTGATATGTTAAGGAGTGTTATCAATGTGTGCATGTTAACAAGTGTGATATGGGATGGGGTACCACATGGACATATATGTAGGACTGACTGTAAAGCCATGGACAGGTAGGTATTATGGATGTCTGTGTGTGTGTGTGGGGGCAATGCTGTACAGGTTTTAAAGTTCATTGATTGTTTTCCCCACAGGTGGCGAGGTGGGTCAGGGTCCCTCCTGCATGCAATTGCATGCAATCTGATGTTGGAGACCATCCAAAGATGATGATAGTACTGTTGAGGCACAGTTGAGGTTGTCAGGGGCTGTCACTGTGCCAACATTTGACATCCCCCTTTTAGTCACCCCAACCCCGCACACAGTTTCATTGCCTATACATAACCCATCACCAGTGGCCATAGTGGACAGACAGCTGGCGTTTGGTGGCAGTCCACAAGGAAAGTGTGGTAACCATGCCTACTGTGTCCAGTCACAACAAGCATAGCCGGATGCCCAGCAGGGCACCACATAGGCAGATGTCCCAGGGTGCTCGTGGTAGGACCGTTGGACATCATGCTCCTGGCATAGGCGACATAGCTAGCACCAGCAGGTGCATGCTTCAGGCTGCCATGGTGGCACAGGCATGTATGGAATGTTACACCAGACAGGGCCTGATGCTGCAGAGGGCTGCTCTCGCATCTCTAAGTGACAACCTCTGTAAACTGTCTGGTGCCATCCATGCTTATACTGTGCTCACGGATAGATGGCATGGTGAGATGATGGCCCTCATCGGCCGTGGTGTGTCTATGTTTCAACGTGTGGTGGGGATGCGGCAACGGATGCATGGTAATGGCCCAGCAACACCAACAGCTGGCAGTCAATGTGGATATTTTAGGACATCAAGGGGCTGCAGTAGTGGCAGTAGCAGCCCCGGCAGTGTGGGGGGTGTGCTGTTCACACCACAGCTGGCCACATGCACGTGGTCCTGGCCAGTCCCATGAGGGACCTGTTACCAGCAGACATTTGTCATCAGCAGATGAGAGTAGCACATCGAGACCTGTACCTGAACGTGCCCATGGAACCCCTGGCAGGCACAGTCTACCAGAGGCAGTGAACTGCACACCCTACCAGGTATGGTCTGCAGCTGCCCATAAACAACTCTGTAGGACAGCCACATGGCAGAACTGTGTGCATGCATACCCACACAATATGTAAACACACCTAGGGCATCCCCATACCTACACACATCACATCACCCCACCAAGCTTACCACAGTACACCCCTCACCCACACACATGGTGTCAAATGTAAGGCCCACCCTTGGCCTCTGGCAAACCAACATCACACCTTGTGCATATGATGATACCTGTGCCACATCCCTGTCATCCATACTATTAATGCAAGGACAGGCTGATATGGTTATGATGCACATGGTGACTGTACTACAGTGTACCACAGTAATGCAGTGTAACATGTTGTAGGGAGTAAAGTGTAATGCATATATGGCAGGTAGTGTAGCTGTCCAGCAATGATGCCTTATAGCTGTTAGTAACACTGGTTGGTTGTGGTCTCTATAATGTTATCCATTTGTGTTATAAGTGTACATGTGTCAGCACAAGGATGCCCTGTGTGTACAATGGTACCTGTGCCACATCCCTGTCATCCATACCATCAATGCAGGGACAGGCTGATATAGTTCTGATGCACATGGTGACTGCACTACAGTGTACCACAGTACTGCAATGTAAGATGTTGTAAGGAGTAAAGTGTAATGCATAAATGGCAGGTAGTGTAGCCATCCAGCAATGATGCATTATAGCTGTTAGTAACACTAGTTGATTGCAGTCCCTATAATGTTATCCATTTGTGTTGTAGGTGTACGTGTCAGCTCAAGGATGGTCTGCAGTCATATTCCACAACGGGGTATGTCACTGTGGTGACAGCATGGCTGTGACATGTCTGGGGTACAGTTGAGCACATGTCACAGGTTGCTAAAATGGTTATTGCCTGTGCCACATGCACAGGTGATTTGCTGAGGCATGTATACACTGCAACCTGATGTAGACCCATCCACATACATGCACACTGTTACTTGGCAACACTGGGACTAGACCCCTACCTAGCTATGTAGTGATACTGAAGTGTGCGGCTTACATTGCACACACCACACAGCATTTAGGGTGAGGTGTGTCCCAGGTTACATGTTACATGCAGAACATTCCCAGACATGTACAGTATGCTAATGGGGATGTAATGGGTGTATATGGACAATACGTAGTGTGACATACCATCATATACACATTAGCAGATACATAACAGCCAGACACTCATCTGAGATACCAGGGCCTATCTCTGCTAACTAACTTGAATGTGTGTCCAATGTGTTACAGGTAGGCTACACACAGCACATGCATAACTGGCTTGGATTGTGGTATCAGCTGCCTGTATGGTTGATGGTGACAGTGGTAACCATAACATGGGTACATGGGACATATACCGGGTGTACCTTGCTGTAATGACAGTGAACACAGCACCCACATCCCCCAGTGGATATTGTACTCCTTGAAACCCATGATGACACTCTGCCATGCCCACCATTGCACATTGGCCATGACTGCGATACAACCCATAGTATACCCCAACAGTGGTACTACAGGGATATGCATCTAATGCACATGCCACACACATAGTAGGGTGTTGCATTGTCATGCCTGACCTATGGGCAGCAACAATACTATCTGTACTACTGTGTGGCAATAGGTATTGTAATAGGAGTATGTGGCCTCAAAATGCTGTACCCTACAGATATACGAACATACACAACTGCACACACATGCCAGAACACAATGGGTATCCCATGCCTATCAACCCATTTGTAAAACACTGTTGTGCTGGTACTGCAGGGCTCATGTAGCCGGTATGGGTGGGAATTTAACAGGGTACATGTAATGTCCCATACAGCAGCAGCAGCCACAACTGACTATGGCAGTGGGTGTTGCATTGGTTGCGAAGGCCTTCATGGAATTCCCAAGTACAGGAGGACTAACACACAGACACTGCTATACTCAGTCAGGCAAATGTACACATGTGTCAGTACAGGGGTGCATCACTGCAGGTGGTCATAGCTGTGAACCTAGCTATTGTCCATGGGGAGATGGGTTGTGTAGGGATTGTGTGTACAGTGGTATCCTGCCACCTGCCAGGTGGCAGCAGGCAATCTATCAACAGACACTACTGTGGTGACCCTCAGGGTGAGAATGGCATGCATCAGCTAATCCTCCAGGTGCCTCCTGCACATGGCCACTGAGGTGATCAAGTTGACATGTATGCAACATGCATTACAACACATGGTTAGTGTCTGTGATGGAGATCTGTACCCAAGCATGTTCGGTTGACTGTGGTAGTGTAGTGGAGGTACCCATGGCATGTGGTGCATACAGGGTGACATCTCCTATGTGTACCAGTTCTTACACAGCTGGGCAGACAGGTCAGTGTTAATCAAGCTTAGGTTGCCTGTACATATCCCAGCTGGATACCTGCTATCTGCACATCTGTACAGGGACTGACAGTCATCAGCTTGGCAAGTAGCTATGCAGTAGCATATGTGTGTTGACAGATAGACATCTAACAACAATATGTATGCCATAACTACATGTCGGAAGCCCTCACTAACATGTGGTGTACAGACGGTAGTCTACAGTTACATTCCACATGATGGATCATTACCCAGTAAGGGGTATATACTGTGACACAGCTCACACACTAGGGATACAACAGGGAGGCCTTGGTGTCCAGCTATGCCCGCGGGTGTGCTTGTTGTCCATACTACATTTAGCAGTCTGCTCTTGCCTGGGTTAGCACTGTCAACAGTAGTACTGCTATGATACACTACATGCCAGTATGACAGCACATACTTTGGGCTACTACACCTGCATGTAACACATTCACATGGATAACAGTGCTGTACAGGCCTCATATATGTCTGTGTCCCACACATGACACTCACACCCTTTGCTACTGTAATGACGGCACATAGGTGCATGTATTGTACATGGCATTACATGCACTTATTACAGATTATCAGAGTGGGTGGTGTGACTTGGTTACCATGGCTAAGCCATGCTTAGCAAGTAGAAACATTGCTGCAATATTGCAGCTGTACTGATTTGCACACTGGTAAGCGATGCCTACACTGTGTAAGCACCTATACATTTACCCATAGCTCAGCACTGCTTAGCTTCACGCAAACCCATGCAAACGTGCTTATAGCTGTTCAAAACTGCCTTAACCACTCTGTATCCAACAGCCCTTGTTCTGCTCAGCAAAAAAAATGAACAACCCTTGCAGGTCTTGAACCTAGGACCCCATACACTGAAGTCACAGCAGTTAACCACTAGGCCATGACCACTGTGAAGGCAGCTGTTGTTTTACCAATATAGCTGTCAATACACATATTGAGTAGTATTGCACGATTGCCTTTAGTTCCTAAATTGTGTAGTCTTTGTTATTAATATGACTGTTTCATCACATATGTTGGTTTATCATAATGTACACATAGCAGATACATATGGTGAGATACATCTGGGAGGGTATACATAACTTTGAGGTTTACTCATGACAGGAATATGGTTGTATACATATAATAGGTCTATATATGTCTACATGTACATACACATGTATACTCATACATATGTCTGTATACACATCTGTATAGTGCTACATATATATGGCCATGTGTACATCTCTTCATATGTACATATATATATATATATATATATATATATATATATATATATATATATATATATATATATATATATATATGTATATATAGATATATGTATATATAGATATACGTATATATATATATATATATATATATATATATATATATAGATAGATAGATAGATATATGTGTATGTATATATATATATATATATATATATATATATATATATATATAGCTATATATGTATGCACATCCTATGTGTACAGATATGCCTAGTTATGTTGGTATATATGTAGATATCTATAACTATATGTGCATACATATCTAGTCTGATATACCTACTACTGTCAATATATATGTAGATATCCATACGTATATGTGCATATGTATCTCTAGCTGTATAAGTGTAGACATATATTGCTCTGTATATGAATGTATCTGGGTGTTTAAATGTGTGTCTATGTACATATACATATACATCTATATTGGCTAATATATGTGGACATTCTGACACACTCTGGACAGTCCAGAGCTATACACAGAACCCCTTAGTGCAAGACATGTGGACCTAGCCTGACAATGTGTAAGTTAACAGCCATGTAGATGGGTATAACATGTAATGACTGGTGTACATTTGCCCCCATAGGTTATGCATTCACACACCCCTGTCAGTCCTGACATATAATAACCGCTAGTACAGAGGTGCCATGGCCACATACTACCCTCTAGATATTGACATACATCTGTGCAGCAACTCACTGCTCTGTCTGACATACATGACTGTTAAGGGAGGCCCAGCAGTAGTACATCTGGCAAGTATCTGGACATGACATCTCACTGGGTAAGTACACTAAGCTGCTAGGCATGTAACAAAGCACTGTGCAGGCTACAGCAGACTGGCTCAACACTGGCATACATTTCCTATGGGGGAATGCACATGTACCTACATATATAGCAGGCTCTACAGGCATGTCACAGCACAGAATACAATACATCTGTGTGAAAGTGCATAACCACAACCAATGTGAAATCAGCCACAGCCACATATTTATTTTATTTATTTCCAGTTTGATAACCGGGGAAGTCCACTGGGCCCGAAAGCCCGTTTTCAGTGGAGGCCCGGGGAGAAAAGCTCCATGATAATACATTACACACAAAAACACAGCAGAACAGATCTAAACTAATACACACAAAAACACACTCTGTTCTAATAGCATAATACTTTAACAATTTCCAAACAAGAATGAGGTGCATTGGGCACTATACATAAGAAAAAGATATATTAGTGCAACTGTGAATGTTAGTAAAGTAGGAAAGGAAAGGAAATTATAGATAGAGTTTGAATGCAAGAGCAGGGATGCATAGGAAAAACGAAGAAGAAGCAAAGAAATTAAAGGAGAGGTGTCAGAAGAGGATAGAAAAAGAACAGATAACTAGTGTTCAAATTGTGGTTGAATCCAGGAGACCACCTTGAGAAAAAAGTCAAAAGATTTAAGGTGAGAGTAAGCATAGCACTTGAAGGAAAATAAAGAGTTTATTCAGGGAGGAAGGAGGAGATAATGAAGAAGAGAGGGGAGCTAGGGAGAGTGTCAGAAGAAGGGGAACCAGGGGGGTGGGATGGAACTAGGATAAATTGAGATCTAGGTAGGAAGTATACAATTACATTTCCAATTTTGGAAAAGGTGAGAATGAAGAAGAGATTTAAAGTGTTCATAGTTTGTAGTGGCTCTTAGAAGGGAAGGAAGTGAGTTCCATTTTTTTGCTGTAGTATAGGAAAGTAGGAGTTGGCCAGGGGGTCGTTTGGGTTTGTAAACTGAAATAAGATTTTGGTGGCTAGATCTTAGGGGCCTTGGAGGATTGTATATGGTGAAGGTATTAGATAATGCTGGGCAAGCAGTGGGTTTAAAGATTAGTTTGTGTGCAGTAGTAAGTTGGAGGAAATTGAGTTGATTAGGGAGTTCTAGCCATTGAAGACCACGGAGGCAGATGCAGTGGTGTGTAGAATGAGTGGAGTTAGTAGCGAATTTGGCAATTTTGTAGTAGCAACTTCAAGTTTTGTGGAGATAGAAGTGGAGAGATTGGATAGAAGAGGAGCACCATACAGTAGAGAAGGGAGAAGGAAGGTAGTGGCGAGAGTTTGTCTTGAAGATGGAGTAAGAAAGTTTGCATTTCTATAAAGCATACCGAGCTTCTGATGAGGTTTCTTTATGTTTAGTTGAATATGATTATTAAATTTCAGGTGTTCATCAATGGTTACTCCGAGTAATTTAGCACTACTAACAACTTCTATTGAGGACTGGGAGAGGCTAGAAATTATGAAGGATGACTTATCAGGAGTCAGAGCTTTTGAGGGGGAGAAGAGAATGATGTGGGATTTATTGGCATTGAGGGAAAGATGATTTTGAAGCATCCAATTTTCTATGGTTGTGAAGGCCAATTGGGTTTTGGCTTGGAGCTCGGGAAGGTTGGGCGCAGAGCAGATAACAGTGGAGTCAGCAGCTGTGGTAACATTCCCATAGCCAATTGCATGGAAACACACTCCAATATCTAAGAACATTATGATGGTGTTAGGCCTTTTCATTCATTGTGAGCAGAAACTCGATCTGTTGTTTGGCAAACAGCATCTCAGATGGATTGGGGCTTTACCTGTAACAACAAACACTGTGGAAACAGGGCAACACACAGGAGGGGGATGTGCCTGACCTGACTACAGACTGTAAGTGCTGCTACACTGCATTTGGAGTAATGTTGGTTTAACAGGGTGTGTGTGGATATGGCTGTCCTACATGTTTTAATACCTGCCATGTCAGTGCTATGTTTATGAGGGAACCCCCATCTGTAGGGTCATCGGCAGGGTGTGTGTACAGTGTGTACTTATGGTAAGCTAACGGAATATTACAGTATATGGACTATCTGTTCAACACCATCCTCAAATGTGCCACTCACACACTGACCCTACATATACTGGGCCACTACACAGTGTGATCCGATGCCTGTCTGTCGTACGGGACATGTGTGTGTATGGCCCTACAAACATGTAAGCCGATAGGGTAACATACAGTGGAGCAGCATGTAACATCAGATAGAACGGGACCAAGAACAATGACATCTACCACAGTCTGTACACAGGCCAAAGTACATATTAACAATACACACACTGTCGACATTTACCATAAGTACACAGACATCAGTACTGTACACACAACCACAGAATGACCAGGTTATGTCATCAAATATAACCCCTACTATACATAACATGTGTAGCAGTCTGATATTTCACTGGCTTGTTATCAGATATGATGTCACTAATTATGGTGTACAGCACATATGCACCTCTTACTGCATGACATATGTACAAAGGTTGACAGAGTTGTGGCTGGAGGCACATACACAGGGCCAATATTGACATGTTGCTGTGATAACCTCATACTCTTACTGTTAACAGGGTTTGTTGCAACATATGTCCTATGAGGGATATGAAGTCAGTAACTCTCTCCGCTATCACCATCTACAGACTGCAATCCTCACACTATCTTCTGCAGTTCACAGATAGGTGCTCTGTGGGTAACACATGAAACAAAAGGCACCACACACTGCCCAGTCTGCCAATGACCCTACAGATGGGGGTTCCCTCATAAACATAGCACTGACATGGCAGGTATTAAAACATGTAGGACAGCCATATCCACACACACCCTGTTAAACCAACATTACTCCAAATGCAGTGTAGCAGCACTTACAGTCTGTAGTCAGGTCAGGCACATCCCCCTCCTGTGTGTTGCCCTGTTTCCACAGTGTTTGTTGTTACAGGTAAAGCCCCAATCCATCTGAGATGCTGTTTGCCAAACAACAGATCGAGTTTCTGCTCACAATGAATGAAAAGGCCTAACACCATCATAATGTTCTTAGATATTGGAGTGTGTTTCCATGCAATTGGCTATGGGAATGTTACCACAGCTGCTCCATATGCAATCAGCTAGAGGAGGGCTGCAATTCATGCAGAGGCCATCAGCTGATCATGAGCATCACTTAAAATATGCATGTTGCTGCCTAAGTAAATCAGGTGTAGGTCTCCACATCCACCAGAGAGGGAGTGAGAGAGGCTGACAGAGGCAAAGAAAAGTCAGGGAGGGGTGGGAGAGTAAAACTTAAGCATGTTTGTGTTACACACCTACCAGCACATGGTATCAAATCCGTGACTATGTAGTGGTATCACATTTCTATGCAATTATTGGATGCACCATATAGGTTACATGTTGAGGAGCCCACAAAATGTATATGTGATGGTGAGTGACATCTGCAAAAAGGATATAGCAGCTATATGGTAGGTGTAGTACATGTGCCTGTCCGCATGAACAGGTGCCAGCGTCAACACAGCCACACTCTCACAGGGACGCACACACATTGACACACTTGGCAGGGCCAGGAATGCAACACATCACTAGTGAGATTCCCACAGCACATTACTGTGCAGGTATCACATGCACCACAAGGGTCATACTGAGGTTATATGGACAAAGAGTATGTGGAAGTGTCTGACATCAGACAGCATGCTTCAGTATGCCAATGGGGGTTGTAGTGAGTGTGAATGTGATCATATACATCATACAACACACACACACACACACACACACACACACACACACACACACACACACACAAACACACAGGGTGCCAGTACTGACATACATGGGTGCATTGCTTCACAGGTGTGTAGTGGTCGACTGTGCCAGATGGCTATACGAGGCTAGGTGATGTGTGTACCTTGGCATCAGGCCACATGACAATGGTCTGCATTGTGGCTCAGGGGTGTAGTTTCTGAATTTGCCCACACATGTGGGTATTGTATTCACCATCCAGTTACCAGGGTGACTATTGCGTGTGGCCAATGCTGTTCATTGTTTGCCATGTATGTGTTCCTTAGTGCATGACATGGACAATGTCTGGGATGTGCATACCTCCCACATGCATGTACAGTGCCATGTGGAACTGTACCTGGGGTGTTTGGCCCATGTTGTGTACACAGATTTTCATCAGATGTGCCAGTCCTGGTCTCATGTGGCGGGAACTGTTAATGGACAGCAGGTTTACCCTGCACCTACATGAATAGCATGATACCAGTATTCCTTGGTGTCAGTGGCATCTGTCCATACAGGGCATAATTTTCAGGCATGGTATGTCCTTTGTGGGTCACATTTGATGGCACCACAGGTGTTGCAGGTGTCCAGTGGGTAATATGGGTAAGGTGCACTGTCAGCATGTACATGCCTATTGGACTGATGGACAGGGTGCCATGCCCTCTGTAGCCCACTGCAATCACACCATGGTTACTATTAGTGGGCAATATGCAGGGTACTACCAACATAGCGGCTGTTGCCTAGGCAAGTGTATGTGTGTATGAGACATGGGTTGAGAGTGTTCTCTGGGTAATACTAGGGTTGCTAATTTTGTTCACCTGGCCTTCATGTCACATGCAAGGGTATGGATTTTGCACCCCAGCCCACTCCACATTGAGTCCAGTTGTTACACACTCACACCCACCTTGACACAGGATATGAATTATGAACATAAACACACACACACACACACACACACACCTGTTATGTCTGGGATTAGAACTCCTACTTAACTAGTTTATTACACTACAGCACTACGCAGTTATAGGATGTGTAATGGAGATTACTGGAGTACTCCTTCCCCAAAGGTGTATTTCACAGTGACTGACACAGACATAGAAACACACACAAAACCTCCACAACTGCCATGTGTGGGAATAGAACCACTACCATAGTTCTATATCACACTGCAGCATGAAGCTGTTATAGGACACGCCATGGGAATTACTGGAGTACTCCTTCCCCAAAGGTGTATTTCACAATGAATGATATCAGCAGGATTGCCAAAGTAGGGTATTTGAATTGTAGTGAGTGTGACTAGCCTAAAATGCATTGCTCCACAACTGCATGTGTGGGAATAGAACCCCTACCAGAGCTCTATATTACACTACAGCATGAAGCTGTTATAGGATGCACCACAGAGATTACTGGGGTACTCTTTCCCAAAGGTGTATTTCACAATGAATGGCATCAGCAGGATTGCCAAAGTAAGGCATTTGAATTGTAATGAGTGTGACTAGCCTAAAATGCATTGCTCCCTACACAAACATAGAAACACACACAAAACATCCACAACTGCCATGTGTGGGAAAAGAACCCTACCAGAGTTCTATATCACAATACATCATGAAGCTGTTATAGGACACACCATGGGGATTAGTGGAGTACTCCTTCCCCAAAGGTGTATTTCACAATGAATGAAATCAGCAGGATTGCCAAAGTAGGGCATTTGAATTATAGTGATTGTGAGTAGCCTAAAAAGCATTGCTCTCTACACTGACAGAGACACACACACACAGTTGCCATGGCTGGGATTAGAACTCCTACCTAACAAGTTTATCACAATGCAGCAGTACACAGTTGTAAGATGCGGCATGGAGATTACTGGGCTACAGCTTTCTGAAAGGTGTATTTCAAAGTGAATGATGTCAGCAGCCTTGCCAAAATAGGGCAGTTGAATTGTAGTGAGTGTAACTGGACTAAAAGTCACTGTTCTCTACACAGACAGACAGACAGACACACACACACACACACACACACACTCACTTGCCATGTCTGGAATTAGAACTCTTATCCAACTATCGTATCACAATACAGCAGTATGCAGTTATAGGACATGCCACGGAGATTACTGGTCTGTAGTTTTCCGAAAGGTGTATTTCATAGTGAATAACATCAGCTGTCTTGCCAAAGTAGGCCAGTTGAATTGTACTGAGTGTGACTGGACTAAAAAGCATTGTTCTCTGCACAAACAGAGAAACACACACACAGTTGCCATGTCTGGGATTAGAACTCCTGCCTAATTAGTTTATCACACTTCAGCAGTATACAGTTATAGGACACGCCACAGAGATTACTGGGCTACAGCTTTCTGAAAAGTGTATTTCACAGTGAAATACATCAGCAGCCTTCACAAAGTAGGGCAGTTGAATTGTAGTGAGTGCGACTGGACTAAAAAGCATTGCTCTCTACACAGACAGAAATACACACATACACACAGTTGCCATGTCTGGGATTACAACTCCTGCCTAGCTAGTTTATCACACTACAGCAGTATGCAGTTACAGGATGCACCATGGAGATTATCGGGCTACAATTTTCTGAAAGCTGTATTTCATAATGAATTACATCAGCAGCCTTGCCAAAGTAGGGCAGTTGAATTGTAGTGACTGTGACTGGACTAAAAAGCATTGCTCTCAACACAGATAGACACACACACACACACACACACACACACACACACACACACAGTTGCCAAGTCTTGTATTGGAACTCCTAACTAACTAGCTTATCACACTATGCAGTTATGGGTCACGCCACAGAGATTACTGGGCTACACCTTTCCCAAGGGTGTATTTCACAGTGGATGACCTCAGCAGGCTTGTCATAGTAGGGCTATGGGGAGGGCAGTGTGTGTGCATGGGCTATAACCCATTCATCTAGAGGCTGGCATTCCTCATGCGGGCACACGCAGGGTTATATTCCAAAAGTACGTGTATACAGCTGCTAGATGACTACTTATTTGTAGTCATGTTAAACAGCTAGCACTTGCACCACATAGTCTGTAATGCTGATGGATACCGGTGGCTAATTTCTACAGTGAGTGACATTTACACCTCATGCGGTTGTAGCCATTTGGCTGTCTGCTGGGTGGGACAGACCTCATAATGGATGGCTCCTTGTCACAGTCACTGTCTTCCACACATCTATGTATGTCTACTTTTGGCTTATTTTAGTGTGTTGTCCTTGGATATGTGTCTGTATTCCTATCCACTGTGTGTGCAAGGTATGACTGGTGCATATTGATGACTATGCAGTAACATCTGCAAATGCCAGATATGTATTGTCCACTGTTGTTTGCAGACATGCACTTCATTTGCATTACTGTGGTTTGTCCACATGGCCTTGCATATGGCTTATGTGGAGTGTATTATGTTGTTATTTGGATGTCCATGACATAACATGCATTGGCAGTACATGTGAAACACAGGGCTTTGGCAGAGACCTGTGGGCCATTAGGTGCTGCTGTGAGCCAGATGTGGCAGGCTGTTGCATTCTGTCACTCCTACAGTCTCAGATCACCATACAGTATATTCCCCTGAGGTGACAGGGTAGGTGTGATAGGTGTTCATGCCAATACCTTCTATCAGTCTTGATCAGGTGGTGTGGATGCTGGTGTGGATGCTGGCAGGGTGTTGTAGGTAGCACCCTGCCAGCATCCACACCACCTTCTATCAGTCTTGATCAGGTGGTGTGGATGCTGGCAGGGTGCTACCTACAGCTAGGGACACACCTGCATGGGATACCTGCACTGCATGCTGTATTCTTCCACTATTGCCATATACAAGTGGGATCATATTTTACCCATTCCCCACAGCAGGGATATGACCAGAGAGGTACCTGTGGGTGGTGTTTGCATGAGCCATGTGTGCTATGGACACTACTTGCATCTGACACACAGATGTGCACGGAGCATTCCAGTTATGCTGGCGTGTGCAGGTACATCAGCTGTTTCCCAATACATCAGTCCTACCTCCTTTGTGATCTGCAAGTGCCCGGGCTGACATCACCAGTATCCCCTACTACAGGACCAGTTAACCTGATGCATAACTGTACAATTCCAAGGGTGTCTCCATTTCACGGTGACACAATATATACTGTATGTCTGGGGTTCTTTCCCCTGTGTACTGCTTGCATATCTAGCCCAACAGCCATGCCATGTCAGTCTTTCAGATAGTGACACATATTACCACCATACATTTACAGTGGCTTACTGCTAGCATGTGTTATACAGTTGGGAATTGTCTTTGACACTGCAGTTGTAAGGGCTTGTCGCTATCATCAGTAGTAGTAGGCAATAGCCACCAGGTCTTACCTCAACATGCATACATACTGACCACTCTCACAAAATATGAAACACACACCAACCTAACACACACTGACCTGCATATTGTGCAAATTCTGCAACCTATCTTGCTACCTTGGCCACCTCTGGGCATCTGTGCTCCCCTGGTATTATACCAACTCATACATGTTACTACATGATACCACAATATAAGGATAAAATGATTGACTTCAACAATTGGCTAAGCTTATGGTGTCATTCAAAGGGGATCCAGTATCTGTCTGCCTGGGATGACATGATTGACAGACCACGTTGCTTTGCCAGAGATGGTCTGCACCTGTCGCCCCTGGGATTCAGGTTACTGGCTAAGGCTCTTGCCACCCCTATAGTGCCTTTTTAGGCAAACTTCAAAGGACAAAACCACCACCGTAACAGGTACAAGCATGCAAAATCTGAAGGTAATGCTACTCAATGCTAGAAGTCTAAACCTCAAAATGCACTCTCTCGAGGCACTCCTAAAAATGGAGAACATCGATATCTGTGCAGTAACTGAGACCTGGTTCAAGGCTCCAGAGAGCACCCCTGCAATACCAGGCTACAACTCTTACCACACTTTTCGGCCACCAAACCAGGACAGAAACACTAAAGGTGGAGGAGTGTCAATATTCACCAAGGATATTCACACCACCAGGCTAGTTGGCCAACACAATGTGTCTGAAATTCTCCAAGTGCAACTAACACTAGGTAAGACTGCAATCCAAATTGTAGCTTGCTACAGATCCCCCACCATACCCCAAGATTCTCACTACACCTTTTTAAACACACTGGAAAATATTAAGATAGAACCAAACACCCTAATACTGGGTGATTTTAACTACCCTGCCATTAATTGGGAAAACTACTCATGTCCCAACACCTTTGCACGGTTCTTGGAATTCATAAATTCCAACGCCCTGGATCAACTAATCCATAGTCCCACCAGGGGCTCCAATATCCTAGACCTGGTCATTACCAACATGGCAAATCAATGCTCCATACCTATGGTCACCCCCTTGTTAGTCAGGTCTGACCATAAGCTAATCACCCTTAACATCCACATCCCACCCCCACCCCCAGTAAAGAAACCACCATAAAAAACTTCTCCAAAGCCAACTTCATGCTACTCAAGTCAGAAGTGACAAACTTTATGACACCTATGCAGACGGGAACTGAAAGTTCAACTGCTGAATCCTACACTAAGGCACTGTACGAGCACATCCACTCATGCATGGATCGTGCCATCCCAAATAGAACCAAAATGCTCTCATCCAAAAAAGGAAGCCAATCTGGTGGTCCCCTGCCATAAACAAACTTTACAACAAAAGGAAGAAACTTTTGCAGAAAAGAAGAAAATCCCAGGATGCAAAAACTCCCTTACTAGCCTCAGTAAGAAACTGAGATGCCTCATAAAATCCTCCAAAGCTAGTTATGAAAATAAAATTGCCAAAGATTCCAAAGACAACCACAAAGCATTCTATAACTATGTCAAGAATCTAAATGGCAATGCTCAGATCTGCTCTGAGCTAAAACAGAATGGCAATAAATATACTGATCCAAAGGATATTGCCAATATCCTGGCAGATCGATTCAGTGCCAACTTCACCCCCCTCTCACCCCCTAAATGGCCCATCTCAATACCGGAAGATTGCCAAATTCCAGTAATAACGGCCACACAGGTACAAAACGCACTCTCTAAAGCCAAGAATACAGCATCCATGGGACCAGATGACATCCCGGGCTGTGTACTACATGAACTACAATATGAACTGGCACCTCACCTAAGTGTCATGTTTAATCATAGCCTCACCTCAGGTTTCGTGCCCACTGAGTGGCGCAGAGCTACAGTTATCCCAATCCACAAGGGGGGCTCCACCTTGGATCCTGGAAACTACCGACCCATCAGTCTGACAAGCCTTATCTGCAAGGCCATGGAGCGTATTATCATGGAACTTATAAACAAAGACATTGGCAACCTTCAAACACTGGACCCCACCCAGTTTGGGTTTGTGAAGGGCCGATCTTGTCTCCTGAACCTGATTGACTTCTTTGAATCAGTCTCCAGAGCCATGGACAAGGGTAAGGTGGTCCACACAGCCTATCTAGACCTTGCCAAGGCCTTTGACACCATCCCCCACTCTGGAATCATAGATAAACTTACTAAGTTGGGTATTAATCCCTATGTCACCCAATGGGTTGCTAAATGGCTTACTGATAGAACCCACACTGTAAAAGTAGCCGACTCCAAATCCAGCTCCAGACAAGTGACAAGTGGAGTACCTCAGGGTTCAGTCCTGGGGCCGCACTTGTTTGGCATCTACTTCTCTGAAGTACAGGTCAACACTAAGGGACTCTGGCTAACAACGATTGCAGATGACTGAAAACTGGGAGCCATTATTGAATCCCCAAATGATGTGGATACTCTACAAAAGGGCCTTACAGAAACAGATGCTTGGTGCCTGAGCCATGGGCTCAAGCTCAATGCCAAGAAATGTATTGTTATCCCCTTTGGGAAAAAACATGTATCCATGAATTACCATATAGGTGGCAGTACACTAAACACAGAAAGTGTGATAAGAGACTTAGGGACACAGGTGGACAGTGGTCTCACCTTCGATAACCACATCGCCACAACAGTCAGGAAATCCTTCTATGTGGCACACCTCATCACGAAGGGCTTTTCATCCAGAAAAAGGAGGTCATTGTCCCACTGTACTCATCCCTCATTAGACCCATTATAGAATACAACGCCCCATTTGGTATGTACCTCTCAAGACATCTGCAACAACTGGAAAGGCCTCAGAAATACCTCACTAAAAGAATCACAGGCCTAAAGCAGATGCCCTACGTTGACCGCCTTAAAAAACTCCAGCTATACTCTGTCGCATGTCTACTCAGAGGCGATCTCTGCTCAACATACAAGGCCATGTCAAACCCAGAGCTGTTGGACATGCTACACTTAAAGAAATCCCAATCCCTCAGAGCTACACACTCCAGGGATCTAAACCTTGTCATCACAATGAACAAAACATGCTGGAGGGATAGGTTCCTGACCCAGAGACTCCCCAGACTCTGGAATAGATTGCCCATACATGTCAAGCAGAGTGCCTCTTTGGACCTCTTCAAGAGGAACCTTGACATTTGGATGGGAGAAAGGAAATTCACCCCAGGGATCACGTCAGTCGCCCTGCTAGACAGGGGTCCAGGAAAGTAAATAATGTGGGAAGAAATAGCCAGGGAATTGTTATGGCTAGGCTTGTATAGGCCCTAGGGCTGATAGCCTAGTACCAACCTATGAACCTATGAACCTATGAACATTTATACACAGGATTGGGAGGGGGTCACACCTGACTGTTACTACATTTCTTTGCTGGATTGGGGGAGGGGCACACCTGACTGTTACTACATTTCTACACTGGATTGGGGGAAGGGGCACACCTGACTGTTTCTACGTGTCTACATAGGAGTGGAGGGGGCACACCTGACTCGTACTACATTTCTACATAGGATTGTGGGGGGACACACCTGACTGTTACTACATTTCTACACAGGATTGGGGGTCACAGTTGACTGTTGCTACATTTCGACACAGGATCGGAGGGACACACCTAACTGTTTCTACATTTCTACACATGATTGGGGGGGCACACCTTCCTGTTTCAACGTATCTACATAGGATGGGGGCACACCTGTCACTTGTACACATTTGCTATGACTGTACTGGGGGGAGGTTAATCGTAGGCATCATTCAGAGGCCATATCACAGCCTCTGTTTGTGTTTGTCTATACCTGTCTTGCTGGCTGAGACTGTTGTTGGGTATGTGAACCTCCCTGACTGGCATGTGTGAGTCATATGGACACACATGACTTCCAGCACATTTCTTGCAGTGGTTTTTGTCACCTTGTGCAGTACTGACTACTATGGTGACTCCAGTATTTGTTACAGATGTCATGGTGCCACTATGGGTGTCTACTATCTGCTGGCATACCATTCAGCCACCCAATTCCCTTGCGTTCTCACATCCATACCATAGATACAGGTAACAACACATTCCACTCCATTCGGCAATTGGTAGTTTGATTGACTTAAATTGTGGGTGTACCAGTATTGAGGATGGTGCTGGAGGGCTGCCTATGTTGGATGCACATAGTACACTCCCTATACATGGTTGAGCACAGGTAGTGTCATGTTTGGCATCCATTTTACTGTATGTGCAAGTCAGAGAGAGGTGTCATTCCCTGGGTCCCTACTGTGTCAGTGTATGTGCATGTGCATTGCCTCTTTGCCAAGGTCAGGGCATACTGGGCATGCCTCCATCTGCCTACTGGGGCAGGCTCAGGTTGTTCCTCCTCTGAGTCACGTTGTGCCTGTGCAGGCCTTGCCATTGGTGGGGGGGTGTGGCCCTGCCCCATGCTGTTCCTGCTGCAGCTGTTTCCACAGGATCATATTGTGTAGCATGGCACATGCCATAACAATTTGAGTACATGTAGCTGGTGAGAACTGCAAGGCTCTACCGATGTGTCCAGGCACCGGAACCGTGACTTGAGCATCCCAAACACACGCTCTATTATATATCTGGTTTGTGCATGTGCCTCATTATGGCGTTCTTGTTTGGGTGTGTGTGCATTTCTGATGGGTGTCATCAGCCATGGCTCCAGTGCGTGACCAGCATCCCCTACTAGGTGACCACAAGGGATGTCCCTGTTGGCAAATCTCCGGTACAGCTGCGTCAGATGCCAGATGTGGGAATTGTGCTAGATTCCAGCACAGCCAGCACACACATTCATTATAATGCCCTGGGCATCGCAGACAACCTGGCAGTTGATGGAGGGGAAGCCCTTGTGGTTGATGTAGACCCTACCCTGCTAACCGGGTGGTGCTTTGATGCACATGTGCGTGCAGTCTATACCATCCACTACCTCAGGGTATTCTGCTATTTGGTGAAAGAGACGCATATTGCTGGTCAACACCTCACAGGTGTTGAGGAAATATACATGCTCACAGACATGTGCTGACATGGCATCCAGGAACTGGTGGAATATTCTGGATGCTGATGCCTGTGAGAGCCCCATGATATCTCCATTTGAGCTTTGGGAGGTACCTGTGGCTAGTATTCCTAGGTCTACACATACATTGATATCCACTGGGATGGGTTCCGCTCTGTTAGTTCGGTGTGTCAGGCATGGCCGGCACAGCTCAACAATTTGCTGTAGGAGGTCTCTGTCCACCCTATAGTGCTCCACTATCTCCATCTCATGTAGCCCGTGGTAGGTTACCCTGGGTCTGCACACCCTTCTCCGAATCTTCACTGTGGGTTGGTCGACAGCATTCACATCCTCACCACCCTCAGAATCTTGCACATGTTGTTGTATGATAGCTGCTGCAGCCCCTATCATTTCGTTGTTTTGTTTGTTAAAAGTTCCCCGCTTGTATACACCAGTTATGTAGAATATCGGAAAACCCAGAGGCGAAGGTGTTTGCATAGTTTATAGTTGTGTTCTGGGCTGGGCTGGTCTGCTGCCTGTGTAATTGGTTGATTCTGACACATTTCACCTGCCAGCTATGCTAGTTCTCCTTGATTAACTTCCTACTACTGTTTTCCCTTCCCATTGCCTTCCTGTTTACGCCCAGGGGTGCGCCACACAAACACAGTGCTCAAATGTGCCCAGAGCTGCTATTTCCTGGTTTACTTTTTTTTTTTTTCTTTAAAATCCGGTGCATGGCATACAGACCCATTTAGGCAATGTAAAGCGTGCTAGGCAGCCTTAGACACACACCCTTGCCTAGCTGTGCTAACCTAGGAGCAGACCTGAGCCACAGGGCTCCAATCCACCTTCAGTATGCCTGACACACACCCTTATGATGTCAGCTAACTCCTAGGCTTGCACCAAGCTATTTCTGCTCTTACATTGTTGGGAGCTGACTAGCATGCTGGGGAAATCTGGGATTCACTATCATTCCCTTAACTTCCATAGGATTTCCTGCTAATGCATAGTTACATGTCTCACACTGAGCCTCCCCCCTTAGCAACCACTACTCACTGACTATGTTGTCTTCTGCCTGCCATTGACTATAATGGCAGAATAGTGATTTTAGTTAGAATGCTTATTTTAGGTTTATTTTCTTATTTTCTCCCAATCTTGTTTGCACGCCGCTGCCCTACGCTTAAACTGCCGAGATCGGCTTAAAAAAATAAAAGTTGATTTTTTTTCAACTGTTTGCAATGCCAATGGCCTTATACTTGGCCACTGGCATGCTTCTTGAAAGATATGCACCCTTTATTAGGAGCTGTCATGGCTCCATTTTGGAATTTGCTGGAATGTACTCTGTTACTGGCGGAGTACATTTCTGCAGATTACACTAGTCCTGCACGGCTGGTTTCCTGCTTCCTGGATCCCAAATTCACCTCATTTGCATGGATTTCTCCTGCAAATGGGGTAATGTGCATACAGGGGCAGAGTCTGTGGAGGACTAGTGCAGGAGCACTCGTGCACGCCCCTACAGGCTATTCCGGGATCGCATGGCAGACATATTGCCTGCTGGAGCTCCTGCACTGATCCTGCACTCCGTGCAAGGCTTGCAGAATCCAGGGTATATTTCTTACAACCAATAAAGTACTTGTTTACTTTAATATCTTTAACACATACAACAGTCACTGAAAAGACTCCCCCCCTCCACATTTAAAATATCCCTGACTACAAACTCCACAAAACTGCTTTACTATATATAGAAAGAAAAAGTATACCAACAACTGCAAAAGAAGGGCTCAGAGCAGGTAAAAATACAGCAACCAAAGAGCAGAGCCAAGCCACCACGACTGTTCAGGATAAACACAATAATGCTTCGATGAAAAATGCAAAAAATCTTTATTGAAGAGCTCAAGGTAAGTGCTTTCACAATCTTTGTGGTCGCTTCATCATACTACATCCAAACAAACAGTTTCTCAGCTTAAATGCATAAAGCAATTAATACCTTGTAAATTGAATCAAGTCATTAAGAAACCACAGTGCCTAAAAACAGTGTATAGTAAAAAGACATAGTAGAAATTATAAATATATATATATATATATATATATATATATATATATATATATATATATATATATATATATATATATACATGTATATAAAACCTATTAAATAGCTGCATATTATGCATACTGAGTGACAGTATGTGAAACATACTGAATAGCTGATAGCTGCCTTAATAGAGATGTAGAATATATACAAATATATATATATATATAGAGAGAGAGAGAGAGAGAACTAAACAAAATAAAATAAAATATATGCATATATATATATATATATATATATATATATATATATATATCTGTCTCATTAGTGTTTTAAACTTCTATCTTTAAGAAACAGCTTCAAAGAAACCATTTCATTAACACCAGGTGGTGTATATGCATTTAATTTAAGAATCCACTTTTGTTCTAAAGCTTCGGTGCTATTCTTAATATCACCACCTCTCTTCCCTTCTGATAGAATATCCAAAACAAAAAATTTGAAAATATATGAACTACATTCTTGTTCTATGTGCTTATATAGAGCACTGGTTGTTTTCTGATTGTTAATATCCCTATAATGCTCTTGAATGTGCTCATTAAGCATACGATTCATCTTGCCTACGTAGTAGGCATTGCATGCTGTGCAAAAAGCAAAATATATTAGATACTTAGTTTTGCAATCCGCATAATGTGTAGCCACTATCTCAAAGTTTGGAGCCATAGGAGTGTATTTAAAGCAGGAGTGCACATATTGACACGCTGTGCAATTCCTGCATATATAAGTACCTTTCCTTTGTGACATCTTATTATAACTATTCTATCTAAATAACATAGTTGACGCTTAAGATTTTTCTTATTCTTAAAAGCAAACCTAGGTACTCCAGTATCCATCTAGTTCACCTATAGTCTTTAAAATATTCCAGTTCCATTTAAATACATCACAGAATGTTCCAATATCCCCAGTATATGTGAGTGGAAATCTAAGTTTATTTTGTTCACTAGGGTCATGCCCTATATTATGATCTGTTCTATCCATAAACAAAGGTTTACCTCTGGAGGACCTCTCTGCCATTAATTCAGATACTTGTGTACAAAACATCTTATGTGAATAACCTTGGACTTTAAATTCACTCCCCAAATCATCAAGTGCTGAATGAAGTTGGACATCATCATTATGCAGTCTCATAGTTCTAAGAATTTGTCCTCTTACTACATTTTTACTGACAAATTTAGGGTGCATGCTGCTTCTATGCAGCAATGCATTTCTCCTAGTCGGTTTCCTATATATGCTGGTCTGAATGCCTAAGATGTCACTTTTCTTAAGTTTAACATCCAAGAAGTCTATTTCTTCTAAAGACACTTTACTAGTGAATTTAAGAAACGATGTTGTATTCAGAAACTCAGTAAAGATATTTAGCTCATCTAGCGTGCCTGTCCACAGGAGAAAAACGTCATCCACAAATCGAGTATACCATTTCAGGTATGGTTGAAAAGTTGGACTGGTCAGGAAAGAGGTGCTCTCCCATTCAGTTAGGGCTAGATTGGCGTACCTATTGGCACAAGGAGTCCCCATAGCTACGCCAATCTTCTGAAGGTACATGTCACTACCAAGCAAAATACATTATTCTCCAATATAACTTCTAACATTGAGCATATGAAATTCACTTTATCACTAGAATAACATTGCTTGGAGAACAATAGATGCCTTATATTCTCAATGCCACAAGCATTGGGGATCACAGTAAATAACAATGTGTTATCCATAGTAACAAAAAAGTACTATTTTGTGGTATTCCTAACTACATCATACAGCTTATACAAAAACGTATTGGTGTCTTTTAATACATTGCCTCAGGTCTCAAGTACTGGTTGTAAGGCCTTTTCCACATTGATGGATAAAGGCTCAGTACTCCAGCCTCTGCTGGAGACAATGGATCTCATCGGAGGGGGTATAGAGGTTTTTATGGACTTTAGGTAGTCCATAGATGGAGGAATACAAAGGTATGTCAACAATAAGATATTTGAATAATTCCTCTGTTATTCTTCCTACTATCAACAGGTCAAAAATCATCACAGACCCTCTATCAGAAATAGCTTCAGCTTGTATTGCAGTAATGTTCTGATACGTATCAACATCATTCAATAATAAAAGCATTTGCGAAAGATTGAAATCTTTGTTGAGTACTACTACACCTTCCCCTTATCTGCAGGTTTAATTTCAATAGATAATAGATGTTTTAACTCATAAAGTGCATGATTTTCAGTTGTGCTGAGATTATAATGACCACAATGTGTCCCATCTGCAAAAATATGTCTAATTTTGGCCTCACATAATCAGTCAGCCTATCTTTCCTGAGCGATGTATCAGTGCTAATGAAGGCATGCAGCTACGTTTTAAGGAACAATTTTGTGACTATGAGAATAAAATGTTCAAATTTAAATGTCTGCAATGGCAGAGACTTTACTTTGAGGCTGCATTAAGGTATAAAAGTGTACCCAGGGGACTACGAATCCTAACTATGCCTACCTATGGAGACCTATAGCCCGATCTCCTTAAGAAATTGCAACAAATGAACCTACAGTTAGGATATGATTACATGAAACTGCTGACTGAATATTTTTTACCTCAGGAACATGAACTGACTGAGCATTTGAAGCGTTCCTACACAAATATGTTGAATACTTTCTCTAGTGATATTATCCTTGATAGAATTGACATTTTACATGAACAGATTTTGGGGTATGAAAAACGTCTGCAGAGTGGCAAGTTAAGGAAACTTCAGAGAGACCTAACAGATTTCCAGAGTGGGAGGGTCTTCGCATGGCCCAGACCAACCCAACAGGAGAATAAACGACCTCCTGAGCTACATGACACACCCCCTTCTACAAGGATAGTGGAAGAAGATACTAACCTACCAGCGAGACCCATTGAAGTCATGCACTCGCTAGGTACTGCACCAGAGGCAACCAATATTGCATCCATAGACCATTCCTCTACCTCCAGTAAGGTTGACAATGTTAACCCTAATACTATAACTAAACCTTTTTTGGAAAAGAAGAGGCGATCAAAGGAACTGCCACTACTTCCTTTTCAATTACAAGAACCGCTGCCCATCAAGGAGAGATCAAGGAGCCGTGGAAGGAGAGGCAAAGGTCTGAACAGGCAGAATGCTCCAACACAGCAGCAGAGATTCACCAGGAGCAAAGTTTCAAAGGTTTGGTCCTGAATATATCTGACATTACCTTGACTGAGTCGCAATTATCTGTTTTAAATAGAAGGATATCTTTTATTCCTACCCAGAAAACTGACTAACTGACATTTTGCAAGAGTTGAGGCTTTTTGCCAGAACACTCACGTTAAAAACAATGTTTGGGAAGTCTGATATTGTATGTTCAACTTTTTCCAAACCTAGTACTTTTGTTCCAAAAATGCATCTGATAGTGGATACTTTTGTTGCAGTATGTGAGGCCGAAATTAGACATATTTTTGCAGATGGGACTCATTGTGGTCATTATAATCTCAGCACAACTGAAAATCATGCACTTTATGAGTTAAAACATCTATTATCTATTGAAATTAAACCTGCAAATAAGGGGGAAGGGGTAGTAGTACTCAACACAGATTTATATATTTTGCAAATGCTTTTATTATTGAATGATGTTGATACGTATCAGAAAATTACTGCCATACAAGCTAAAGCTATTTCTGATAGAGTGTCTGTGATTATTTTTGACCTGTTGATAGAAGGAAGAATAGCAGAGGAATTATTCAAATATCTTATTGTTGACATACCTTTGTATCCCTCCATCTATGGACTACCTAAAGTCCATAAAAACCTCAATACCCGCCCCCCAATGAGACCCATTGTCTCCAGCAGAGGCTGGAGTACAGAGCCTTTATCCATCTATGTGGAAAAGGCCTTACAACCAGTACTTGAGACCTGTGGCAATGTATTAAAATACACCAATACATTTTTGTATAAGCTGTATGATGTAGCTAGGCATACCACAGAACAGTACTTTTTTGTTACCATGGATATCACATCATTATTTACTGTGATCCCCAATGCTTGGGGCATGGAAAATATCAGGCATCTATTGTTCTGCAAGCAATGTTATTCTAGTGATAAAGTGAATTTAATATGCTCAATGTTAGAAATTATTTTGGAGAATAATGTATTTTGCTTTGGTAGTCACATGTACCTTGAGAAGACTGGCGTAGCTATGGGGACTCCTTGAGCCAACAGCTACGCCAATCTAGCCCTAGCTGAATGGGAGAGCACCTCTTTCCTGATGAGTCCGACTTTTCAACCATACCTGAAAAGGTATACTTGATTTGTGGATGACATTTTTCTCCTGTAGACAGGCACGCTAGATGAGCTAAATATCTTTACTGAGTTTCTGAATACCACAACATTGTTTCTTAAATTCACTAGTAACGTGTCTTTAGAAGAAATAGACTTCTTGGATGTTAAACTTAAGAAAAGTGACATCTTGGGCATTCAGACCAGCACATATAGGAAACCGACTAGGAGAAATGCATTGCTGCATAGAAGCAGCATGCACCCTAAATTTGTCAGTAAAAATGTAGTAAGAGGACAAATTCTTAGAACTATGAGACTGCATAATGATGATGTCCAACTTCAGTCAGCACTTGATGATTTGGGGAGTGAATTTAAAGATAGAGGTTATTCACATAAGATGTTTTGTACACAGGTATCTGAATTAATGGCAGAGAGGTCCTCCAGAGGTAAACCTTTGTTTATGGATAGAACAGATCATAATATAGGGCATGACCCTAGTGAACAAAATAAACTTAGATTTCCACTCACATATACTGGGGATATTGGAACATTCTGTGATGTATTTAAATGGAACTGGAATATTTTAAAGACTATAGGTGAACTAGATGGATTACTGGATGATACACCTAGGTTTGCTTTTAAGAATAAGAAAAATCTTAAGCATCAACTATGTTATTTAGATAGACAGAATAGTTATAATAAGGTCACAAAGGAAAGGTACTTATATATGCAGGAATTGCACAGCGTGTCAATATGTGCACTCCTGCTTTAAATAGACTCATATGGCTCATAACTTTGAGATAGTGGCTACACATTACGCTGATTGCAAAACTAAGAATCTAATATATTTTGCTTTTTGCACAGCATGCAATGCCTACTACTTAGGCAAGATGAATCGTATGCTTAAGGAGCACATTCAAGAGCATTATAGGGATATTAACAATCAGAAAACTACCAGTGCTCTATATAAGCACATAGAACAAAAAGGTAGTTCACATATTTTCAATTTTTTTGTTTTGGATATTCTATCACAAGGGAAGAGAGGTGGTGATATTAAGAATAGCACCGAAGCTTTAGAACAAAAGTGGATTCTTAAATTAAATGCATATACACCACCTGGTGTTAATGAAATGGTTTCTTTGAAGCCGTTTCTTAAAGCTAGAAGTTTAAAACACTAATGAGACAGATATATATATATATATATATATATATATATATATACATATATATATTTTATTTTATTTTATTTAGTTCTATATATATATATATATATATATATATATATATATATATATATATATATATAGATATATATATATATTTGTATATATTCTACATCTCTATTAAGGCAGCTATCAGCTATTCAGTATGTTTCACATACTGTCACTCAGTATGCATAATATGCAGCTATTTAATAGGTTTTATATACATGTATATATATATATATATATATATATATATATATATATATATATATATAATTTCTATTATGTCTTTTTAATATACACTGTTTTTAGGCACTGTGGTTTCTTAATGACTTGATTAAATTTACAAGGTATTAATTGCTTTATGCATTTAAGCTGAGAAACTGTTTGGATGTAGTCTGATGAAGCAACCACAGAGGTCATGAAAGTGCTTACCTTGTGCTCTTCAATAAAGATTTTTTGCATTTTTCATCGAAGCATTATTGTGTTTATCCTGAACAGTCGTGGTGGCTTGGCTCTGCTCTTCTGTTGCTTTACTATATATAACATGCATTTTATATCATGAAATGTTTTAGACAAAATACTATTAAGAGCAAAACATGTTTTTCTTACAGTCATGTGTTCCCTTTTAGTGTCTTTCGAAGCATCAATGACAAAAGTGGGGTATATACTTTACTGCTCATCCACAAGTATAGCAAAGTCAACAAAAGTCCAGTCATTTTCAGTGACTTTTTCTTGCAAAGCCATATTTCACAAATGTGATTGATGCTGTCTAGTCCCCCATTTATTCACTAATTTGAGTGCTGCTGGTCTTCTTCCTTTTCATCTTGTTCTCCCAACACCAGACTCTGCTTCAAGTCCAAGGTACGTCTGATTCTTCTTGTCAACTCATGTTTTCATAGGCTCATAGGATCATAGGAGGTTACTAGGCTATTGGCCCTGAGGCACTTATAAGCCTAGCCAAGAGTTTAGCCCATACTTAGACAAGTCAGCACCCAATACCCCTGTCCAGCATGGACATGGGAGGAATCCCAGGGGTATGTTTTCTGTTTCCCATGTAGTTATCCAAGTTGTGCTCAAAAAGGGGTAAAGAGGTACTCTGTTTGATATGGAGGGGAAGTTTATTCCATAGATGACGGAGTCTCTGGGACACAAATCTGTCCCACCAACAAGTTTTGTTGATATCACAGACCAGGTTGAGGCCATGAATGTGGATTACTCAAGTGTAGCTTGATTTGTGGATATGCAGCAGTCCCATCAAAGTGGGATCCATGATAACATTGTATGCCAGACAAAGGTCACCTCTGCAGAGTCTGTATGAAACTGAGTAGAGGGAGAGGGCTTTTAGCCTATCTGTGTATGGTAGATGTTTGAGGCCCTGGATTCTCCTGGTGAGGAACCTCTGTGATCTCTCTAGGTGCTGCATATGCTTTACAAGGTACATGCCGCAAGGTTCATTGTACTCAATAATGGGCCTTATACGGGAAGAATACAGGGATGATATGACCACCTTGTCCCTGGATGAGATACCCTTACTTATGATTTTTTTCTGAATCTCAAGTATTTTATTTTTATAACATTGCAAAAGGTTTCACTGGCAACATCTCTCTATGAACTTTACTGTCAGAAGAGTGAGAAGCAGAGACTCCTTCTGCTTGCTGACTTACTTTTTTGTTGGATAATTTTTTTTAATTCCTCCTTATTCTTTTCTGAATCAAACAATGTCTTTGATCCTCCAGGAAAACTACTCTAAAGACAGCTGGATACAGCAGTTATCTCCCACCCACCTCTCAACATTCCCTGATTGCTTTAGATACATTTGTTTCTCTTTTTCATAGTGTACAGTGAATAATCATTCCCTGCAACCACTCTGCTGTCTCAAATTTTTAATTCTTTGCCCTTATGTCACAGTTTTGCCAGAATCAACTCTTTCTGCCGGTATGATTTCATCTATACTAATATAGGTCTTGGCTCTTTTCTCATAGCCAGGTTTGGAGTATAAATTTGATGTGTCTTTCAGTTAACAAATCATACTGTGGCACATCAGTTCCGTTGCTTATCTGTGCTTTCATGAAATTAATGCAGTATGTTCCATCCAGTTTCTCTGGTACAGCAGAAAATCTCTGCATGCTATGTCTTCTAACTCTGCTATTCTTTTGAAACTGCACTTTTTGAAAAGCCCTTTACTCAGCCTGCATTTTCTTCATTTCAGCATCTGATTTTTGCAGTTTTATCAGTTCATCTGAACAGTTAGTTAAAGCTTCTATTTTTTCCAGTCTTTTGTTATTTAATATAGCCCTTTAAGTTTTTATTCATTTTAATCATCATTCAATACATTTTATTTATTTTCCTCTGAATTACTTGAAGCCATGTCTAAAACAAAGCTGAAGCTTGAACTACTTTTTGCTGAACAGCTGCAGAATCTTTCCAAGGAAGTGTTTTCTCTTCACCTTTTCCATGTGATTTTTTTCAGGTTTTCCAAATGTCTTCTTTGTTAGCATAGAGTCAGTGTGCTTACTAGCCAGTAGCCAAATTTTACCCCAAAACACTTTCAATGGCATTCTTTTTTCTCAGTTTCTGCTTTCACACTGACATGAAGTTAAGCCATTGATCAGTGTGCAGGGACCAAGGCACTGTGAGCAAATAACTAGAGAGGGAAAAGTAATAGAGTGGGATGAGGCCAAGAATATGTTTGGACTGCAGGCTAGAGACTGCCTTCCCTACCAGGATGAATATCGGAGTATACTCAAAGAGAAAGGGATTGGGAAACCCTAAGTAAAAGACATGCTCTGGTGGGGATTTTAATCAAATCTAGAACATAAGATGCTGTTAAAAGGGATATAATTAATAGGGCATATAAAATATATAAAGGATGGCGCAGTGGTGCAGCAGTAGCATTGTTGCCTCACAGCAAGAGGTTCTCTGGTTCAATTCTCAGCTGGGGTGCCTTCTGTGCAGAGTCTGCATGTCCTCCCTGCATTCATGTGGGTTTCCTCCGGGTGCTTCGGTTTCCTCCCACATTACAAAGACATGCATCTCGAGCATTTCTTCCCGGGCCTCCACTGAAAATTGGCTTTCTTCCAAGTCAGACTTTCTCAGTTAACAAATGTTAATTAAATAAATAAATAATTGCATGATAACTATAAGAATCAATCAGAGGATATTATAAAAGATTGAGAAGAGAGACTGGAAAAGCAATTTACAAAGAGAACAAGGGAAGGACATAGTTATTGCTATCAAGCATGCAACAAAGTGTAGAAGGCTTAGCATTTTTGTTTGGAAGTGTTTGCAGAGTATTTTTATACCCAAAGCAGACTTCAAAGAATTTTCCTTAGGTATACAGAAAATGTAGGAGGTATGATTGGAAGAAATAGGCAACTGATAATGTATTTTGGCAGAGTAATAAGTTCATAGGATCATAGGAGATTACTAGGCTATTGACCTGGAGGTCATTTTAAGCCTAGCCATTTCAGCACAATGTAATATCATAGAGATACTAGTCAATACCCAAGATTGCATTTAGTGATGACTGCCCATGTCCAGGTGGGTTGTGGGTGCTATCCCTCATAAGAATTTATGGTGCCCCATCCACTCATCCAGATTCCTCTAGAACAGTGTCATAGAGGTGCTCTGTCTTACATGTATTGGTAGCCTGCTCCAAAGACATGGCAGTCACTGGGAGATAAATCTGTCCCTCCAGCATGTCCTATTTAAGTCGTAGGCCATATTTAAGTCCCTGGAATAGGTACCATTTTAAAACTTAGTGCAGAATACACTCTTTCACTTTTATTTATACACACACACACACACACACACACACACACACACACAGTTGACTGCAGTGAGGATAGAACCCCTACCTATCTAGGTTTACATACTACAGATCAGAGTACTTAACACAAGTGCCACAGCACAAGTCTGGCCACTACTTTTTGAAACAGAAATTTAAGAAATATTATCTAGTCTTTTAAAGATAATATGGTTAATGCAATAAAGGAAGAATAATAATACAGCTGTATCCTTAATTTTATTTTCTGCTTTTTCTTTACTCATTATAGGAATACCAGACTGATTATAACCAACTTTACTTGCAAAGAAAGATTTGAACAGTGATTATCATTTGAGAGTCCTGTATTAATGTGTTTTATACTTATTGTCCCAACCAGAAACATCTTTGATCTAAATGAGTTAAAATAATTGAAGAATGTTTAATTGTTTACCTAAACTGGCAAAGTCATTTTCAGAATGTTTTTTAGGAGAAGCAACACACGGTTACTCATATTTGCTGTTGAGTATCAATTTCTATTCTTCTTGTAAATGTTTCCACTGACACTCCTCCTGGATCTGACAATATAAACCCCTGGTTCATATATCACTGCAGAGAGCATCTATGTCTTCCTCTCGCCCACATATATAATCTGTGTCTGACAGAAAACATCATGCCACAGATTTGGAAAACTGCCCTAATTAAACACTTCCCAAATAAAACCACCCCAAAATGTACCTCTCACTTCCATCCAATATCCATCCTCCCAATTCTGGCCAAAATTCTTGAAACAATAATCCATACACATACATATCCAGCAGTACCACTTGCTCTTCTCCAAACAACATGGATTCTGGTCTGGATGAAGTACTATGACAGCACTTTGGTCCATAACTGATGACATCTTGCTAAACCCAGATAGTGGCCTCCTTACAGGTACTCTATTTTTAGACCCAACAAAGGCATTTTACCTCATTCACCACTATCTTCTTCAAAACAAACTAATTGAAATTGGTATCAGTCCATATGCTGATTCTTGGTTTAAAACCTCCCTCACTAACAGACACTTCAGAGTTAAAATAGGATCCTCCTAATCAGAATCTGCACCTATTACCAAAGGTGTACCATAAAGATCCATTCTTGCCCCCCTCCTCTTCTCCATATTCATTAACAAACTTCCTTGTGACTGCCCCATCTCCCACTTATCCTCTTTGCTGATGACATGGCCATTTACCAATCAGGTCACTCTCACCAATATTCAATGCTAGTTCCAGTGAGACTCACATGAGCTCCACCAATGGCTTATAAACCACAAACAACTTCTCAGCCCTACAAAGACCACAACTATGCTTTTTGGAACTCCACAGAAAATTCACCAAGCACCTGAATCTTTAACTATATTTGACCAACACAACCATGCCATAGAGACAACCTCCACTTTCAAATACCTTGGACTATGGCTTGATCAGTAACTAAACTTCCATTTCCACATAGACAAAGTGAGAGCCAAAATAAATTTCCTCCTGTTCTGGACCAAAAATATCTTCCCTTTTCTATTCCAAAGAGTCAGATAAGCTATTGGCAAAGGAGTTCTGCTTTCTAAACTTGAATATTGGCTCCCTATTTTTGCTTCTGCCATCAAGAAACACATTTCCATGCTCCAGAGTTTCCTTAACAGCAACTTCCAATTCATTGCAAACTCACTTTTCTGTGAGCAATCACTGTATTGCCCTAGAAAAAGTGAAATGGCTACTCATAAAACAAAGATCCGACCTACTGTTAGGATCCCAACCCTACAAACTACTCCAACTGCACACATTTACTCCCTTACAATCAGATTTCATGAAAAGCTCTCCTCATATAACCTGAGACACAAACCACACCAGCTCTCATTACCCCTAGAACCAAACTCCACAACACTGCACATGCTTTCTCATCTCAGGCACCTTCTCTTTGGCAAGTTCTCCCAATGACATTAAGGAAATCAACACTTATTCCAAATCTGGAATGCAACTCAAAAATCACTTCTTCATCTAAGTCAAATGCTCCTGCTTCAACACAAGGATATATCACCTAACCTATCTCCTTTCTGAGTCTCTTCTCCACTCTCAAGATTAGCTGAAGATTTACCTTTTTTGAAAATGAATATGTATATTGTACATTATTCTCTGTTTGATTGTACATTGCATTGTGCTTTTTCAATGGAATCTATATACACTGTTTTTTTTATGTGTAATTAGTCTGGCTATTCTATTATTGCTTACATTTCTGTATTTTTTGTTTCCAAAATGTTTTGCATTTCTCCTGGGCTGAACCTGAATTTGGCTAATATTGATCAGTAAACTGCCCTGTAAACAAATATAAACAAATAAATAAATGTTAGTAAACTAATGGTTTCTAGCAGTAGAATATTATTTCAAGAGGCTATGGGCTGGATTTCAAAAGAAAGTTGCAGACAGTGCAGCACACCCAAGAAAGACCTCAGTGCATGAAAGGGGGATGCAATTTCATAATGTATGCTAAAGCAAGCTTTAGGAATTATTTATTCAGCATAGGATAATTATGGAATCTGCACATGTCTGCCAGATTCCAAAATATATTAGGTGCACACAATTCAACTTAAATGTGACAACGTGTTTTGCTGACAACTGAATGAAAGCTTTTGGCAGAATCTACATTTGTTACCATGAGAGCAAGGTATTTGTTAAGGAATCCTCTAGAATCTGCACCATTGCAAAAAAAAAAAAAAAATATGCAACTTGTGTGTCATACATAACAGCAGGCTGTGATACTGATAGCCATAGAGGAGGATCTGGCTATGCATCCTAGAAGACAGCCAGCTAGACATTGAGCTAGGCTACATCTCAGCCAGCTTCCTGATCAAGAAATAATCACCAGGAACCAATTAGACATACAGCAGGTGCAGGTTGTGTATAACATGCATGACCTACACACACACACACACACACACACACACACACACACACACACACACGTATGTATATATATATATATATATATATATATATATATATATATATATATATATATATGTGTGTGTGTGTGTGTGTGTGTGTGTGTGTGTGTGTGTGTGTGTGTGTGTGTGTGTGTGAGGTAACCCCATAACTGTTGAAACTAAAGTATGCCTGAGACTAGATATAGAGGCAGCAGGGTCATTTCAATGGCATATGGGAGATGCAGTAGAAGTGCCAGTCACTCTCCCAACTCCTGGTAGCAATGTGCATCAGTGTGGATGAGTACATCTGCTTTCCTGCCACATCATAGAGCTCAGGAATGTCATGCACCATTTCTATGCTATTGACGACTTTGCCAGTATATTCATTGCAATAAACTGTACCCAAGTTCCTAGAACATACCCCTGCAATACTGGAAGCAGAAATTTGCATAAACAGAAAGGGGTGGCCATTGCTTAATTGCCAGGTGGTGTGCATAGCAGATGGCATCACAACAACCATAATGGTGACACACCATGGGAGTGTACATGATGCCACTATATGGTGAGAAAGTGGACTAAGGGCTTTCTTCCAAAATGATGTAATACTCAAGGGACTACTACTTGATAAGTACAGGAACACAGCTATGTTACAAATAGAATCCAAACCTGTTAACAGTATGCATGATGACAACACATGTGTCATCTCCTTTCCACAAACAGGACTGAGGTTATCTATTAGAACTGTGGCTAATAACAGTATAGGGTCCCATCCAACCCTGCAGAGGCTTCAAATAATAGATCACGCAATACAACAAGAAACATCATCAAGCATGTGTTTGGCATGCTGAAATCTAGATTTAAATGTCTGGTCTCTACAACAAAAGGAGGAAGCTACTACAAGATAGAGCAAAATCCTTGAAAGGTAAGACACCTTTGATCATTATAAGTAAAAAACTAAGAGCTCTCATAAAATCATCCAAGGCAAATTTTGAGAGAAAAATCGCCAAGGACTCTAAAGAGAATCATAAGGCCTTCTTTAGCTATGTTAGAAACCTAGGAGGAAACTCCCAGATATGCTCAGAATTAGTTCAAAATGATGTGAAAATTACTGAACCTACACACATTGCCAACATACTGGCTGACAGGTTCAGTGCAAACTTCTCCCCTCCCCAAAAGGAGAGATATCTATTCCAGAGGATTGTAGCCCCAAACATCTCCAACGCCCAGGTGAGAACTGCCTCACTAAGGCAAAAACACAGCATCCATGGGACCGGATGGTGTCCCCTGTGTGCTTCATGAACTCAATGAGGAATTAAACCCACAGTTAGGACAGCTGTTTAATCTTAGCCTCACCTCAGGATGCTCAAGGAGTGGGCGCGGCGACTGTGGTCCCACTTCATAAGGGCGGTGCCTCCACAGACCCTGGAAATTACCGCCCATTAGCTTGACAAGCCTTATCTGCAAAGCCATGGAGAGGATCATAATGGAACTCATAAATAAAGACATAGGGAACTTGCAGACTTTGGATCCAACTCAGTTTGGCTTTGTCAAAGGCAGATCCTGCCTCTTAAACTTGGTTGACTTTTTGAGACAGTCACCAAGGCCATTGATGAGAAAGGCAGTCCATACAGCCTACCTCGACCTGGCAAAGGCCTTCACACAATACCCCACTCAGGTATCATCGAAAAACTCATCAGCTTGAATGTAAACCCATACATCACAAGATGGGTTGCAAACTGGCTAAGTGACAGAACCCACAGGGTCAGAGTTGCTGGAGCCATGTCAGACTCAAAGCCTGTCACAAGTGGTGTCCCACAGGGCTCAGTCCTGGGTCCACTCTTGTTCGGCATCTACTTTTCTGAAGTACAAGCAAACACAGGAGGGTTATGGCTGACAAAGTTTGCAGATGACTGCAAACTGGCGCCATAGTCGAAAACACATCTGACACAGATATCCTCCAGAAGGGCCTCACAGAAATGGATAACTGGTGCCAGAGCCATGGCCTGAAGTTAAACGCCAAAAACTGCATAGTCATACCCTTTGGGAAAAACACGGCTACCCCTAGCTACCACATAGGTGGCAATCCACTCCGCACAGAAAAGTCATCAGAGATCTGGGGACCCAGGTTGACAGTAGCCTTCGTTTGACACTCATGTTGCTAAAGTAGTTAGGAAAACCTTCTATATCACCCACCTGATCATGAAGGGATTCACATCTAGATCAAGGGAGGTCATCGTCCCCCTGTACTCATCACTTATTAGACCTATGATTGAGTACAATGCAATGTATCTGACCAGACACCTGCTGCAGCTTGAAAGGCCCCAAAAGTTCCTCACCAAAAGGATAAAGGGTCTCAAAATATGTCTTATGCTGCCCGACTGAAAGAACTCCAGTTCTATTCAGTCTCATACCGCTTGCTCAGAGGTGACCTGTGCCTGACATATAAGGCCATGTCAAACCCAGATTTGATGAATATGCTTCACCACAAAAATCTAGATCCTCAGAACCACAAGGGCGGAGACTTAAACCTTGACACGGTTATAAATAGAACGTGCTGGAGGGACAGATTCATCACCCAGAGACTCCCTATGCTGTGGAACAAAATCCCGGTACATGTGAGGCAGAGCACCTCTCTGGTCTTGTTCAAGAGGAATCTTGACCAATGGATGGGAGATTGCAGATATACCCCAGGGATTACTTCAGCGTCACTGCTTGACAGAGGCACAGCAAAATGATAGGCATAGTTTTTATTCAAACTAAAGGGGTGGCGAAAGCCACATAACTATGGGCTAGGCTTATAAATGCCCTTGGGCAGATAGCCTAGTATGAACCTATGAACCTATGAACCTATGGACACATCTAGGGGTACACTGCAATACACACTTGAAAAGGCAGCACAGATGATTACTGTGTGTGCCATGCTACACATGTTACCATCAAAGCATGGAGGCTTGGCAGCAGCAGATGTGGGTGATTTACCCCAAGAACCCCAGATGTCTGATGATGACATTCCACAGCTGTCTGAGGAGGAACTGGAGGACACAGGGGAATAGGAAATTGGCATGGGAGATGGATGATGCAGACACATATCCTAGCTCAATTCACACAGTAGTGTCTGACACACACCTTTGAGTCATGACTAGCCACAAGTATTTAAGTACACAGTCACAGAGTAAACATTGATGTTCATCTCTAACAACAGCACAGTTTACAACTAATGGAAATAACCCATCAGTTGTACAGAGTGAAAATCACACATAACCTAATCTTAATGTATAGCAATATGAAGACACACAAAATATTGAGTGAAAACAGCAATCCAGGAGGACTATCTGCAAGGTATATCACCAAAGAGAAACACGGTGGCACATGCGTGGGCTGCAGGAGATGTAAACAACTGAATTATCCACTAGACAGTTAGGATATCATCACACATTGTAATTCCACAGAACATTACCCATCCAATAGGCACAATCACAAGAAAGCA
This sequence comes from Protopterus annectens, assembly GCF_019279795.1. Classification (NCBI taxonomy): domain Eukaryota; kingdom Metazoa; phylum Chordata; order Ceratodontiformes; family Protopteridae; genus Protopterus; species Protopterus annectens. The sequence continues at coordinate 363,707,750 of NC_056729.1, read as the reverse complement.
AGGTCTATGACATGTATGGGAATGCATCAACATAAACATATAGCACTGGCCGTACAATAACAGTGCTGCTACACCTACACATGGTATCTCTGCAGCATAGGTTATTCCATGTAATATCAGTGCCGACATGCACAGCAGCAATAACATTGACCACACAGCATACCTGCAACACGCAGATTTTGTTGATTCAGCAATGTATGATTCAGCAGTGATGTGTGTGTGTGTGTGTGTGTGTGTGTGTGTGTGTGTGTGTGTGTGTGTGTGTGTGTGTGTGTGTGTGTGTGTGTGTGTGTGTGTGTGCAGACTAAGACTGACATGGGAAGGCACATATGGGAAATACAAGTAAACAGAGTGATCAAAAATGGAAACAGATACACTGAAAGACATTTAGTTCTGATCTTAGCAATGTGCAGGACCATATTAAAATGCCATACTTGACCCAAGTATGTATACAGGGGCATAGCTGTAACATGTGTGATTGGTAGACAGCAAGGTGAACTGTAAGGAAAACATCAATCATACCTGTTACCTAACAAAGATGCAGACATTATAGCATGACATCATATATTGCATTATTGCTCTCAATATCATCACTAGCATATGTCAATGTCAATGAGGTAAAATATCCACAAATTAATCGATTCACATATTTCATAAAAAATGTAAGAAAATCCTATGGCATCAGACACGTCAACTACCACAGGCACATTATTGTGTCAGTGGTCAGCACAGTGTTCATCATTGCCACAGGGTCAGAATGACACAACAGAACACACATTGGATCACCTGTTAGTATTACACTAATGCCATCTAGGGTGACCATGAAGACTGGTCATTCCACTTTCCTAGCTACCCCTGCCACATCCGGAAATAGTCAGCCCATGTTGTACAATGGAAGAGCTGGATAAAGTGACACTTGCAGGTGTAGTGTGGAAAGTAACATGACTGCAATGTGACCTTCAGGACATGCCTGCTGGGCTCACAGTAGAGTGGTTATCAGCAGATGTGTGCACACACTGCAATAGTGACATTAATGTCCAATGGCCAAGTGCAGGTCTAATGAGAGGGAGAGGTGCTCTGCTTTGTACAGTTAGGACATATAATAGTACTATGGCACTGCTCTAACATTGCCATAATAAGACTTTCAAAGGAACATGCAACAGACAGCACACTGTCATGCTGTGCAGCCAGTGGAGCCATGTCTGCGCTCCTGACCTTTGTGTAACATGTGCACCTGGTCTGCTACATGGCAGTTCTATGTGCACATACATAAAGGCCAGCTCCATGACATCACTGGGAATGTTCATTCACCTGTGATAATAGTTGGACACCCTCTGACACACATCCATGGACAGCAACAACATTCCCACATGTCCTATGATGAGCAGTACCTCTAAATTGTGGGAAAGAATCACTCTCATCACCTGACTCTGCATGGGGCAATGGCTCATGGACATCATCATGTCTGGTAGCTTTTGTCACCAATTCATCAGAATGTCTGGTCACACTGTCCTCAATATTTGAGGCTACAGGGTGATCCACACAGCTGCCCCCTTCTGGGACAGACAATAAACCCAAATACATGGTCTGTGTGCCCCATGGTGTGCTATCACATTGAGGCACATCACATCCCTACTCAGGATAAGTGGACAGGCTACCGGAGGATGCAGGTAGTGGACAGGCTACAAGAAGAGAGGTTAATTACATGCACAAACAATACATGATGCAAGTTAGTAATGATATATGGGCCAACTATATGACTACAACGTTAATGGCAATATGGTCTTACCTGGGCATTGTGCTTGGGTGTGGTTCACGGACCCTATATAGTAGAGAGATTTCCTGTATGTTACATATTACACAGCTGACAATTGGGAATAAATAAAATAGGAAAATGTATCTGGCATGTCCTGGTGGGACTCCAGTGCTGAAGGAGAAGTTTGAACTGAAAATGTCATGGAGAAACATATACACCAATACATCATCAGTAAGCAAATAATAGCCATCATGCTGTGTTCCAACAGAGATATAATACACACAAGATACTATAGGCACATTCCCTTTTGCCAAGGCTGATGAGAAGATTACTGTTATACTAGGCAGGTAATGAAGAACATGGTAGTCAGGAAGTGCACAGACATGATCATCAATACAGACATGTATTAAACATACGGAATGGTTTACCATTTGTGTCATCCCTGTTTGGGGAGTGTATCATCAGTCATAATGTAGATCCTGTAATCTGATAAGGCACACTAACATCAGTATGTGGAAATGCTCTACAGTCATGACTGTAGGCAAAGGCATATGACAACTACACTACAAACTGAAAGGGTATGGACACACTTATGTGACAAACAGTTTACATGCTTCCAGATGTCCCTGAATATGAAAAAAAACCATTGTGAATAACACACATCACATTTGTGCTCAAATTTGCTGTACCGTATAAACAAGGTGGCCAACCACACCTGGTCTGTCTGTAGCAACATCTGCACAAGCCACGTCTTGTGATGTTGTATCTGCAATATACAATAGCATCAACAAATCAACATGTGAACATAATGCACAGTCATTGTAGGTGGCAGAGGCACAGAAAGCTATTGATCACAGTAGTAATATATGGAGACAGTTATGGGATGTGGGTTGCTGCTGTGCAGGTGTTGATGGATCTGTGCAATTGAGAAAGACAAACATTATGCATGTTGCTTGAATTTTTAGGTATATAATGCATTGTTAACACAATATGCAATCACACTTATGGTGGGAATCCATGTTCTGTGTATGACCCCGTTTCCTACACAGTTGTGCTGCTAAATAAAATAATATGGCAATACCTTAATAATTTGCACCTTCTGTTAAAGACTAAGGTAATGTATATGCTGCAATAGTTTTTAAGTTTTTACTTACATTTACATCATGGAACACTGGCTATAATACCTCCACCAGGTATAGGACGATTATGACTGGCAGTATGATGTGATGCTAGGAACACTGTGATGTCGTCTGGGAGAATTAATGGTGGACCACCTCCAATGGGATTCCTTGATTTCTCATATCGGTATATTCAGTTGGCAGTATGAAGAATCATGTCCAAGCAATTTTGACTATAGGCCTCATGGGATCAATTGTGACAACCTTCAGCACAGATCATGTTCATCAGTTCAATCCAAACCTCTTTCCTCCACACAGTATTTCCCACCCATCCAAGGAGGCTTTGGCCATGCTGGCACAGAGCCCTGATTATAATATCATTCTCATGTTGAGAAAAATTGCTACCCATAGTTTGGATTCACATCTCGAAGACAGTGTTATATGCACATGTTATACAGTCTATGGAGGCTGACAATTGATATGATGGTGTTATATGCATTTGTCATGTTACTCACTCTGCTCTCCTTACCAATGCAAGTTGTGCAAAATAATCCTTTATCATGAATATTACTGTTATATATTAAAGAGCATAATGGATATGAAAGCAACATTTTATTTATTTTTTTATTATTTATTTAACATTTGTTTTCTTGGAAAATCTGAGTTGGAATGAGCCAATTTTCAGAGGCCCAAGGAGAAATGTTCCAAACGCATGTCTTTGTAACAGGGGAGGAAACCAGAGCACCTGGAGGAAACTCACATGAATGCAGGGAGGACATGCACACTCTGCACAGAAGGCACCCCAGTCCAGAATCAAACCGGAGAACATCTTGCTGTGAGGTGACAAGGTTAACTGCTGCACCACTGCACCATCCATCTAAATATGTACAACATGATTGCATGTAATGATCCATTACAATACCTGTATAGGTCATACGTCAGATTTGAACCCACTGCAGAAGACATTACAACAATTACTAGAGAACCACACAACTTTTGTGCCACACAATCATTACTTTTCATATCAACACAGTAAATAGTAAATGGTCAATGCCATTCTCATATTGTCTATATCAGATTGAACATACTAACAACTATCACTTTATTACTAAGCATCAGAGTATATCTGTAAATTATGTTTTAAACTTACAACTTACTGAAACTCTCAGAATTCGTTCTCCATAAGCATAACACAGGCAGTGCAGGTTAATCACAATGGACAACAGATACCTTTTCATTATGGCTTTATCTATAGTACATGCATTAGAGTTCCATAAGCTATTAACATAACACTTTCAGAGACCCTCAAATTAGTTGTTCTCTGCATACCAGACACAGTCAAGGTGAACCAGACTTTATAGTGGATATAACTGTATGCCATTTTCATCCACTCTTTATAGGGTCTGTTAGCCTTTAGCCAAATACCCATGCACATGCCTATTGTTCAATCCTATAATCACCCATTATGTCACAGCCAGTTTGTATTGCAGACTTGTTTGACCAAAAGAGGCCTATCAACATGTATAATATGAATTATAAACATTAAATGAAACATAGATATGTAATGACAGTATTGCATCCCCCCCGCAATGCTATCAGGTGACAGTTTACCCTTGAAGCTAGATGTAAGTCAGTTATACCTTACAGTGAGTGCACCTATGTGCACTTTTAAGTATCATTTGAGTCATGCATAATTAATGACCTTCATTAACATTCAGTGTTTTGGGATCCCATTTGCTCATGACTGAGTAACTTCTAGAAATCTGGCTCATTAACGAATAGCTTGGTGTAATGTGAATGTGCTCTACACAACTAACCAATAGGTATCAGTAAATGGAACTATGTGTGACACATGCCCAATGCCCTCAAATAGTCTGATACCATCTTAGATACATTTCTGAGTCATACCATTGTCACCTGTGAACTGAGTGGGACGTCAGTTAGCATTTATCTGAAGGTGATTTTTGGACAGTGTTCTAGCCTCAGACCACGAGGAGGCTTTAGCATGTCTGGGTGCCAATCTGTATGGAGGAAAAGACTACCCAGATGTTCAGTGTCTTTGTTGGGCATGCGCAGAGAATGTGAGCACGCCTTAGGAGCTTTCCAATGACAGAGATCTGGACTTGGAGTGCAAGGGACAGCAGTCAACAGACTGGGATTTTCTAGAATGGCATGTATTTTCATCACCAACACAATGACCTGCAGAAGAGCAATGCTGAAGATCTTTGCTGGAAGCTGGCAGAAATTCTATGCCAGCCTGTGGATGCCTACAGCAAGTTTCATAATACATACCTTAACACCTGCTACAGCATGACAAAAGTGTTTCCTGGCTGTATGAGTTTGGACTGTTTAAATTTGATTTCCTGAGTGTACTAATACAAATAGTGCTAATGTACTTGACATTAGACAGATACAGCTTTGAATGGTATGCCATAAATCTTATTACAAGCAGGAATGAGCAGTTATGTCAATTAATTCAACTGGTTAAGCAATAAGTCAGTGTGATTGATGATCCCTTATGTTTAGGTTCAAAGTCCATTGTAGGTCAGTTTGCATGTATTGTATTTGATATTGAATATAAGTAATTTAAGCCCTCCTTCTTCTTGTTAAGTATACAATACATATTTACTACATATATAGAATGCCTGTGTTTCACTGATACCTATAGCACTTAGACATCGGAGGACTGAGCATTTCTCCTTTATGCTTTATGGTTGGACAAGTATATGTTAACGCTGAGTAACACATACCCACATTAATAGTTTCTACGTTATAAAACATTATAAACCAACTAAACATTGAGGCATGCACTTAGATCAAACTGTTGAGCTGTAGGTTACTATGGATGCATCTGGTTTCAATTCCTGCAATGGAGTATTTGTATTTCATTTTGATAACTACTTATTTGAGCTGATATGTGAGGAAATTGCTTGTTCAGATATGCAGTATAGTTTTAACACATCTAGTAGTTATGTCGTGCATTAACACTTATAGAGCAGAGGCCTAGGATGAATACACATTTCCCCATTATCTGTCAGATTTAATAATACTCTATGATGGGATGACTTTTTGTGTAACTTAGCTTCCATTAAGCAATAATCCAATATGAATGTCTCAGGGAGAAATGTGGGTTCAAATCACTGATGTTATTTTTATATTTCAGTAATGACATGGCTAAGTAGATAAGGCAGATGCTAGCTTGTTCATCTTTGCAGAATAGCTTTTTTAAACATTAGGTATGCAGGAGGTGCATTAACGCCAATAGTGCTTACTTCACAGATGACTACAAATATCTCAGTTATCCACAAAGAGTTTGGACACATCCCAGATGTTCTTTGTGTTTCACTGTTGCAGTCATTACATTTGGGTTATCTGCCTGCAGATAGCCCTCAGCCGGCCTGAATATCAAAGTATTGGATTCTTGCATTGGATGCTGTCTCTTCTTCCATGATGTCAGATCATTAGGGGTATAAAACATGCAGCCGATGCCATTACATCAGTCTTTCTTGCCGGCGGTGCCCAAAGCAGAAGCAGTTTGCAAGTGTCAGTTGGCCGACTCCTGAAATTTTTGTTTTCGAGTTTCAAAACCGAAGTCTTCTAAAAAAGCTAAGTACCCTGTTGGGGATCCTTTTTCTTGCTCTTAACCGATGTCAGTAAAAGTTAACAATTGTATTACCTGTGGAAAGCAAATACCTCATAGAAATTTTCATTCGTACTGCATTTCTTGCTTAGGCCCAGACCACGACGTCCCTCTCTGTAGGTTTTATAGGTTCATAGGTTCATACTAGGCTATCTGCCCTGGGGCAATTATAAGCCTAGCCCGATTCTGTATGGCTTACGCCACCCCTTGATTTGAGTATATTGTGCCCTTTTTAAGGTTTAGTTTACTGTGCCTCTGTCTAATAGTGACACAGGAGTAATCCCTGGGACAAACCTATGATCCCCATCCACTTATCGAGATTCTTCTTGAAGAGATTCAGTGAGGTGCTCTGCCTCACATGAACTGGAATTCTATTCCAGAGCGAAGAGAGCCTCTGGGTTATGAACCTGTCCCTCCAGCAAGTTCTATTTGTTTCTGTGCTGAGGTTCAAGTCCCTCGAGCGTGTGGCTCTAAGGGATTTAGATTTACTAAGGTGGAGCATGTCCATTAATTCTGGATTTGACATAGCTTTGTATGTCAGGCATAGATCGCCTCAAAGTAGGCGGTATGCAACTGAGTAGAGCTGGAGTTTTTAACCGAGCAGTATATGGCATCTGTTTGAGACCCTTGATCCTCTTGGTGAGATACTTTTGGGGTCTTTCTAATTGCTGCAGGTGTCGGGTAAGGTACATCCCAAAAGGGGCATTGCATTCTATGATGGGCCTGATGAGGGATGAATAAAGGGCACGATTACCTCTCTTGATCTAGATGTGAAACCCTTTGTGATGAGGTGGGCTATGTAGAAGGTCTTTCTAACCACTTTGGCAATGTGGTTTTCAAAGGAGAGATTGCTATCAACTTGGGTCCCCAGGTCCCTAATAACTTTCTCTGTACTTAATGGGTTTCCGCCTATGTGGTAATTTGTGGGCACATTGTTTTTGCCAAAGGGTATGACTATACATTTTTAGCATTTAGCTTTAAACCATGGCACTGGCACCAGTTATCTGTCTCTGTGAGACCTTTTTGAAGGATGTTTGTGTCAGCTGGAGAGTTGATTATGGCGCCCAGTTTGCAGTCGTCTGCGAACTTGGTGAGCCATAGTCCTCCCACGTTTGCCTGTACCTTGGAAAAGTATATACCGAACAAGAGTGGTCCCAGGACAGAACCCTGTGGGACGCCACTTGTGACTGGTTTCAAGTCTGACATGGCTCCAGCAACTCTCATTCTGTGGGTTCTGTCTTTGAGCCAGTTTGTGACCCATCTTGTGACATAGGGGTTTATATTTAAGCTGGATAGCTTATCTATGATGCCCGAGTGGGGTATTGTGTCAAATGCCTTTGCAAGGTCCAGATAGGCTGTGTGGACTACCTTCCCTTCATCTATGGCTTTGGTGACTGTTTCAAAGAAGTCAACCAGGTTCAAAAAGCAGGATCTGCCCTTGACAAAGCCGAACTGGGTAGGATCTAGTGTCTGTAGGTCCCCAATGTCTTTGTTTATGAGCTCCATGATGATCCTCTCCATAGCCTTGCAGACTAAGCTAGTCAGGCTTATGGAGTGATAGTTTCCAGGGTCCGTAGATGCTCCACCTTTGTGGAGTGGGACCACTGTTGCTGTACGCCATTCTGTGGGCACATATCCTGTAGTGAGGCTGAGATTGTATAGCTGTTTTATTTGAGGGATTAGTTCCTCTTGTAGTCCATGTAGGGCAACCTGGGATGCCATCTGGTCCCATGGAAGCAGTGTTTTTTTGCTTTGGAGAGGGCAGCCTTCACCTGAGCATCTGAGATGTTTGGGAGGCAGCCCTCTGCCGGGATAGATATTTGCTCTTTTGGGGGAGTTTGCACTGAACCTGTCTGCCAGGATATTGGCGGTGTCTGTGGGTTCAGTGTATTTTTTGTCATTTAGCATCAACTCAGAACAAGTCTGGGAGTTGCATCCCAGGTTTCTAACATAACTGAAAAAAGCCTTATGATTGTCTTTGGTGTCCTGTGCAATTTTTCTCTCGAAGCTGGCCTTGGAGGATTTTATGAGGGATCGTAATTTTTTGCTAGTACTGATCAGAGATGCCTTCCCTATTAGGGATTTTGCTCTATCATGTAGTAGCTTCCTCCTTATGTTGTACAGTTTATTTATGGCAGGGGTCCACCAGACTGGATGCCTGTCTTTGGATGATTGGGTCTTGGTTTTGTTTGGGATAGCATGATCCATGCATTCCTGGAGATGTCCATAGAATGCATTTATATAGGATTCTGCAGTTTGGGCTGTAGTTTCTACTGACCCTGGGGCCTTGAAGGATTCCACTTCGGTTTTGAGAAGTGAGAAGTTCGCTTTTGAGAAGTTTTTCACTGTGGTTTTCTGGGCTGGGGGTGGGGTCGGGATGTGGACATCCAGTGAAATTAATTTATGGTCTGATCTTACCAATGAGGGATATACTTCTGGTGTGGAGCATAGAGTCCCCATGTTGGTAATGATCAGGTCTAGTATGTTGTCCCCTCTTGTGGGAGTGGTGACTAGTTGTTCCATAGCATTTGAGTTTATAATTTCCAAGAATCTTTGGGCTAAGGTGCTGGGGCTTGAGTAGTGCTTCCAGTCAATGTTTGGGTAGTTAAAGTCACCCAATATAATGGTGTTCAGAAAGATCTTCATGTTCTCCAATGTTTTCAGGAAAGCTGAATGGGATTCCTGACTTTGAGAGGGTGGTCTGTAGGATGATATAAACTGAAAAGCAGTCTTGCCCACTGTTAGTTGCACATGGATGGTCTCCGATACTTTGTGCAGTGCCACTAACCTGGAGGTGTGGCTATCCTTGATAAATATGGAAACTCCCCCTCCTTTTGTGGTTCGGTCTGGGTTTTGGGGCCGAAAAGCATGATATGAGGTATAGCCTGGTAGTGTTGGGTTGCTCTCTGGAGCCTTGAATCAGGTTTCTGTCACTGCACAGATATCGATGTTCTCCATACTGAGGAGAGCTTTGAGTGCGTGCATCTTGAAGTTAAGACTTCTGGCGTTTAGCAGCATTACCCTTAGTTTCTTGTTCCTTGTGCTGTCTATGGGGGTGGGTTTGACTTTTGAGCCTTGCCTAAAAAAGGCACTATGGGGGTGGCAAGAGCCTTTGCCAATATCCGATATTATATTGAATATAAGTAATTTATTCAACCCCGGACTATTCATCGTTAGTTACTTTTTGCAGCAAATTATTTTGGTACTCGGTTTAACTATCCAGAAATGGCTTCAGTAAGCCATCCGACTACCAACATTCAGAAAACATGTAAAGATAAAGACAGAGACAGATTGCATAGGTCCAAAGCTGCTGACGACGCTTCCATTAAGCTAGACGCCAGTTCGCTGGTACTCAGTGAGGTGCTTTCATAGCTCCTGATACCTGCTACTTCAGATTCGCAGGCCTCTACTGAGACCCATTCAGAGTCTGGTATGCTGCGAGATGCTTTTTTGACTATGGAACCTGCAGATGTCTCTACCTTGGTTGGGTCCGGAGCCGCTGTGCAGGCACCAGCTTCTGAGGGTGTATTCAGGCCTACTGACTTGCATTTCAAACTGATGCCATCTTCTTCTTCATAGGTTCATAGGTTCATAGGCAGGTACTAGGCTATCTGCCCAAAGGCATTTATAAGCCTAGCCAGAATGTGTTGGCTTTCGCCGCCCCCTTAGATTAGTTCCCTGTGCCTCTGTCCAGCAGAGCCATTGAAGTGATCCCTGGGGTAAACTTTCTGTTTCCCATCCACTCGTCAAGGTTTCTCTTGAAGAGGGTTAGTGAAGAGCTCTGCCTTATGTAGATTGGAATCTTGTTCCAAAGCATGGGAAGTCTCTGGGACAGGAATCTATCCCTCCAGCATGTCCTATTTATTGTTGTGGTGAGGTTTAGATCCCTGGAGCATGTGGCTCAAGGGGATATGGTTTTCTTTAGTTGGAGCATGCCCATCAATTCTGGGTTGGACATGGCCTTGTATGTCAGGCAGAGATCACCTCTGAGTAGACGGTATGCAACCGAGTACAGCTGGAGTTTTTTCAGTCAAGCTGCATAGGGCATCTGCTTGAGGCCAGTGATCCTCTTGGTGAGGAACTTCTGTGGTCTTTCCAGTTGTTACAGGTGTCTTGCAAGGTACATCCCAAATGGGGCATTGTACTCTATGATGGGTCTGATGAGTGATGTGTAGAGGGGCCCAACGACCTCTTTCGATCTGGATGCAAACCCTTTTGTGATTAGGTGGGCCACATGGAAGGATTTTCTAACCACTTTGGCAATGTGATTATCAAAGGAGAGGTTACTATCTACTTGGGTCCCCAGATCCCTTATTATGTCTTCTGTATTTAGGGGGCTACCACCTATGTGGTAGTTTGTGGGTACTTTGTTTTTTCCAAAGGGGATGACTATGCACTTTTTGGCATTTAGCTTGAGGCCATGGTTTTGACACCAGGTATCTGTCTCAGTGAGTCCCTTTTGGTGGATGTCTGTGTCAGCCAGAGAGTCAATTATAGCCCCTAGTTTGCAGTCTGCGAACTTGGTCAGCCATAATCCACCTGTGCTTGCCTGTACCTCTGAGAAGTATATGGCGAACAGGAGGGGTCCTAGGACTGAGCCCTGGGGAATACCACTTGCAACCAGTTTAGAGTCAGACCTAGCTCCTGCAACTCTTACCATGTGGGTTCTGTCCGTGAGCCAGTTGGCAACCCATCTCGTGATGTAGAGGTTTATGTTCAGGCTGGTGAGCTTGTCTATAATACCTGAGTGGGGAATGCTGTTGAAGGCCTTTGCAAGGTCTAGGTAAGCTGTGTGGACCACCTTTCCCTCACCTATAGCCTTGGTAACTGTCTCAAAGAAGTCCACCAGGTTTAGGAGGCATGATATGCCCTTAACAAAGCTGAACTAGGTAGGGTCCAGTGTTTGGAGGTTTCCAATATGTTTGTTAATGAGATCCATGATGATGCGCTCCATAGCTTTGCAGACCAAGGTAGTCAGGCTTATAGGGCAATAGTTCTCGGGGTCCATTGTGGCTCCACCTTTGTGGAGCAGAATAATCGTTGCTGTGTAGCACTCTGTGGGCACATAGCCTGTGGAGAGGCTGAGTTTAAACAGTGTGTTTAGGTGAGGGGTTAGTTCATCTTTGAGCTCATGTAGGATGCCGCCTGGGACACCATCTGGTCCCATTGATGCTGTGTTTTTGGCTTTGGAGAGGGCTGTTTTAACCTTAGTGTCTGTGATTTCAGAGGCATTACATTCTTCTGGTATAGTTATAGGCCCTTTTGGGGGTGAGAGGAGGGTGATGTTTGCACTGAACCTGTCTGCCAGGATGTTGGCTATATCGGTCGGTTCAGTGTATTTTGTGCCATTCTGCACTAACTCCGAGCAGATCTGAGAATTGCTACTTAGATTCTTGACATAGCTAAAGAATGCCTTGCGGTTATCTTTGGAGTCCATGGCAATTTTTCTTTCAAAACTAGCCTTGGATGATTTTATGAGGAATGTAGTTTTTTGCTGATACTGATGAGGAATGTCTTCCCTTCTTGGGATTTTACTCTTTTCTGTACTAGTTTCCTCCTTCTATTGTATAGCTTGTTTATGGCAGGGGTCCACCAGACTGGTTTCCTTTTCTTGGAGGAGTGAGTGCTGGTTTTGTTTGGGATACCACGATCCATGCATTCTTGTAGGTGCCCGTAGAGTGCATTATTAAAGGATTTTGCAGCTTGGACAGCGTTATCCTTTAGCATGGGGGCTTTGAAACTTCCCACCTCGGTCTTAAGTAACGTGAAGTTTGCTTTTAAAAAGTTTTTCATGGTGGTTTCTTTAACCGGGGGTGGTGGTGTAATGTGGATATCCAGAGTGATTAGTTTATGGTCAGATCTAACCAGTGAGGGGTTGACCTCTGGTGTGGAACACCGGTCGCCCATGTTGGTGATGACCAGGTCCAATATGTTGTCACCTCTGGTGGGGGTGTTGACCAGTTGATCCAGGGAGTTTGAGTTTATAAATTCTAGGAAATGTTTTGCAAGGGAGTTCGTACTTGAGTAGTTCTCCCAGTTAATGTTTGGGTAATTGAAATCACCCAATATCAGGGTGTTTGGTAGGACCTTTATGTTTCCCAGTGTTTCCAGGAATGTGGAGTGGGGGTCCTGGGACATGGTGGGTGATCTGTAGCAAGCTATAATTTGAATAGCAGTTTTGCCAGTTGTTAGTTGCACGTGGATGATCGCTGAAGCATCGTGCTGTGCCACTAACCTGGAGGTGTGGGTATCCTTGATGAATATTGATATTCCCCCACCTTTTGTATTTTGGTCCAGGTTTTGTGGTCAAAATGTATGGTATGAGTTGTAGCCTGGTAGTGCTGAGGTGCTCTCTGGAGCCTTAAACCAGGTTTCTGTTTCTGCACATATACCGATTTTCTCCATACTGAGAAGTGCCTTGAGTGCATGCATTTTGAGGTTTAGACTTCTAGCATTGATCAGCATTACCCTCAGTTTTTTGTTACTTGTGCTATTTACGGTGGTGGGTTTGTCTTTGAGCCTTACCTAAAAAGGCACTATGGGGGTGGCAAGAGCCTTGGCCAGTATTCGAAAGCCTAATGGTGACAGGTTCAAGCCATCTCTAGCAAAGCAGCATGGCTTGTCAAGCATGTCATCCCAGGCTGACAGACACTGGATCCCCTTTGTATGACACCAGAAGCTTAGCCAATTGTTGAAATTGATAATTTTTTCTCTGTACTATGGTATCATTCTTGGTGAGGGCAGGATGCTACTCAGGGTCAGGGTCATACTGGCCTGGGCTACATGATCAGAGAGTACCTCCATGTCTCTTTTCATGTAGTCCAGGGAGGTACGGCTCAGGTCATTCACACCAACATGGACAATGACAGAGTCATATTTGTACTTGTTCTGGAGTGACCTGAGTGCTTGTGTTATGTGGTGGATCCTGGCACCTGACAGGCAACTAACAGTAACCTTCTCCTTGTTCAGCCTAGTGAGTGGGACGTCAATGTGCCTGACTATAGAGTCACCTATTACTAGTGTGTTGGGTATGTTATTTTGCCTTAAGGGCTGTGATTGTGTGACACACTAGTTTTGTGAAGTATGTGTTTCATGGTTTGTGTTGGGGGGTGGAGATTGCTTGGATGTCTGCTTTGGAGGTCACTGTTGCTTTTGCAGATTTTTATTTAGAGCCTCTGAGCATGTTTTTGTGTATTTATGCATGTTGTTTGCCAGTGCTGGTTTCATAGGTCTATGTGAGACTGGTGGTGTGATGCAAGTAATTCCCTTCTCCTCTTGACTACCTGGTCCAGTCTTGGGTTGAGAGAGCTTAGCCTCCAGTTTGGCTGTATAATTGCATCTCTCGCATGTATTAGTGTTTGGTGGAAGGAGAGGGTTGTCTGTGTACATAAGGCAATTGTAACATTGCCTCAAAATGCCCAGATTCACCAGTTGGACTGGAGAGTACACCTGAAACTGGCCTTTGGACATGCCTGGATAGGTACAGTGAACTGTTTCACTGATTGGCTGGTAAGGTCGAATAGAGAGCCTTGTCCTTCTCTACAGTATAGGGGGGTCTAGTGCTAAGGTTTATTAGTGCTTGCTATGAGTTTTGGGCAAGTGCCAGGATGAGAAGTGAATGATTTGAGTGCTTAAGTTGAAAGTTTGTCTAGTTCCAAGGGGAAAATTGAAGAGTAGACTTTGTGGAGCTGGGAATAGTTATACCCTAGCTAACCGGCGCTGCCCGGCATGCAAAACCGCGCATATGCGGGTTTTATAGCAGGGAAATGAAAGAGATAGACATTAGCCCAAAATGGCCAATAAACTACTAATTTCTGGGCTGAAACCACTCCTCCAGGGACAGATAGGCTGTTCAAAGCTCCCTCTCTCACAGTGAACAGAGAAACTTCCTTCTATCCAAGTAAGGTATGGGCAAACACAGAAACTTGTAACTCAGCCCTGAATTCAGCACTAACCTGAAAACTGGACTAAACTAGCTTAGAAAGGTGGGAAAACAAATATTTTTTTTTTTTTTTGTTTGTTTTTTTTCAGAAAATAAAGCAGATACAATAAAAAAACACTTTAAATGCACATAAATGGCTATCACACTTGAGTGTGTAGCCTACAACAGTTAAACAGGTAATTTAAACACAAAAACGCTTTTGTCAAAGTGCAGGCAGTAAAATAAGTACAATATGTAGCTGAAACAAGCTTTTTAAATCACAGAAACTCTGAAAAATCAGCGTTTTAGGTGGAATTAACAAAAGGCAGCAAGAAAATGCAGAAAAATGATACTTAATCACTCCAAAGTCTCTCTTTTGTCTCTCTGCCACTGTAAAACTCTGCAGGGCACCAGGCAGGAGCTTGCTGAGCTGTATACTAGCACAAAAACCTTGCAAATGCGGGTTTATAGCAGGGAAATGAAAGGGATAGAAATTAGCCCAAAATGGCCAATAAACTACTAATTTCTGGGCTGAAACCACTCCTCCAGAGACAGATAGGCTGCTGAAAGCTCCCTCTCAGACAGTGAACAGAGAAACTTCCTTCTATCCAAATAAGGTATGGGCAAACACAGAAACTTGTAACACAGCCCTGAATGCAGCACTAACCTGAAAACTTGACTAAACTAGCTTAAAAAGGTAGGAAAACAAATATTTTTTTTTGGGGGGGGGGTTCAGAAAATAAAGCAGATACAATCAAAAAAACACTTTAAATGCACAGAAATGGCTATCACACTTCACTGTGTAGCCTACAACAGTTAAACAGGTAATTTAAACACAAAAATGAATTTGTTAAAGTGCAGGCAGTAAAATAAGTACAATATGTAGCTGAAACTCTAAAAGATTGGCATTTTAGGTGGAATTAGCTAAAGGAAACAAGAAAATGCAGAAAAATGATACTTAATCACTCCAAAGTCTTTGTTTTGTCTCTTTGCTGCTGTAGAACTCTGCAGGGAACCAGACAGGAGCTTGCTGAGCTGTATACTAGCACAAAAACCTTGCAAATGCGGGTTTTATAGCAGGGAAGTGAAAGATATAGAAATTAGCCCAAAATGGCCAATAAACTACTAATTTCTGGGCTGAAACCACTCCTCCAGGAAGAGATAGGCTGCTTAAAGCTTCCTCTCTTCCAGGCCTAAAACTCGACCCACACCTAGAAAACTGACGTCCAAATCACATGGTCAGGCCTATATGCCTAAAAAACAAATGATAAGAATGGCTGAAGACCTTATTACTTTAATTAGGGGAAGCCAACTTTCACCCTCTAAGAGACCTAGAACTGGTTTTCCTTCTGATTTTTCTGATCAGGATTTTGAAATTTCTGTTTCTTCTGATTACCAGGATTTGCCCTTATCTACCTATGAGGATTCTGATGCAGATGATTCCATTCCCTCTGCTTCCCTCTAGAAGATTTTTCTTTTGGTGAAACCTTGCACACTCTTAGGGAGCATTTCCGTTGTGGAAGCCAGGATTACCCTGACTCCAAAAAGAGGCTTATGGAATTCTTACTCCTCCCTCAACACAGGCCTTTAGCTATCCCTCCTGTCCTGGACATTGTAAATGATGCCTTCTTGGAATCCAGCCTGGCCCCAGACACTTTTCCGCCAGCTCTCAGGAAGCCTGACAGATATTACAGAGTACCTGACTCTCACAAGTTCCTCTTCAAGAATCCTACTGCGGATCCAGAGAACATTTCCCAGGGACCTAAAGGCATTAAGGCTACTACTGCCAAAAACCCTACCCCCCCCCCCCCATGATAGAGATTCCAGGGCCTTGGACAGATGGGGTAAGAAGGTATACACTTCTGCTGCTTTGGCCATTAGGGCCTTAAACTGCCAGTTTCATATGTTAAAGTATCAGTGGCATATTATGGGACTACTTAAACAGAAAATTATGTTGATTCCTGACTGCTGAAAATAAAGAATTACAGGATTTAAAGCATTCTGCTGAACAAGTTGGTAAACATACTTTGCAATATGGTTTTGAATCTTTAGAAGCATCTTGCAGGGCTGCTGTCACTGGGTCTGTACTTAGAAGGTATGCTTGGCTTAAGGAGCAAAATTTGCCAGAAGATTTCTTGCAAGTACAGCCTCCTAGATTTAGCAGGCATTGGCCTTCTAAGAATTGGTCCTTTCCTGTCTCTTCCAGGCCTTCTCAGTCCAAACCAAGGATCAGCAGACCACCTAGGCTACAGTCTCAAGGTACTCACATGCCTAAGCAGTGGGGGGCTCCCACTTCCAAAGATGGAAATAGTAAGACACCCCTATGGAAAAATGTCACAATGACTTAACTTTAAATCTTCCAAGCCCTGCTCAACTGCCTGCTCCCTTAGGGGGAAAGATTGCCCTGCATGCAAAAAACTGGGGACTCATTACCCAGGACAAATGGGTTTTAAATATAATTTTCCAAGGATACAAATTCCACTAACACACCTTACCAACCCCAAACTGTTGGCCAGACCTACCCCCAAATCAGTGGGCAGAGGCTCAGCAGGTTCTCTCTCTTCTAAGTATCAGGGCCATTCAACCTGTCCCAGCAGAAGAAAGGGGACAAGGCTTTTACTCAAGACTTTTCCTGGTACCCAGAAAAGACAGCTCCTGGCATTCTATCCTGGACCTCTCTATTCTAAACACCTTTTTGGTAATCCCAAAATTCAAAATGCTAACACTTCAATAGCTGCTTCCTATGTTAGGCAAAGATGCCAATAATGGAGTACATTTCTGCAAATTCCAAAACGGAGCCATGATAACTCCAAATAAAGGGTGGACATCATTTAGAAAGTATACCAGTGGCCTAGCATAAGGTCATTGGCATGGAAAACAGTTGAAAAAAAAATCAACTTTTATTTTTTTTGTAGCTGATCTCGGCTGTTTAAGCGTAGGGCAGCGGCGCACAAATGGGATTGGGGGAAAATAAGAAAATAAACCTAAAATAAGCATTCTAACTAAAATCACTATTCTGCCATTATAGTCAATGGCAGGCAGAAGACAACATGGCCAGTGAATAGTGGTTGCTAAGGGGGGAGGCTCAGTGTGGTACATGTAACTACGCATTAGCAGGCAATCCTATGCAAATGAGGGGAATGATAGTGAATCCCGGATTTCCCCTGCATGCTAGTCAGCTCCCAACAGTGTAACAGCAGGAATAGCTTGGTGCAAGTCTAGGAGTTAGCTGACATCATAGGGCAGTGTGTCAGGCATACTGTAAGCAGATTGGAGCCCTGTGGCTCAGGTTTGCTCCTAGCTTAGCACAGCTAGGCAAGGGGGTGTGTCTGAGGCTGCCTAGCACTCTTTACATTGCCTAAGCAGGTGTGCGTGCTGCGCACCTGGTTTTAAAGAAAAAAAAAAGGAAACCAGGAAATAGCAGCTCTGTGCATATTTGAGCACTGTGTTTGCGCGGCACGCCCCTGGACTTAAACAGGAAAGCAATGAGAAGGGAAAGCAACAGTAGGAAGGTAATCAAGGAGAACTAGCATAGCTGGAAGGTGAAATGTATCAGAATCAGCCAATTACACAGGCAGCAGATCAGGCCAGCCCAGAACACCACTATAAACTAAGCAAACACCTTCCACTCTGGTTTTCCCATACTCTACACCACTGGTGTAAACAAGTGGGGAATTTTTAACAAACAAAACAAGAAAATGATAGGGGCTGCAGCAGGCATCATATAACAACATGTGTAAGAGGCTGAGTGTGGTGAGGATGTGAATGCTGTCGACCAACCCACAGTGAGGAGACGGTGGAGAGTGTACAGACCCAGGGTAACCTACCAGGGGCTACATGAGCTGGAGATAGTGGAGTGCTATAGGGTGGACAGGGACCTGCTACAGCAAATTGTTGAGATGTGCCAGCCACGCCTGACACAACAAACTGACAGAGGGGAAACCATCACAGTGGATACCAAGGTATGTGTAGGCCTAAGAATACTAGCCACAAGTACCTCCCGAAGCTCAACTGGAGATATCATGGGGATCTCACAAGCATCAGCATTCAGAGTATTCCACCAGTTCCTGGATGCCATGTCAGCACATGCCAGTGAGCACGTATATTTCCTCAACACCTGTGAGGTGTTGGCCAGCAATATGCATCTCTTCCACCAAATAGCAGAATACCCTGAGGTAGTGGGTGCTATAGACTGCACACGCATATGCATCAAAGCACCACGCAGTGATTAGGGTAGGGTCTACATCAACCATAAGGTTTTACCCTCCATCAACTGCCAGGTCATGTGCAATGCCCAGGGCATTATAATGAATGTGTGTGCTGGCTGCCCTGGAAGCTATCATGATTCCCACATCTGACATCTGACACAGCTGTACCAGAGATTTGCCAAAGGGGACATCCCTTACTGTCACCTAGTGAAGGATGCTGGTTACGCACTGGAGCCATGGCTGATGACACCCATCAGAAATGCACACACACCCGAACAAGAACTCCATAATGAGATACACGCACGGACCAGACTTATAATAGAGTGTTGTTTGGGATGCTCATATCATGGTTCCGGTGCCTGGACACATCAGGTGCAGCCTTGCAGCACTCACCGGCTACATGTACTCATATTGTTATGGTATGTGCCATGCTACACAATATGATCCTGCGGAAACAGCTGCAGCAGGAACAGCACAGTGCAGGGCCACACAGCCCCCCACCAATGCCAAGGCTTGCATAGGCACAAAGTGACTCTGAGGAGGAACAACCTGAGCCTGCCCCAGTAGGCAGATGGAGGCATGCCCAGTATGCCCTGACCTTGGCAAAGAGGCAACACATAGCACATACACTGACACAGTAGGGATCCAGGGAATGACACCTCTCTCTGACTCACACATACAGTAAAAGGGATGCCAAACATGACACTACCTATGCTCAACCATGTATAGAGAGTGTAGTACATGCATCCAACATAGGCAGCCCTCCAGCACCATCCTCAATACTGGCACACCCACAAGGTAAGTCAATAAACCTACCAATTGCTGAATGGAGTAGAATGTGTCGTTACCTGTATCTATGGTATGGATGTGAGCATGCAAGGGAATCAGGTGGCTAAATGGTATGCCAGCAGATGGTAGACACCCATAGTGGCACCATGAGATCTGTAACAAATACTGGAGTCACCATAGTAGCCACTACTACACAGGGTGACAAAACCCACTGCAGGAAATGTCCTGGGTGTCATGTGTGTCCATATGACTCACACATGCCAGTCAGGGAGGTTCACACACCCAACAACAGTCTCAGCCAGCAGGACAGGTATAGACAAACACAAACAGAGGCTGCACTATGGCCTCTGAATAATAGGTTCATAGGTTCATACTAGGCTATCTGCCCTAGGGCTTTTATAAGCCTAGAAACGAAAGAAGGCACCACCAACCAGGAATGAACACGAACCAATAAAGGATCCAAAAACAGTTTATTCCACAAACGCTAGTACAGTTCCAACACATTTTCGTCATCAACTTCCTCAGTGAATGAAAAGCAACCACTGAACAACCCTATATATATATATATATACACAAACCTATTAACATCAATTAAATCAATAAATCAATTCTTAAAACAGTTAATCAATTAGTTAATTATTCTAAAATGAACATTTTCACAAAGTAAAATTCGTACATTTAATAATTTAATTAAAACCACATCTAATAGTCACACCAATTTTAGAATTCATCCAAAACTTTTAATAAATAAAATTAAATAAAATAAGAATAAAAACATTTGATTCAATCTTTTAACTTGTAATATAATGTGCTTGTCTCCATCAAGTGGTGAAACTAAATATGGCATTTAAATTAATAAAAAATGTATGTACATAATCTGTATAAAAGCTTGTAAGAATGAGTTTAAATGATTGTTTTGAATTGACTTTAAATGAATGTTTTCACTACATCCTATATATATTAAATTAATGAAACAGTGAAAGAAGTTAAAGTTTGGCAGATCTAATTTTAAGTACAGGTGCAAGAAATACCATTTCATTAAGACCCGGAGGTCTACTAGAATCCAACACAAGTTGCCAATAAAGCTCCCTATACTCAACAAGTGTTTCCTACATACCACCCCTTGGACTCATCTCAACCACTTCCAAAATAAAAAATTGAAAGCCAGATGTTTTACAAGTGGTGGTGTGCTTGTATAGTGCATTTTTCTCATTTTTTGTTCTTATTTCATATAGATGCTCGTAGATCCTCTGCTTTAATTTCCTTATACTTTTCCCAATGTAAAATGATTCACATACCTTGCAAGTTGCTATGTAAACAATCCCTTTGGTGTTACAGTTAGCATAAGTATTCAACATTAATTTCTTTTTCCTAGAATTTAAATAAAGTCTCCTGTTGATAAAAATGTACAATAATTTCAACACCCACATTTATATAAACCCTTCTTCTCTTTTTTACCACTCAATATATTACCTAGATCTGATCCCCTCTCTAATATATTTTTAATGGTGTTACCTTTTCTGTATATGTAAACCAGTTCTTTTTCAAAAATATACTTCAAGTCTGAAATTTTCGAAAAGTTGTTCCATTCTTTGTCAAAGATTTTCTTGATGCCTCTAGAATTACCGTTGTAGGTTGTAATCAAACTAGATGTGTAATCTTCTTTTGGTTTGGTTACTTCTTTTGTTCCATCCAAGATTTGAGTTTTACCTAAAATAGGGGCAAATCTATCATTTTTGTTTTTACACACTTCTGAAATTTTATCAAAAAATTCCCCAGGATATCCTCTGTTTAAAAATAGTTCTCTGAGTGTTCTTACCTCACTTAAAAACACCTCATCTTCAGAGGTCATCCTGCTTAACCATACTAACTGTCCCTTTACCACCCCTTTTTTCTGATGTGGTGGATGGGAACTAGTATAGTACAAATAAGAGTTGGAAAAGGTTTCTTTCCTGTAAACCTTAGATGCAAAATGACCATTGTTTTTGGTAATGTGAACATCAAGGTAAGTTATCAGCAAAAACAGAGCCCAAAAAGCAGCAATATTGCAGAAACAAATATAAAATCCCTTATAAACAAGGAGCAAAGGATCCAGGCTGAGAATGTTTCCAAAATAACAGCAAAAAATCCACGAATATGGGTTTAGGTACCAGTTTATTAACAGAGGACACAAGCGCTTTCACAGTTGCTTCTTCAGGTGTAACTCCTACCATAAAAGCACACACCTTATATACTCTTTACAAATAGTCTAAATGATCAATTAACAGACTAAAACATTTAAAAAGATAGTACACATGAAAATACCTAGCTAAAATGCATTTATATCACAAGATACAACATACTTAAAATATTTTAAAAAGATAGTACACATAAAAACATAAATATTACCTAATTGAAATGCATTTATAATTCAAATGGAATAGATAGTGGACAGTAAATTATATATATATATATATATATATATATATATATATATATATATATATATATATAAATTATATTTATATAAAAATATATTAATTTATTTAAAAAAAAAATATATATATATATATATATATATATATATATATATTAGATATTAAACAAGACAAAAATATATATTAATGAATGTATTTACATTTGCATTTAAAATTGTTAACATGTTATAAATGAATCAAAATTCATCTATTCAGTGGTCTATTACGAAGCACAGGCTTAATAGGAATGCATTCGTTAAGGCCATGTCCAAAACTGGATCTGAGCCTCACAATCCATTTTGCTTCCGTATCCTCAGTTCTAGCTCTTACATCACCACCCCTACCATTCTCATATATAAGAGATAAAACTCTAAACTTAAATACATGATCATCTCCCATGGCACTAATATGTTTAGCTAGAGCATTAGTCTTTGACTTCTTCCTAACATGGTACAGATGCTCCCTAATTCTTTCTCTAAGGGTTCTATCAGTTTTGCCTATATAAAAACAATGGCATAACTGGCATTCTGCTAGATAGACCACATGTGAACTATCACATGTGGCACCTACCCTAAAATCAGTGCTTCTTCTAGTATCAGGGTGATGGAACAATAAACTCATATCTATAGAGGAACACTGTGGACAATGACCACAAGGTCGTGTACCTTTGAACTTCATAGGTGGTTTATCATTTTCACACCACATAACCTCCTATACAAATTCTTCTTATTTTTAAAAGTATACTGTGGTGTGGTACTAATAAGAGAGGATATTGTGGGTTCAGTGGTCAAAATTGGCCAATACTTATTAATAACATCAGTGTATTGCTTGACATTCCTAGCATAAGTAATACAAACATTAAGTTTTGGTTCATTGTTTGTAATATGTCTGTGAGTATTACTTGAAAAGTATGGTTGTGCTTTACTAGATCTCATTTGTCTCACCATCTTCTCATTCTTACTAATGCAATTAATGTAGTAACCACGTTGTTTCAACTCATTACTGGTATTAAGCATCATATGATCATACTCAACTGGATCAACACTTAGCCTAGATGCCCTAAAAAATTGAGCTACGTTGTCAAAAACAAAATCAGGGTGCATGCTTTGTCGGTCAAGCAAATTATTCACTCTACATTCCTTCCTGTACATCCTAGTGCTTACTTTTCCTGTTGCATCTATATCTATATATACATCTAGAAAACTGATTCCTGTATAAGAATAACTGAAAGTGAATTTCAGAAAATCTGTGATATTGTTCAAATAATCTACAAAAAGTTTTAACCCATCAAGGGTACCTTTCCACAAGAAAAAACAATCATCAACAAATCTTCTGAAAAATGGTATATATGGTGCATATATACTATTAAATATATTATCTATCTCCCAGGTTGCCATGACCGCATTAGCATAACTATTTGAGCAAGAGCTGCCCATGGCAACACCATTTCTTTGCCAATAAATCTGGTCATTAAAAATAAATATATTATTATAAAGCACTAATGCTATCAGTTTCTGTATAACTACAATCTCACTAGCATTAAGCATACCTACTTTCAATAATAACTTCTTCATGAAATCTATACCAGTGTCATTAGGTATAACAGTAAAAAGAGATACAACATCCAAAGTAACCAAAATAACCTCACCTTCTACATACCCATCATTAGTAAATTCATATAAATCATGTAAAAAGTGCTCAGTATCTTTTAGAACATGACACATAGAATCTAAAACAGGTCTCAGTTTCTTCTCTACATAAATAGAAATAGCTTCAGTAGACCATCCCCTGCCTGACACTATAGGCCTCATGGGTGGTCTAACATTATCCTTGTGTAACTTAGGGAGGCCTTGTATAATAGGTATTACAGGTTTACAAACTAAGAAGTACTGGAACAATTCATCAGTAATAAGGCATTCAAACTGCATTCTCTTAATTTCAGTAATTATATGTTGAATCATTTGATCTGCAATCAGCTTAGTAATAGGTTGATAAAAACTAACGTTATTAAGCATATCATACATTAATGAGTCATAATCTATTTTATCTAAAACAACAATCTGTCCACCTTTATCAGCCGGTCTAATTACCAGGCTGGAATCATTCTCTAATTCATTTAAAGTATGCATTTCATTTTTGTTAAGATTATATTTCTTATTATAGTTAATATTATTATCAAAAACATCATAAAAATCATTAATACATAATTGCTCAAAGGCACTAACTATGGAGTTCATTTTAGGTATGAAAGTGCTCGGTCTCCTAAAAACAAAATCATACTTATCTTGTGTGTTTAAAAACATTAACTTCAGATTTAAGTTCCTAATAAAAAACTTCAAATCAAATATAGCATCAGTTATACTCATATCTGAAGTAGGTATAAATGACAAACCTTTAGTTAAAACATTCAATTCAGTGTCAGTAAGCAAACACTTCGATAAGTTAACAACTAAAGTCTTACTTTCTGAAAAGCCTTCTTTATAGTGTAGACATTGCTGGTTTCTTCTTCGTGCTTCCTCTTGTTCCTTGTATTGCTCCTTCCACGTATTTGGTTTTGTTTCCTCTGACCATCTACTCTTCCCACAGAGTTGTCCCTTATTGGTAGAGGAAAATTTAATGCATACTCGTTAGAATGTAAGCGAGCATTGTCAGGTTCATTAGGATTTGTAGATTTAATGCTGTCATCACTTCTATGGACTTGTTCTATTACTGTCACTTTTCTCCTAGCTCCTTGCATAGGTACATTCGGAATGACAGAAGCAGTCAATACAGTAGTTCCTTCTTCAGAAACAGTGCATGCTGTATCTGTCTGTTCCAAAAGAGTATCAACAGTAGTCTCACTGCGACGAGCGCTGTTAGCCATTTGCGCATACGAACTCACTTCCGGTATTCTCTGGGCTGAGGCTGTCGTTTGCTCCATAGCTATTGGTTCTCATGGCCACATGAATATGTGGCCCAATGAGAAGTCTAAATGATCTCTCTGCATGTGGTCTGTCTAGCAGAATGCCAGTTATGCCATTGTTTTTATATAGGCAAAACTGATAGAACCCTTAGAGAAAGAATTAAGGAGCATCTGTACCATGTTAGGAAGAAGTCAAAGACTAATGCTCTAGCTAAACATATTAGTGCCATGGGAGATGATCATGTATTTAAGTTTAGAGTTTTATCTCTTATATATGAGAATGGTAGGGGTGGTGATGTAAGAGCTAGAACTGAGGATACGGAAGCAAAATGGATTGTGAGGCTCAGATCCAGTTTTGGACATGGCCTGAATGCATTCCTATTAAGCTAATAGACCACTGAATAGATGAATTTTGATTCATTTATAACATGTTAACAATTTTAAATGCAAATGTAAATACATTCATTAATATATATTTTTGTCTTGTTTAATATCTATATATATATATATATATATATATATATTTTTAAATAAATTAATATATTTTTATATAAATATAATTTAAATATATATATATATATATATTTATATATATATATATATATATATATATATATATATAATTTACTGTCCACTATCTATTCCATTTGAATTATAAATGCATTTCAATTAGGTAATATTTATGTTTTTATGTGTACTATCTTTTTAAAATGTTTTAAGTATGTTGTATCTTGTGATATAAATGCATTTTAGCTAGGTATTTTCCTGTGTACTATCTTTTTAAATGTTTTAGTCTGTTAATTGATCATTTAGACTATTTGGAAAGAGTATATAAGGTGTGTGCTTTTATGGTAGGAGTTACACCTGAAGAAGCAACTGTGAAAGCGCTTGTGTCCTCTGTTAATAAACTGGTACCTAAACCCATATTCGTGGATTTTTTGCTGTTATTTTGGAAACATTCTCAGCCTGGATCCTTTGCTCCTTGTTTATAAGGGATTTTATATTTGTTTCTGCAATCAAGGTAAGTTAGTTCATGTTGATTAAAACTGAAAGTAAACTCAAGAAAATCTGTAGTGTTGTTCACATATTCTACTAACTTATCAAAGTTTTCATGTTCGCCAATCCATAAAAAACATAAATCGTCCAGAAATCGACCGTATAAAATCCAATAACCCTGGTAGGGTGAATTCAAAAGATATTTATTTTCCCAGTAAATCATAATAATGTTAGCATATGTGGGAGCACAATGTGCCCCCATGGCTACTCCCTTTTCTTGTTTAAAATATTCACCCTGAAAGTATATATAATTGTTTTTCAAGACCGTTTCCATAAGGGTTAAAACAACTCTGAAGTCTTTGTGTGAGATTTTTTTGCTTTCAACCAACATTTCTTCAAACCATTCCATGCCTAGTTTGTGTGGTATACATGTAAATAAATCCACAACATCAAGCGTACCAAATGTAATGCTGTCGCAAAACAAAGAAGGTTCCAATTTTCTCAAAAAATCCCAGGAGTCGACCAATACATTCTTGTTTCCTTCTAACACACATTTCACCTTTGAATCCACAAACTTTCCTAGTGGTGCTGTCACGGATCCTTCTGCTGAGACAATGGGTCTAAGCGGTGGGTCCTGTGAGTTTTTGTGCACCTTCGGGATTCCAAATATGCATGGCACCTTTGGTTTCTCCACATGTAAAAACCTGTATGTTTCAAGGTCAATTGAACCTTCTAACAGTAGGTCATTTAATAACATTTATTCCAGAGTGAAGGGAGCCTCTGGGTTATGAATCTGTCCCTCCAGCATGTCCTATTTATTTCAGTGCTGAGGTTTAAGTCCCTCGAGTGCGTAGCTCAATGGGATTTGGATTTTCTGAGGTGCAGCATGTCCATTAATTCTGGGTTGGACATGGCTTTATACGTCAGGCACAGATCGCCTCTGAGCAGGCGGTATGCCACTGAGTAGAGCTGGAGTTTCTTTAACCGGGCAGCATACGGCATCTGTTTGAGCCCCTTGATCCTCTTGGTGAGGTACTTTTGGGGTCTTTCCAGTTGCTGCAGGTGTCTGGTAAGGTACATCCCAAAAGGGGCATTGTACTCAATTATGGGCCTGATGAGGGATGAGTAAAGAGGCACGATGACCTCCCCTGATCTAGATGTGAATCCCTTCATGATTAGATGGGCTATATAAAATGTTTTTCTAACCACTTTGGCCATGTGGTTGTCAAATGAGATTGCTATCAACTTGGGTCCCCAGGTCCCTAATTACTTCTTCTGTACTTAATGGATTACCACCTATGTGGTACTTTGTGGCACTTTGTTTTGCCAAAGGGGATGACTATACACTTTTGGCATTTAGCTTGAGGCCATGGCTCTGGCACCAGTTGTCTGTTTCTATGAGGCCCTTTTGGAGGATGCTTGTGTCAGCTGGAGAGTCTATTATGATGCCCAGTTTGCAGTCATCTGCGAACTTGGTCAGCCACAGTCCTTCCATGTTGGCCTGTACCTCCGAGAAATATATACCGAACAAGAGAGGTCCCAAGACTGAGCCTTGTGGGACGCCACTTGTAACTGGTTTGGAGTCTGACATGGCTCCAGCTATTCTGCCTATGCCTATGGGTAACCTCCCCCCCAGGCCTACACAGATAGACTACAGTAGGTCAGGCAGTGGGATGTTAGTTCTGAAGGGTAGGAAGTCAGACACTAATATGTAGGTCAACCAAAGCTAAGACCTGTAGTACACTGGTATGTCTCTAGTCAGCATGATAGGTTAGAATACAGAATGAAATGGAGTACCTGACATACCATTACAGTCATAACAAATGTGTACAAGTGCCAGGTGTGCCCCTGCCATCCTATGTAGACATGTAGAAACAGTCAGGTGTGTCCCCCAACCCTGTGTAGAAATGTAGAAACAGTCAGGTGTGTCCCCCCTCCCAATCCTGTGTGGAAATGTAGTAACAGTCAGGTGTGCCCCCCAATCCTGTATAGAAATGTAAAAAAAGTCAGGTGCCCCCCCCCCATAATTCTATGTAATAATGTAGTAACAGTCAGGTGTGCCCCCCACTCCTATGGAAACATGTAGAAACAGTCAGGTGTGCCCCTTCCCCCAATCCAGCATAGAAATGTAGTAACAATCAGGCGTGCCCCCTGCAATCCTGTGTAGAAATGTAGTAACATGTATGAGTAGGTATAATACTAGTGGAGCAAGATGCCAAGAGATGGCCAAGGTAGCAGGATAGGTCTTAGCATTTGCACAATATGCAGGTCTGTGTGTGTTAGGTTGGTGACTGTTTTATATTGTGTGGGAGTGGTCAGTATGTATGCATGTTGAGGTAAGACCTGGTGGCCATTGCCCACTACTGCTGATGACAGGGACAAGCCCTCACAACTGCAGTGCCAAAGACAATTCCCACCATCATAACACATGCCAGCAGTAAGTCATTGTAAATGTATGGTGGTAATATGTGTCAACATCTGAAAGACTGTCATGGCATGGCTGTTGAGCTATATATACAAGCAGTACACAGGGGAAAGTACCCCAGACATACAGTATATATAGTGTCACTGTGAAATGGAGACACCCTTGGAATTGTACATACAGGTATGCATCAGATTAACTGGTCCTCTAGTAGGGGATACCGGTGATGTCTTCCCAAACACTTGCAGATCATAAAGGAGGTAGGACAGATGTATTGGGAAACGCCAATGTACCTGCACATGCAAGCATAACTGGAATGCCCCATGCATATCTGTGTGTCAGATGCAAGTAGTGTCCATAACACACATGCACCCAGCTCACACAAACACCACCCACAGGTACCTCTCTGGTCATATCCCTGCTGTGGGGAATGAGTACAATATGACCCCACCTGTATATGGCAATAGCGGAAGAATACAGCATGCAGTCCAGGTGTCCCATGCAGGTGTGTCCCTTGCTGTAGGTTGCACCCTGCCAGCATCCACACCACATGATCAAGACTGATTGAAGGTATTGGCATGAACACCTATCACACATACCCTGTCACCCCAGGGGACTATACTGTATGATGGTCTGAGACTGTAGGACTGACAGAATGCAACGGCCTGCCACATCTGGCCCACAGCAACACCTAATGGCCCATAGGCCTCTGAAAAAGGCCTGTGTCTCACATGTACTGCCGATGCATGTTATGTCATAGACACCTAAATAACAACATAACACACTCCACATAAGCCATATGCAAGGCCATGTGGACAAACCACAGTAACATGTCCACCATGTCCCACTGCATGAACTGTGGACCAACACTAACACACACCTGTGATGGGGTGATACCCTTAGGGAAAGTATCAGAGAATGTATGCATAATGTATGAAAGAGGTTAGAATAACAGAAGGGTGGAGCATGGACAGCATGGAATGTACAGGATCCGACACCAAGCTGTGTGTGCACACTATCCCTGGCTGCAAACACATAAATGGGTGGCTAGACACCTGCCCATACACCACAATAGGGGTAATGTCCTGACCCATGGCCTCTGTCTCTGGGCAACCTGTGTGAATCTGTACAGCTGTGAGGCATTGCCACAGCAAGATAAGGCCATACTGTCATGTCGATGAGTGTACAAGTATGGGATCCTCTGCCAGCACTGTACCAAGGTGCTGAACTGGATACACAGACCCAGCAGCAAGTGTCTGCAGCTCCCCCTCCAGAATGGCATAACTTACCATGAATATGTAGGTGTCTGCCCACAATACCGGACACAGCTGCAGTCACCCTTGTCTCCCAAGACATCACTGTGAGCAAAAATGTCCACCTGACAGTACATGAGGACTGAAAACATCACAGTGTATAACAGTACACATGTCTGAATATGTCTTCTAACAGCAGTACCATGCAGCTGAAGCAGCACAGACACAATCACCTATAATACATACCATCCCCTGCACAGTTTGTCCCCATATTGCCAAATGATCGAGGGATACCCTGCAGAAACAGTTTGCTACCTGTAGGTGTACAACACAAATTCTGCACTAGAGTACAAACTACCTGGAATCGATCCACACATTCAATACAGAAGGCCATACTGGGCATGCTCACACACTTAAACACATGAAGCCCATGTCTGCAAAGAGCAGTGGGCCATACATATCTGGCATTTGCAGATGTTAGTGCATACACTCCTCAGTATGCACCAGTCATGTCTTGCACACACAGTGGATATGAATACAGACACATATCCATGGACAACACACTATAATACGCCAGAAGTAGATGCACATAGATGTGTGGAAGAGAGTGACTGTGACAAGGAGCCATCCATTATGAGGCCTGTCCCAACCAGCACACAGCCAAATGGCTACAACCACATGAGGTGTAAATGTCACTCACTGTAGACATTAGCCAATGGTATCCATCAGCATTACAGACTATGTGGTGCAAGTGCTAGCTGTGCAACATGACTGTACAAGGAAGTAGTCATCCAGCAGCTATATACACATCCCTGTGGAATATAACCCTGCGTGTGACCTCATGTGGTGTGTCAACCTCTAGATGAATGGGTTATGGCTCATGCACACACACTGCCCTCCCCATAGCCTACTATGACAAGCCTGCTGAGGTCATCCACTTTGAAATACACCCTTGGGAAATGTGTAGCACAGTAATCTATGTGGCATGTCCTATAACTGTGTACTGCTGTAGTGTGATAGGAGCTCTAATCCCAGATATGGCAAGTGTGTGTGTGTGTGTGTGTGTGTGTGTGTGTGTGTGTGTGTGTGTGTGTGTGTGTGTGTGTGTGTGTGTGTGTGTGTGTGTGTGTGTGTGTGTGTGTGTGTGTGTGTGTGTGTGTGTGTGTGTGTGTGTGTGTGTGTGTGTGTGTGTGTGTGTGTGTGTATGTGTGTGTATCTCTGTCTGTGTAGAGAGCAATGCGTTGTAGGCTAGGCACATGCACTATAATTTAAATGCCCTATTTTGGCAAGGCTGCTGATGTCATTCACTGTGAAATACACCTTTGGGAAAGGTGTAGCCCAGTAATCTCTCTGGCATGCCCCATAACTGTGTACTGCTGTAGTGTGATAAACTAGTTAGGTAGGAGTTCCCATCCCAGACATGGCAAGTGTGTGTATCTCTCTGGGTAGAGAGCAATGCTTTTTAGGTTAGTCATACTCACTACAATTCAAATGCCCTACTTTGGTAAAGCTGCTGATGTCATTCATTGTGAACTACACCTTTGGGGAAGGAGTACTCCAGTAATCCCTGTGGCATGTCCTATAACAGCTTCATGCTGTAGTGTGATATAAAACTCTGATAGGGTTCAATTCCCACACATGGCAGTTGTGGATTTTTTGTGTATGTTTCTATGTCTGTGTAGGGAGCAATGCATTTTAGGCTAGTCACACTCACTACAATTCAAATGCCCTACTTTGGCAATCCTGCTGATGTCATTCACTGTGAAATACACATTTGGGGAAGGAGTACTCCAGTGATCTCTATGGTGCATCCTATAACTGTTTAGTGCTGTACTATAAAAAACTAGTTAGGTAGGAGTTCTAATCCCAGACATGACAGGTGTGTGTGTGTGCCTGTGTTTGTCATTCATATCCTGTGTGGAGGTTTTTGTGAGTGTGTAACAACAGGACTCAATGTGGAGCATGTTTTTCAAATTTCCTATATGGTGGCCCTAGTATATATCAAAATGTCCACCGTACAGGGATAACAGATGTGAAATAGCCGAGAGGTTGGGATGCATATCCATACCCCTACATGTGGCATCAAGGCCAGGCAAACAAAGTTAGCAACCCTTGTATTACCCAGAGAACACTCTTAACCCATGTCCCATACACACACACACACACACACACACACACACACATACACACACACTTGCCTAGGCAACAAACGCTATGTTGATAGTACCCTGCATATTTCCCACTGATAGTAACCATGGTGTGATTGCAGTGGGCTACAGAGGGCATGCCACCCTGTCCATCAGTCCAATAAGTAAGTACATGCTGACAGTGCACCTTCCCAATGTTCCCCACTGGACACCTGCAACACCTGTGGTGCCATCAAATGTGGCCCACAAAGGACATACCATGCCTGAAAAACATGCCCTGTATGGACAGATGCCACTGACACCAGGGAATACTGGTATTATGCTATCAATGTAGGTGCAGGGTAAACCTGCTGTCCATTAACACATGAGGCCAGGACTGGCACATCTGATAATAACAATCTGTGTACGCAACATGGGCCAGACACCCCAGGTACAGTTCCACATGTCACTGTACATGCATGTGGGAGGTGTGCACATCCCAGACACCATCCATGTCATGGACTAAGGAACACATACATGGCAAGCAATGCTCAACATTGGCCACATGCAATAGTCACCCAGGTGACTGGATGGTGAATACAATAACCACCTGTGTGGGTAAATCCAGACACTACACCCCTGAGCCACTATGCAGACCATTGTCATGTGGCCTGATGCCAAGGTATACCCATCACCTAGCCTTGTATAGCCATCTGGCACAGTTGACCACTACACACCCGTGAAGCAATGAACCCATGCATGTCAGCACTGACATCCTGTGTCTGTGTGTGTGTTGCATTATGCGTATGACCACATTCACACTCACTACAACCCACATTGGCATACTGAAGCATGCTGTCTGATGTCAGACACCTCCATATACCCTTTGCCCATATAACCTCCGTACGAACCCTGTGATGCATGTGATACCTTCACAGTACTGTGTTGTGGCAATCTCACTAGTGATAAGTTGTATTCCTGGCCCTGCCAAGTGTGTCAATGTGTGTGCTTCCCTGTGAGAGTGTGGCTGTGTTGATGCTGACATCTGTTCATGCGGATAGGCACGTGTACTACATCTACTGTATAGCTACCATATCCCTTTTTCAGATGTCACTCACTATCACATATATGTTTTGAGGGCTTTTCAACATGTAATCTATGTGGTGCATCCAATAACTGCATAGAAATGTGATAGCACTACATAGTTGTCAGGGGTTTGATACCCTGTACTGGAAGGTGGGTGACACAAACATCCTTAAGTTTCACTCTCCCACCCCTCCCTGACTTTTCTTTGCCTCTCTCACTCCCTCTCTGGTGGATGTGGAGACTTACATCTGCTTTGCTTAGGCAGCAACATGTGCATTTTAAGTGATGCTCATGATCAGCTGATGGCCTCTGCATGAACTGCAGCCCTTCTCTAGCTGATTGCATGTGAAAAAGCTGTGGTAACATTCCCATAGCCAATTGCATGGAAATACACTCTGCAATATATAGGAACATCATGTTGGTGCTGGGCCTTTTCATTCACTGTGAGCAGGAACTCAATCTGTTGTTTGACAAACAGCATGTCAGATGGATTGGGGATTTACCTCTAACAACATACACTGTGGAAAAAGGCCAACACACAGGAGGCGGATGTGACTGACCTGACTACAGACTGTAGTGCTGCTATACTGCATTTGGAGTAATGTTGGTTTAACAAGGTGTGTGTGGATATGGCTGTCCTACATGTTTTAATATCTGCCATGTCAGTGCTATGTTTATGAGGAAATACCCATCTGTAGGGTCATCTGCAGACTGGGCAGTGTGTGGTGCCTTTTGTTTCATGTGTTACCCACAGAGCACCTATCTGTGAAATGCAGAAGGTAGTGTGAGGATTGCAGTCTGTAGATGGTGACAGCCATGAGAGTTACTGACTTCATATCCCTCATAGGACATATGTTGCAGCAAACTCTGTTACAACAATAAATGTATGAGGTTATCACAGCAACATGTCAATATTGGCCCTTTGTATGTGCCGCCAGCCACAACTCTGTCAACCTCTGTACATACGTCATGCATTAAGAGGTGCATATGTGCTGTACACCATAATTAGTGACATCATATCTGATAACAAGCCAGTGAGAAATAAGACTGCTACACATGTTATGTATAGTAGGGGTTATATTTGATGACATAACCTGGACATTCTGTGGTTGTATGTACAGTACTGAGGTCTGCGTACTTATGGTGATTGTCGACAGTGTGTGTATTGTTAATATGTACTTTGGCCTGTGTACAGACTGTGGTAGATGTCATTGTTCTTGGTCCTGTTCTATCTGATGCTGCTCCACTCTATGTTACCCTATCAGCTTACATGTTTGTAGGGCCATACACACACATGTCCCATACCGCAGACAGACATCAGAAAACACTGTGTAGTGGCCCAGTATATGTATGGTTAGTGTGTGAGTGGTGCATATGAGGATGGTGTTGAACAGATAGTCCATATACTGTAATATTACGCTAGCTTACCATATGTGGCTATGTACACATTGGTTATAGTTATGAACTTTCACACAGGTGTATGTTACTCTGTGCTGTGACATGCCTGTAGAGCCTGCTATATATGCAGGTACATGTACATTCCCCCCATAGGAAATGTAGGCCAGTGTTGAGCCAGTCTGACTGAAGCCTGCACAGTGCTTTGTTACATGCCTAGTAGCTTAGTGTACTTACTCAGTGAGATGTCATGTCCAGATAATTGCCAGATGTACTTCTGCTGGGCCACCATAACAGTCATGCATCTCAGACAGAGCAGTGGGATGCTGTACAGATGTATGTCAATATCTAGTGGGTAGTATGTGGCCATGGCACCTCTGTACCAGTGGTTATTATGTTTCAGGATAGACAGAGGTGTGTGAATGCCTAACCTATGGGGGCAAATGTATACCAGTCATTACGTGCTATACCCATCTACATGGCTAACATCCACATTGTCAGGCTTGGTCCACATGTCTTGCACTAAGGGGTTCTGTGTATACCTCCGGACTGTCCATAGTGTGTCAGACTGTCCACATATATTGGCCAATATCTCTGCTGTAGTCGACAGGAGCATCACATGCTAGAAGTGGTACTGTACTATGACGTCCTTAGGATGTCTGTCAGTAGCCACTGGTGCACTTGTTAAAAGGAGATGTGACCTCCCACACACACACACACACACACACACACACACACACACACACACACACACACCATGTCTGTTAAGACAATCTCTATTACAGTAACAATAGTCTACAAATATACCTTCTATATATACCTGACATCCCCTTGCACTATGAAGTTGGGACTATAGGGGCTGCGGTAGAGCTACACTCAATGTTCAGGGCATATGGTGAAAATATATGTATATATAATTATCCAGATATCTATATAGATATATACACATATACATATTGTACATAGATATACATAGATGGATATATATATATATATATATATATATATATATATATATATACACACATATATATTTTTCTATATCTCTATATATATATATATATCTATATATATATATATATATATATATATATATATATAAAGAGCAATATATGTCTACACATATACAGATAGAGATACATATGCACGTATACATATGGATATCTACATATATATTGACAATAGTAGGTGTATCAGAATAGATATGTATGCACATATAGTTATAAATATCTACATATATACCAACATAACTAGGCATATCTGTACACATAGGATATGTATACCTATATATACATATATGTATATATGTACATACAAAGAGATTTACACATGGCCTTATATATGTTGCACTATACAGATGTGTATACAGACATATGTATGAGTATACATGTGTATGTACATGTAGACATATATAGACCTATTATATGTATGTAACCATATTCCTGTCATGTGTAAATCTCACGGTCATATATACCCTCCCAGATGTATCTTACCGTATGCATCTGCTATGTGTACATTATGATAAAAATAATTTGTGATGCAACAGTCATATTAATAACAAGGACTACACAATTTAGGAAGTAAAGGCAATTGTTCAATACTACACAATATGTGCATTGACAGCTATATTGGTAAAACAATAGCTGTCTTCACAGTGGTCATGGCACAGTGGTTAAGTGTTGTGACTGTAGTCTACAGGGTCCTGGGTTCAAGACCTGCAAGGGCTGTTCATTTTGCTGCTGGGCAGAACAAGGGCTGTTGGATACAGAATGGTTAAGGCAGTTTTGAGCAGCTTTAAGTGGGTTGCATGGGTTTGCACAACCCTAAATGGTGCTAAGCTCTGGGTAAACATACAGGCACTTACACAGTGTAGGCAACGCTTACCAGTGCACAAATCAGCAATACTGATACTTGCTAAGCATGGCTTAATCCTGGTAACCAGATCACACCACCCAGCCTGATAACATAGCAGGGTACTCACATCTGTAATAACTGTATGTATTGCCATGTACAATACATGCGCCTACGTGCTGTCATTACAGTAGCAAGGGTTGTGAGTGTCATGTGTGGGACACAGATGTATATGTGGCCTGCACAGCACTGTTATCCATGTGAATGTGTTACATACATGGGTATTAGGCCAGGGTACGTGCTGTCACACTGGCATATAGTGTATCATGGCAGTACTACTGTTGACAGTGCTTATCCAGGTAACAGCAGAGTGCTAAATATAGTACTGACAACAGGCACACCTGCAGGCATAGCTGGACACTGAGGCCTCCCTGTTGTATCCCTGGTGTGTAAGCTGTGTTACAGTATATATCCCTTACTGGGTAATGATCCAACATGTGGAATGTAACTGTAGAGTACCATCTGTACAGCACATGTTAATGGGGTCTTCCGACACGTAGTTATGGCATACATATTGTTGTCAAATATCTGTCAGTCAACAAACTCATCCTACTGCATAGCTACCTGCCAAGCTGATGACTGTCAGTCCCTGTACAGATGTGCAGATGGCAGGTGTCCACCTGGGGTATGTATAGGCAACCTAAGCTAGAATGACACTGACATGTCTGCCCAGCTAAGAACTGGCACATATAGGAGATGTTACCCTGTATGCACCACATGCCACGGGTACCACCACTACACTACCACAGTCAACAGAACATGTTTGGGTACAGGTCTCCATCACAGACACTAACCATGTGTTGTAATGCATGTTGCATACATGTCAACTTGATCAACTAAGTGAACATGTGCAGGAGGCACCTGGAGGATTGGCTGATGCATGTCATTCTCAACCTGAGGGTCACCACAGCAGTGACTGTCAATAGATTGCCTGCTGCCACCTGGCAGGTGGTAGTATACCACTGTACACACAACCCCTACACAACCTATCTCTCCTTGGACAATAGCTAGGTACACGGCTATGACTACCTGCAGCAATGCACCCCTGTAGTGACACATGTGTATGTGTGCATGACTGAGTATAGCAGTGTCTGTGTGTTAGCACACCTGTACTTGGGAATTCCATGAGGGCCTTCACAACCAATGCTACACCCATTGCCATAGTCAGTTGTGGCTGATGCTGTATGGGGCAATACATGTACCCTGTTAAGCTCCTCCCCATACCAGCTACACAAGCCTTGCAGTACCAGCACTACAGTGTTTTACAAATGGGTTGATAGGCATGGGATACCCATTGTGTTCTGGCATGTGTGTGTGGTTGTGCATGTCCATATATCTGTAGGGTACAGCATTCCGAGGCCACATACTCCTATTACAATACCAATTGCCACACAGTAGTACAGATAGTGTTGTTGCTGCCCATAGGTAATGCATGCCAATGCAACACCCTACAATGTGTGTGGCATGTGCATTAGATGCATATCCCTGTAGTACCACTGTTGGGGTATACTATGGATTGTATAACAGTAGCAGCCAATGTGTGATGGTGGGTATGGCAGAGTGTCATCATGGGTTTCAGGGAGTACAATATCCACTAGGGGATGTGGGTGCTGTGTACACTGTCATTACACCAAGGTACACCCAGTATATGTTCCATGTACCATGTTATGGTCACCACTGTCACCATCAGGTAACTGATACCACAATCCAGGCTAGTTATGCATGTGCTGTGTGCAGCCTACCTGTAACACATTGGACACATGATCAAGTTAGTTAGCAGTGATAGGCCCTGGTATCTCAGATGTGTGTCTGCTTGTTATGTGTCTGTTAATGTGTATATGAAGGCATGTCACACTATGTATTGTCCATATACACCCATTACATACACCATTAGCATACTGTACATGTCTGGGGATGTTCTACATGTAACCTGGGACACACCTCACCCTAAACGCTGTGTGGTGTGTGCAATGTCAGCCACACACTTCAGTATTACTACATAGCTAGGTAGGGGTCTAGTCCCAGTGTTGCCAAGTAACAGTGTGCATGTATGTGGATGGATTTACATCAGGTTGCAGGGTATACATGCCTCAGTGGGTCACCTGTCCATGTGGCACATGGAATAACCATTTTAGTAACCTGTGACATGTGTTCAACTGTACCACAGATATGTCCCAACCATGGTGTCACCACAGTGCCATACCCCATTGTGGAATATGACTGCAGACCATCCTCATGCTGACACATTTACACCTACAACACAAATGGATAACATTATGGAGACCACAATCAACCAGTGTTACTAACAGCTATAATGCATCATTGCTGGACAGCTACACTACCTGCCATATATGCATTACACTTTACTCCTTACAACATGTTACACTGCAGTACTGTGGCACACTGTAGTACAGTCACCGTGTGCATCAGAACCATATTAGCCTGTCCCTGCATTGATGGTATGGATGACAGGGATGTGGCACAAGTATCATCATATGCACAGGGCATCCTTGTGCTGACACATGTACACCTACAACACAAATGTATAACATTATAGGGACCACAACCAACCAGTGTTACAAACAGCTATAATGCATCATTGCTGGATGACTACACTACCTGCCATT
Source organism: Protopterus annectens (assembly GCF_019279795.1). Taxonomy (NCBI): domain Eukaryota; kingdom Metazoa; phylum Chordata; order Ceratodontiformes; family Protopteridae; genus Protopterus; species Protopterus annectens. The sequence goes on along the minus strand of NC_056729.1, from coordinate 363,669,144 downwards.
TATGCATTACACTTTACTCCTTACAACATGCTACACTGCAGTACTGTGGTACACTGTAGTACAGTCACCGTGTGCATCAGAATCATATTAGCCTGTCCCTGCATTGATGGTATGGATGACAGGCATGTGGCACATGTATCATCATATGCTCAGGGCATCCTTGTGCTGACACATGTACACCTACAACACAAATGGATAACATTATAGAGACCACAACCAACCAGTGTTACTAACAGCTATAATGCATTCATTGCTGGATGGCTACACTACCTGCCATATATGCATTACACTTTACTCCTTACAACATGTTGCACTGCAGAACTGTGGTACACTGTAGTACAGTCACCGTGTGCATCAAAACCATATCAGCCTGTCCCTGCATTGATGGTATGGATGATAGGGATGTGACACAGGTATCATCATATGCACAGGGTGTAATGTTGGTTTGCCAGAGGCTGAGGGTAGGCCATACATTTGACACCATGTGTGTGGGTGAGGGGTGTACTGCGTTTAGCTGGGTGTGGTGCTGTGGTGTGTGTAGGTATGGGGTTGCCCTAGGTGTGTTTTATAGTGTGTAGGTATGCATGCACACACAGTTCTGTCATGTGGCTGCCCTACACAGGTGTTTATGAACAGCTGCAGACATACCTGGTAGGGTGTGCAGTTTACTGCCTTCAGCCACAGGCATGTGGACTGTGCCTGCCAGGGTTCCATGGGCACATCCAGGTACAGGCCTCGATGTGCTACTCTCACCTGCTGATGACAAATGTCTGCTGGTACCAGGCCCCTTCTGGGACTGGTCAGGACCACTTGCACGTGGCTTGCTGTGGTGTGGTGTGAACAGCACCCCCCACACACACTGCCAGGGCTGGTACTGCCACTACGGGAGCCTCTTGGTGTCCTAGCATGTCCATGTTGACCGCTAGCTGTTGGTGTTGCAGGCCCACATCCACACGACCGTGGCCACATCCCCACTACACGTTGAAGCACAGATATACCACGGTTGATGAGGGCCATCATCTCACCATGCCATCTATCCATGAGCTCGGTATAAGCACGGATGGCACCAGACAGTTCACGGATGTTGTTGCTTACAAATGAGAGAGCAGCCCTCTGCAGCCTTAGGCCCTGTCTGGTGTAATGCTCCATACGTGGCTGCACTGCCATGACAGCCTGAAACATGTGCCTGCTGGTACCAGCTATGTCACCTCTGCCAGGAGCATGATGTCCAGTGGCACTACCACGAGCACCCTGAGACATCCACCTATGTGGTGCCCTGCCAGACATCTGGCTATACCTGCTGTGACTGGACACAGTAGGCATGGTTACCACACTTTCCTGTGCACTGCCACCAAACGCCATCTGTCCCACTGCTATGGCCACTGGTAATGGGGTATGTATAGGCACTGAAACTGTGTGCGGGGTTGGGGTGGCTAAAAGGGGGATGTCAAATGTTGACACAGTGTCTGCCCCTAACAACCCCACCTGTGCCTCAACAGTACTATCATCATCTTTGGTGTCTGTATGGGCACCAACATCAGATTGCATGCAGGAGGGACCCTGGTCCACCTCGCCACCTGTGGGGAAAACAATAAATGCACTTTAAAAACTGTACAGCATTGTCTAACAGTGCATACACACACACACACACACACACACACACACACACACACACAGACACACATATGTCTGTAATACCTACCTGTCTATGGCTTTACAGACAGTCCCATATATATGTCCATGTGGTACCCCATCCTGCATAACACTTGTTAACATACACACATTGATACCACTCATTACCATATCAGTCCTCTAAATGCCTACACAAGTGGTCACACCACAAGACCTGTTACTACATTACTTGCCTGACCTGTGTGTAGTGGTTTTACATGGCCTCACTGCTGTCATTCGGTATGTACCCTGTGTATGTCCGGACATCATGAGCATGGCCGCTATATGTGTGGGCTACTATGTTCTATCCATCTCATGCACTGGTGTGGCATGTGTATGTAATGCTCAGTACATGCCAGATATGCTGCTCATTCAGCCTATCATATGACAACTGTAATATTTGGAGACACTCCCTAGTGTTGACTAATACTTCCCCAATGCATCTGTAGTTCGTATACGTGGGTAGTAGGTGACCTCTCTGCTGAATGCGATATTAAGGGTGTACCTGGTGTCTACCTTCCCTCTCGATGCATGTTCCTTGCTACAGACCATATTATACTATCAGGTGTCCTGTGATTACACACGACAGGTATTCCTGGTGTGTAATGTGGCACTCCATGTCCAAGTATTGCATGGTCCCAAAGAGAGGTACTGCTGTATGAACACCTCATAATCTCACATGTGCATACATGGTCACCCACACAAACACACGCACATGCATCAACCTCCCTCCACTTCAACAGAGTGACCCCGCAGACAAACTAACTAACCACCAGGATGCACACACACACACACACACACACACACACACACACACACACACACACACACACACACACACACACACACACACACAGGTGAGGTTGTACAATGATAGTACACATAGTCCTCCTATTACCCATCTGTCAACATGCAGAATATATAGTACACAACAGCATGCAGTTCAACTATAGTCAATCCCTGCTAGCAACAGTATACATGTGTGTGATGCATGTGCTGTGTCACTAGGTGATGCCCCTTCCCCTGAATACCACTGCAGCCATGTACACAGTATTGCTGTGCACCTCTTCTGCACCCTGTCATGTACTGTGCACCACACCTCACAGGTGTACAACCCATTGCAGAATGTGTAGCACTGTGTCAGCTATGTCAGCTTTAATGTTCACAGCCCCTATGTTTTTCAGCAACACATATCTGGGATGATATGTGGACAGATGTCATTTATGAATGCCTGATGCCTGATTTACAGCTCTCAACATCAGCGGACCATGTATGACCAATCCAATACTCATACACTAACAACCATCAGAACATATCATGGCTATGGGCGTGTACACACCCTTCCTGATATGACTAGCCCATCCATGATCTGCATTGGGACCACATCACTGCATATCTTAATAGTATATGTGCCCGATATGTGACTTATGTCCTGTACTTTCACATGCAGTGTCTACGGAATGTGTTAGGTGTGTGGATGCTGACTGCAATGTATACACTACATCTGGGCATATGTGTGCTATGATGGTTTGACACACCTCTTGTGTGTACTACAGCAATCACTATTCCTGGTGAGGGTATACCAGCGTGGACCATCTGCAATTGCCAGTGTGTATGTTTAGTCTGCCTTGCACATGTCCCGCTACTCTGCATGATTGCAAAATCTACTCATGTGCACATCCCTTGGTGTTCGCACACTGCCATCACTATTGCTATGGGGGTAGGGTTACGTCCTCCATAGGTCCTGAACCTGACTATGTGCAGATACTGCCATTCTTAGCATCCTTAGGATCCCTGCTGCAGTGCACTGGTTGTCATACTGACACTCCCCGTTCAGTCTTTTTGAAGATGCATGACAAGTAAGCCCTACACATGTATGTCACTTTGCAGTGTCCCATAAACTTAACACCACATGTTACAGCCTTGTCCCAGCTGATAATGTGGACCACTGTAATGCCTTATGCCATAGTGTATCTCTACAGCAGTTACCATTGTCCTACAGGTATATACACTGGTGTTGCACTGTATATGGGTGTTGTTCCAAACATGTCCCTACTGTAAGCCATGTCTCCCACCATTATGTTACTCCCTGTGGACACATTCTGCAATGACAGGATGTTAGTTATCATGCAAGTGTCTGACATACCCTTCCAATACCCCCCTCATGGTCACCCCTGTGATGCCGTGCATTTCACAGCAACAATATGTGCACATGTACAGCATGAATTCTTGGTAGGTGTTAGATTTGTGCATGGAATATACCATTGCCATTACATGCCCGGTGTGTTGGCAAGCATCTACATGCTGCTGCCTTGGTGGATGCAATGTCAGTGGCCACACCTGTGGCAGTGCTACAGGGTGGGTGCAGTATTACAATACATCAACGGCATGTTTCCACAATATTACCACATATGGACATCTGTTTATCACTACTATGTAGCAACACACTATACCTATGACATGTCAGATATGCATTCTCTACCTGTAAAGATGCAGATGTATACACAACAGTGGTCTACTGATGTGCCCTGTGGCCTTACCTGCATGCTCCTCGGCCGGTGTGTGGGTGGCACCCATCTCCACAAAGGTGTCCGGTGGTTGGTGGCTGGCTGGATGGGCAGGTGCCACAATGCTGGCCAGGAGGTCCTCCACACATGTCAGGGTGGGATGGATGGCATGCTCCCTCTGTGGTGAGGTGATGCCCCCAGACTGCAACAGCATGCCAGTGGGCATTGCAAAGCAGGTCAGAACAATGATGCTGGACCTGCTCATAACTGCTGTTGTGCAGTCTGACATCATTCACCCTGTGGACTAGGTCATTCCACAAAGCAGTCCACTCCTGCTGGTCATGGGTGGCCTGGCCAAATAGCACAGGGTAGTGCTGGATTAAATAAGTGAGCAGCACTTCATTTTTGGCAGCTGAATATGATGGTAGCCGTGCATGTAACATCTTGGCTGAAAGACATAAAAATCGAAACAGGTCTGAACAACTCATACAGCAAGGTTACCACAGTTCTTAATACACATCTCTGTCACCTCCCCCCCACCATATCAGTGACAACAAGCTGTACACACAACTCATTAGGTATGGCTACAGCTTACCTACCAGTGGGACAGATATTGTATTGTACCACACTTTCTGCTATGTGTTTGTAGCCATGTTCGCTGTGTGGACACTATCATTGCTGGCCTGTTACAGACTATTCACGTACATGCCATTGTCAGGGCCACTATGGTTCCATATATGCCTGTGGGATGGCTGTTTTTTGATTGCTGCACATCTGACATTCTGTGTCATTTGGGATAGCTATGCATACTTTTGGACATGTTCTCGGATTGTGTAGACTATTACTACCAACATATGTTCTATAACAGTGACACAATAACATGTATATGTACTATTGACCAGCGGAACCACCTCTCCATACCCATCTGCCCATGTTACCTGGCCACATCATATGTGTGTCCCACCCTGGGGCCTCTTCATATACTGGTGCAGCAATGCCCTCAGGTGTAACCAACCCAGGGGATGTTGTCTCCCCCCCAGGGGCACACACAGGCATGATCCTGTCCCCTAAGGTCAGGTCCAGGGTCTGTTCTGTAACAGGCTCCACAGACACATGTCGGATGTGCTACATCACTCTGAGGCACCCTGTACACATTCACAGGGCATCTCAGCCTCCAGGCCAGGCACCTTCAGGACGTGGACCGCTGTTGTGAGTAGCAGTGGGTGGGAGGCTTGTTCCCATTGTGTCCATATTGGGGCCCATGGTGCGTAAACATCACAGACCACACACACCATCCAGGGTGTTTACCCACCACATGTGTCACATACCACCCCTGTAGACTGTCCTCTATATCTACCAACCCTGACCACCTGCACAACTATACCTGCCATACTTCCCCATATTCCCATTCCATACTTCACAGACGAGGGCAATGTGATCCCAACAAGTGGTAAACATGTGACATACCAATCCATGTTGCACACACTGCCAGCTGTAGGTATCTGTGTGTATTGCTATGTGTGCTGTTTCCTCACACATAGCATGCAGCACTGTGGTATAATATAGAGGACATATATTTACAAACATATATGTTTGTGTGTTTGTATATATATATATATATATATATATATATATATATATATATATATATATATATATATATAGACATGCGCATATATATGTGCAGATATATGTGATGTATATATGTGTTCATATATATGTCTACACATGGGTATCTGTATATTTGTGGACATACATGTAGATATATATATATATATATATATATATATATATATATACATATATATATATATATATATATATATATATATATATATATATATACTTATATATTATATATGTGTACATATGTACACATATGCATACCTATATGTGGGGGTACATTCAGACATCAGGTCCACAATCTCACAGCACATTCCTGCACAGTTGCACTGTTCTGCCTTGATACAACATAGACATGTGCCACATATGGACACAGCCTGACATTAGGGTGGTATATGTAGGACCAGATTGCAGGTAACCCTATTACACACCTATGGCATTCCCGCATGCTACATTACAGATTATAGTGCCTGCATATTTGAACTGCTTCTTACTGAAATTGGTACACCTCGTTTGGCATAGACTAGATCCAGACCTGCTGAATCTAGCTTTGTTTGTATAACTTGAGCACTAATCCAGGCATTTTTTAAAGTATTCAGTTGTATTTATTACTGCTGGTAGTAACTTGATTAAAGTGTAGCTATCATTTCTAAGTCTTTTGGATTAAGCACTTGGGCTTCAGACCAGTTGTTTTACATTAGGAAGGTTTGTGGCCTGCACTGTGGTGGCAGGACAGGCAGCTTACATCCTTCTAGGTTAGGAACTGCTGATTGAGAGCTCAGTGTCTGTTATTCTAAAAGTGTATTAGTTCTGGTTTAAGCACTTGGGCTTCAGGCCAGTTATTTTACGTTAGGAAGGATTATGTCTGCACTCTTGTGGGAGGAGAGGCTGGACTCTGCCCTTCTGAGCTGAATAAGCGACTTTTCTTGATACTAAGTATAATTTTTGTTGCTTTCCACATCTGAATACCTAGCGACTGTATTTCGCCTGCCTTTCTGTTACACTGAAGCTGTTTTTACTGCATTTAACTTAATATTGCACTTGGAATCCTTGTTTGTTACTATTTGACTGTATTTGTAGCAAATTCTTCTGTGTAAGCTGTAGTAGCTGATTCATAGCATTTATAAGTGTTTGCTGTACCTGTTTCTGCCTGTTCTGTGAAAAAAAAAAAAAGAAAAAAAAAAAAAAAAAAATATCTCTTGTTTTTCCTGCTTTACTAGTTTAGTCCAGTTTCAGAGTTGCTGATTCCTGGGCTTTGGTTGTAGTTCCTGTGTACTGTTTCCTTGCCTTATTTGGGGGAGAGGAAGTTACCTTGCTTACCAGTGGGAGTGGGAAGCATTGAGCTGCCTTTTGTCCAGTTTTGTGAGGTTTCAGCCAGTAACTAGTAGTTTATTGGTCTTTTGGGCCAATTTCTAGCTTTTTCCAGCCCCTGGTATAAAACGCTGCTAGCGTTAAAGCGATTTGAGCGGAGCTGCCACTGTTGCACACTAGGGCAGCGCCCGGTTAGGCAGGTTTAAACTATTCGGGCTACCTAAAGTCCACTCTTCAAATTTTCCCTTAAAACTACCTTCCTCGAACTATACTACTGATCTAATCAGCTTATCCTATAACTAAAAGATCATCTCCACTTGACTCCAAGTAGACTATTCTCTATCTGTTAAACCTAGCACTTGCTCCTACAGTACTTATTACCTTGATACGGCACTCTTGTCATAGATAGTACCCCAAAAAGGTAACCCCCATTTCTCGGTCACCCACGTCCCCTGAATCTTTTTAAAGTTTTTGTCTATCCTTCTAGCATGTCGAGGGATCAGTTGCTAGTGTCCTCTCCTGCTCAGCTGGTGAACCTGAATACTGAGGCAATGTTACAATTGCCTCATGTACACAGACAACCCTCTCCTCCTCCCACAAAACACAAATACATGCGAGAGATGCAACTATGGCCAAACTGGAGGCTGAGCTCTCTCAACACAGGACTGGCAAGACCAGTCAGGAGGAGAAGGTTACCACACACACTATAGACCCAGTCTCATATAGCACCATTACAACCTCAAATCATACACATAAACACACAAAGACATACTCGGAGGCTCTGATCAAAAATCTACCAAAACAGCAGAGGCCACCAAAGCAGACACCCAAACAACCACCACCTCAGAACACAACACCTGCAACACATAGACCTCACAGTCAGAGTGTCAAACAGTCACAGCCCTTAAGGCCAAACACAATGCCAGACACACTAGTCATTGGTGACTCCATAGTCAGACACACTGATGTCCCGCTCACCAGACTGAGTAAGGAGAAGGTCACAGTAAGCTGCCTGTCGTGCGTTAGATTCCGCCACATAGCACCCAGGTCTCTCAACAGCAAGTACAAATATGACTCAGTCATTGTCCACGCTGGTGTAAACGACCTGAGCCGTACCTCCTTGGACTACATGAAAAGAGACATTGAGGAGCTCTCTGACTATGTAGCCCAGGCAGGTATGACCCTGACCTTGAGCAGTATCCTACCTTCACCAAGAGTGATGCCACAATACAGAGATAAGATGATCAGCTTTAACAATTGGCTTAAACACTGGTGTCATTCAAAGGGGATCCAGTATCTGTCTGCCTGGGATGACATGCTGGACAAGCCACGCTGCTTCAAGGGACGGCTTGCACCTGTCACCCTGGGATTCCGGATATTGGCAAAGGCTCTTGCCACCCCATAGTGCCTTTTTAGGCAAGGCTCAAATTCTAAACCTACCACCCTAGAACACAAAAAGGAAAAAAACTAAGGGTAATGCTGCTCAATGCCAGAAGTCTCAATCTCAAAATGCACTTTTCGAGGCCCTTCTCAGTATGGAGAACATCGATGTCTGTGCTGTGACAGAAACCTGGTTCAAGGCTCCTGAGAGCACCCCAGCTATCAGGTTTTACCTCATATCATGCGTTCCGCCCCAAAATCGGACAATACCAAGAAAGGAGGGTATCCATATTCATTAAGGACACCCACACCTCAAGACTGGTGGCAACATACGATGCATCGGAGACCATCCAGGTGCAATTAACCATAGGCAAGACTGCTCTGCAAATTGTAGCATGTTACAGGCCACCCTCACAAACTCAGGAACCTCACATGGCCTTCCTGAAAACACTAGAGGGGATAAATGTATCACCAAACACCATCATACTAGGTGACTTCAATTACCCTAATATAGACTGGGAACACTACTCAAGCCCAAACACCCTAGCCCAAAAGTTCCTGGAATTCATAAACTCAAATGCCATGGAACAACTAGTCACCATCCCCACAAGAGGAGATAACATACTTGATCTCATCATCACGAACATGGGAGCACAATGTTCAACACCGGAAGTATACCCCTCACTGGTGAGATCAGATCACAAACTAATCTCGCTGGAGGTCCTCATCCCACCCCCACCTGAAATAAAAAAGACCACAGTAAAGAACTTCTCAAAAGCCGACTTCACACTTCTAAAGACTAGTGTGGTCTCCTTTAATGCCCCCGAGCTGGTGGAAAACAGTACTCAAGCCGCTGAATCACTTACAGCCTTCTACCAGCACCTGCAGGACTGCATGGATAAGGCAATCCCAAACAAAACAAAGACTCTTAGTACCAAAGTCAGGCGCCCAGTCTGGTGGACCCCAGCCATAAACAAACTCTACAATAAAAGGAGGAAGCTACTACAAGATACAGCAAAATCCTTAAAAGGTAAGACACCCTTGATCACTATAAGTAAAACTAAGAGCTCTCATAAAATCATCCAAAGCAAATTTCGAGAAAAATAGCTAAAGACTCAAAAGACAATCATAAGGCCTTCTTTAGCTATGTTAGACACCTAGGAGGAAACTCCCAGATATGCTCAGAACTAGTTCAAAATGATGTGAAGATTACTGATCCTACAGACATTGCCAACATACTCGCTGACAGGTTCAGTGCAAACTTCTCCCCTCCCAAAAGGAGAGATATCTATACCAAACGATTGCAGCCCCCAAACATCTCCAGCGCCCAAGTGAGAACTGCTCTTCCAAAGCAAAACACAGCATCCATGGGACCTGATGGTGTCCCCGGCTGTGTGCTCCACGAACTCAATGAGGAATTAAACCCACAGCTAGGACAGCTGTTTAATCAAAGTCTTACCTCTGGATACGTGCCAGGAGTGGCGCACTGCAACTGTGGTCCCACTTCACAAAGGGTGCCTCCACCGACCCTGGAAATTACGGCCCATTAGCCTGACAAGCCTTATCTGCAAAGCCATGGAGAGGATCATAATGGACCTCATAAATAAAGACATAGGGAATTTGCAGACTTTGGATCCAACCCAGTTTGGCTTTGTCAAAGGCAGATCATGCCTTTTAAACTTGGTTGACTTCTTCGAAACAGTCACCAAAGCCATTGGCGAGGAAAGGCAGTCCATACAGCCTACCTCGATCTGGCTAAGGCTCGATACAATACCCCACTGGGTATCATTGAAAAACTCATCAGCTTAAATGTTAACCCATACATCACAAGATGGGTTGCAAACTGGCTGAGTGACAGAACCCACAGGGTCAGAGTTGCTGGCGCCATGTCAGACTCAAAACCTGTCACAAGTGGTGTCCCACAGGGCTCAGTCCTGGGCCCACTCGTTTGGCATCTACTTTTCCGAAGTACAAGCAAACACAGGAGGTTATGGCTGACAAAGTTTGCAGATGACTGCAAACTGGGCCATAGTAGAAAACACATCTGACACAGATATCCTTCAGAAGGGTCTCACAGAAATGGATAACTGGTGCCAGAGCCACGGCCTGAAGTTAAATGCCAAAAAATGCATAGTCATACCCTTTGGGAAAACAAGGTTACCCCTAGCTACCAAATAGGTGGCAATCCACTGAGCACAGAAGAAGTTATCAGGGACCTGGGGACCCAGGTTGATAGTAGTCTGTCATTCGACACCCATGTAGCTAAAGTAGTTAGGAAGACTTTCTACATTGCCCACCTTATCATGAAGGGATTCTCATCTAGATCAAGGGAGGTCATAGTCTCCCTTTACTCATCACTCATCAGACCAATGATTGAGTACAATGCCCCATTTGGGATGTATCTGACCCGACACCTGCAGCAGCTGGAGAGGCCACAAAAGTTCCTCACCAAAAGGATAAAGGGTCTCAAAATCTGTCCTATGCTGCCCGACTGAAAGAACTCCAGCTCTATTCAGTCGCCACGCTTGCTCAGAGGTGACCTTTGCCTAACATACAAGGCCATGTCAAACCCAGATTTGATGAATATGCTTCACCTCAAAAATCTAGATCCATCAGAGCCACAAGGGCGGAGACTTAAACCGACACGCTATTAATAGGACGTGCTGGAGGGATAGATTCATTACCCAAAGACTCCCTATGCTGTGGAACAAAATCCCGGTACATGTGAGGCAGAGCACCTCGCTGGCCTTGTTCAAGAGAAATCTTGACCAATGGATGGGAGATCGCAGATATACCCCAGGGATTACCTCAGTGTCACTGCTCGACAGAGGCACAGCAAAATAATGGGTATAGTTCCCCATACTAAAGGGGTGGCGTAAGCCACAAAACGATGGGCTAGGCTTGTAAATGCCCTCGGGCAGATAGCCTAGTATAAACCTATGAAACCTATGAAACCTATTAACCTGAGTATCCTGTATGGGGTTGGCTGTGTATCCCACATGTCTCTCTCTCTCTCTCTCTCTGTCTCCAGTAAATGGATTGAGCTGCTTTGAATAGATTGCAGCATGAATTTTGTAGGTGATGCACATGATCAGGTGATGGCCTCTGCACCAATCAGTGTCCTCTACTTGCTACCTGCATGCAGCTTGCTGTGTAGTACTTCCTATTACCACTGTCATGGCAACCACCTACTATAAATCCCTATATCATGTGAGCATGGTCCCTTTACCTTTCCTGTGTGATGCACATCCTTCCTGTGTGTGGGCATCAGTGTTACAGACAGCAGGTAGCAATAACTCTTACAGGATAACCTGCACACTCAGGCCAGCGACATATTTGTGGGAGGTTCCAGAAATACAGACAGAGTGTGAGTAGCGTTGTATGCCTTGTATAGCACTGGTGTTACAGGGCTTGTGTGTACATACTACTTTAACTTGGATTGCAGTCTGTATGCATAGCTCTCAACTGTGGGCCTATCCACTTGATGGCCAGAGGTGTGCCTAATATGTTTTGTCTGTCCACCACACAGATCTTATGCCAGATATTTCACTGGCAGTGTGTGTGTTGAGTGCTATCAGTACATGGCTAACATCAATTTCTGTTTCTAACTTCAGATTCCTGACTAAGGGGACGTTGCAGACTATTCTGTAACACCAGTGACTTGCTTAGTGTATGACAACAGTTTTCCACTTATGGGCCTGTGTTCTAGCCTCTGTCCTCCACCAACATACCAGGGTTTGCACATATGACATGCTGTCAGGGTTTGTTCTGTAGTGGGTTGTGAGTATGTCATGCTGCCATTCCTGCCATCAGTCCACTGCTGTTGTGTCCCCCACACATACAGTGCGGTTGGGCCATATATGTGTGGGCTTCACCTACACAATACATGTGTGCCCTTATGCACTCCAGAGGCCAGCATATGTAACAGTGGTATATGGCCCAGTATTACTGAGTCTAGGGGGAAATGCACCATAACTAACCTAGGCTGTTACAACATGTGGGGGTATCAGGGGTAAGCTGCCTTAAGGTATCTGGATGTACATTACCATACAATCGACCTTGGGTAAATGCAAACCTACTGCCTATATGTAATACGTACATCCCATTGTGTCAACTGAGGTCTTTACCCCCTAGGGATCGTGTACAGAGTGTACATAGAGGCTGCTGAACTATACATCTGTATTACTTACTGTTGATTGTTTGGTATCCTGTGTCCCAGTCTGTGTTTGGTATCCTGTGTCCCAGTCTGTCTTTACTATTGTACTACTTGAAAGTGTCGGCCTGGACAGCAACATTTGTAAACCTTTCCAGACTACTGTATTAGTATAACAGTTGCATTACTCTGTTTATATGGATGTCAGTGTCTAAACAGCTATATGATATAGCATATACAACTGTAATAGTACACAAATAAAGCTTTCCCATTTATGAAAACTTGTGTGTGGTGTTATATCCTTTGACCTCAATGTGGGTATATGTTGCAGGCAATGATTGTCATTTGTATGGGTGGCTCATACAGTGTCCAGTTGGTAAGGTGGCAACTGTAGGCATAGTGGCTGTTCCATATTGTGTGCAACTTCTGCATATGTATCTTACTATACATATCTCTGTGTGTGTATGTGTAGTTACATATATATATATATATATATATATATATATATATATATATATATATATATCTGTATCTGCATGTATGTGTCTCTGTATATGTATCCTAGGGATGTTGATTACTTCCACATTGTACATTCCCTGTGGGAGCCAGACCGTACTGCATATGTTACTGATACCAGCCTGACATCTTGTGCCCATGTCATGTCAGTTCCTGGTTATGGGATCTGCAACAGTTGGTAGTGTATTGCAGGTAGTGTATTGCAGGGCAGATGTGTTTGGCTGTGGGGGGGGGATACTTATTCGTATAAGACTTATGTTGTTTGGGGCCTCTCAACCCCATTAACGGTGCATGTGGACATATATGTTTTTGTTATGTTCCCATTGATATCTACAGATGTATGTCCTTATATACCTATATATATATATATATATATATATATATATATATATATATATATATATATATATATATATATATATATATATATATACATACATATATATATATATGCATATATATGTATATATATATATATATATATATATATATATATATATATACATACATATATATATATATATATATATATATATATATATATATGTATATATATATATATATATATATATATATATATATATACATACACACACACACACACACACACACACACACACACACACACACACACACACACACACACACATACACACACACACACACATCTACATGTTGGAATACATTCCCTGTACAGTTGAATGACTGGGCTGGATGATAACATCAGGGCTATGTATATCTGACATGGCTTAGTGGTAAATCACTTTGGCTAAGGTGTGCAGGGTCCTGGGTTTAAGACTTGCAGAGGCTGTTTATTTCGTTAATGGGCAGAACAAGGGTCATTGGTTACAGAGTGATTAAGGCACTTTTAAGCAGTTGTAAGCGGGTTTGTGTGGGTTTGCGGGAAGTTAAGCACTGCTAACTTCCGGTTACAGTTTCTTATGCTCAGTTAGCTTCTAAATTGCTTAACCTGTATAGGCATTGCTTTCCTCTGTGCAAACAGGCTTAAACTGCTTACTACTGCTTAAAAGTGCTTACTCCCACTTACCCCCGTGCTAATTTCTTTAAAAGAAAATAAAAAAGGATTGATAGGGAATTGGTAAAAAGGGGCACAAAGAGGGAAAGACAGTGGGGAAAATAGCTAGTGATGTGCAGGAAGGGTGTAGAGAAGGTCCATAGCTGCCCATTTCTTCTACAGCAACAGCTGTGCATATACACTGAATTTGGAGGTAGATTTGGACACTCAAACCTCTGGGAGAGGGGTGAGGACAACAATAATAAGTTGTGATGCCAATTAGACCAGATTACATGTGTCCAGTGGGCACATGTGCGAAATGGACAGCTATGTAGGGGGTGAGATTTTTTTGGGGGGACAAATTGCCCTTTTTTTTTTCTTTTTTTTAGGTGAGATTAGGATGTTGGGGAGGGATAGTCGGTATATTTGGGGAGGTATGTTGGGTAGGTAAACAGACAAGACAAACAAGATGCATACAAGGGTGGTATATGACACATGTGGGGGGTAAACACCTTGATGGGGAGGGGTGTTCAGAAATCGGAAGCCCATGAGCTCCCTAGTGGAAACAGTGGGACTGAAGTCCCCCCCATGGGCAGTCACCACAGTACCTTCACACCCTCGAAAGTGGCTGTGCTGGAGGCTAAGTCACAGAGCCAGGCTGACCCTCTAGATGTGACACATGGCCCTCTAGCTGGCATAGCAGATCACCAAACTGCTGGTTGAGCTCACTAAGCACCAGGACCCGGACCTGATGATGGGTGACAGGTTCCTGTCCGTGCTTGTTTCCAAGGGGGAGTAAGCCCCATCCCCTGAGGCAGTTCCACCCAAAGGGGGTGCAGGACCAACGGATGAGGAGGTCCTGGGTTGGGCTCCAGACATGCTGGTGCCTGGTGCCATGGCCAGCTGAGGTGGGATAGGTGGGTCCGCTGAGACCGGCCTTTCCAAACGTGCTATAGTGTTTAGATTTTATCATCATATGTGGGTTAGTAATGGTCAACACATTCCAGGGTTAGGTATAACAGCATGCATAGATATTCCCATTAACCCAGATACCAGATACGGAACAGTTGCATAGCAAACGGAACACATGCATATATGGGGCCACATTGGTAATAACAACAGCATGCAGGTACATTGATGGCACCATGCCACCAATGTTGGAATAATTCAATATAGTATATGCATGGAAAAAAAATTAAATATTTATCAACCAATAGGACATAATCAGAATAGTGGAGTCATTACGTATCGGTTGAGGTGGGTATGTAGTTTATTGTTGGATATATGATAGCGGGGAGAAAAAGACATCAATTAACAACTAGTATATTCCTGTACTGCACATTACTTTCCTAGTCAGGGGTGTTATCTGTACCTTACAAGTATTACTACACTACCCTATAGCCTTAGTTTGGACAGTGATATAGCTGTCATCATTATACATGAACTGGTTTTACCTGCAGTATACACCTCTTACCTGGTATACCTGTGGAGAAAATTTTTGTTAACACTAACTGTTTCTACACATACTCCCAGATTCTGGGTTGATACTGTGCACAAAGCTGTCCATCTCTTTCTGCACAGACTCTGGCCATGTCTTGACCACATACAGGTGTACCTCAACATATCTAGATTATTGCCCTCTTTAACCTTTAGTGACTTACCACACACGTATACATGCTTTCCTACACAGTTATATTATGTAGCATAGTGTGGGTGACAGTGATCAGTGATACTTTATTATTCAGAGCAACTGCAACACTCACAGTTCCATACAATACCAGAGTAAACAGTACCAGTACAGGGTATCAAGGTTTTTATTTCTCAGCACAGTGTTCATATCCAATGTACCTGTGGGAGCAATGTTTGTTAGCACTACCTGAATGTTGCCACACAAAGTTCCAAATTACACATTAGTATTATGCACATACATCTCACTCTGTTACTGTACACACTCTGGTCACAGCGTGACAACATGGGGCTGTAGACAGGACATACTTGGCTTATTACTCTCATAACAGTTTCAGGAGTTGCTAGAGTGACAGGTTTGTTCTCATAGATGTGTGACAACCAGTTGTATTCCCTGTTTGCTGCCTAAACATCTGGGATCATCCCACAGACTTCCCAGGGGGACAGGGTGACAGGCAGCAGATATGGGCCCATATACTTGACATTCTGGTCTTATCTGTACAGTTGTGGGGTATGATTCTGTATGCAGCCTACTTCCACTCCCAGGATTCAGACCATGGCTGTGTCTGCTACAACTTAAACACTGTCCATCAGAGTTGTGTGTGCTATATATATAATGCTTTATTTCTCCTATCTGCCTCCTGTGTTATAATTCTCCTGTGGTTTTGCATTCTGACCTTGTATTACAACACTCTTATACAGGTTTTCCTAGACAGTTATATTTTGTAGGACAGTGTGGCCGACAGTAATGAGTAATACCTTATCATTCAGAGCAACTGCATCAGTCACAGTGCCATACAATACCAAAGTAAACAGTACCAGTACAGAGTATCATTCTTGTATTTCTGGGCACAGTGTTAGTATCTGACAGACCTGTGGGAGTAATGTTTGTTAGCACCACCTGAATGTTGCCACACACAGTACCAGATTTCACATTACTATTATGCACATACATCTCACTCTGTTACTGTACATACTCTGGCCACAGCTTGACAACATGGGGGGTGTAAATGGGAGTTGCTAGTGTGCCAGCTTTGTTCTCATATATGTGTCAATCAGTTGCATTTCCTGTTTGCTGTCTATACATCTGGGATCATCCCACTGATTTCCCAGAGGGACAGGTTGACAGGCAACAGATGCGGGCTACTTTACTGGACATTCTGGACATATCTGTACAGTTATGGGGTATGATTCTGTATGCAGACTACTACTACTGCCAGGATTTGAACCATGGCTATATGTGCTAAAAATACAACAGTGCACTTCTTAGTTGCATGTGCTGTTCGGGTTTTGTTGTCTGCCTTTTCCCTGTTTTCTTTCTATGTGTCTCTCAATTGTACTAAATGGCCTCTGGGGTTTACACCAGTCATATACAGGCATTCCTACACAATATATTTATGGTGCACAGTGTGGGTAATAGTGCTTAATACAACAGTACTATTACATGATTGCAAATCTGCATTACCATATGATACCAGACTATACACATGCAGTCCAGCAGTTAGACCTTTATAGTCAGGCTATTACGCTTTTATTTACATACAAACTATATGAGACTCTTCCTGCCATATTCTCCGGTGTATGCAGTACTTGCCTTTCACAATACAGGTTTTATACAGTCAATTAATTTACTAATACTTTTAGATTTATTTCCTATGACAGTACATGCAAGAGTATTACTGACAGCATCGCGTCGCAACCTCCAGGTGACTTCCATGCACTTCCTGATTTGCAGCCCACTCACTTGCAGCTGTGGAGGACATAAGAGGAATATTTAGCCATACCAATCCATGATATACATAAGCTGACAATTATTACACACATAGTGGAGTGATACTTACATGTTCTATCCTCTTGGATCCATTGCTCCAAGAGGTCCACCTTACACTGCTTCAGGTCAGCATAGTGATGCCTGACCTGCTCACCAGTTTGGGATATGCCAGTGGCACTGGTGAGGTCACGGGTGAGACAGTCCCAGGCTTCCGCCTTATATTGAAAATCCTGGTATGGGCCCTGCAGCAGTCTCTGCTCATGGTCTTTGACAAGGAGTCCTGCCATGACTCTGGACTCCTAGATGCACCAGCGCTGCACCCGGAAGCGCACACCATCTCCCCTTACTGCCATTGTGCCTACAAGGGGAAGCTACAACCAGTTATGAGATGTATTCCCACCTGTTGGGTTTAAGTAGGGCCGATTTCCCACACTTTTCCATGATTGGCCAGTTTTGAAAAGGCTAGGCTATGGGCAAACCTGCTTACCTAAGGTTGGTATTGTTTAAAGGGGTATAACACTGGGCATATTGAGCTAGCTTGCCTACACATTCCTTACACCTCCTAAGCTGGCCTGTGCAATGCTTAGCGTTGCTTACATTAGACTTTGCATTATATTGTCTTTTTGGCATTGATTTATTATTCATTACATCTTATATATATATATATATATATATATATATATATATATATATATATATATATGCCTGGTATTCATGATTAATGTATACGTACACTGTATGCGGTCCTTGTGTGTTATTGGGGACTTCATCACTCTATTACAATTACACCTCACTTCTGTGCTTAATGATGTACTCCAGTTCACATATTTATGTTATGTAGTTGGTTATAGAACATATGACTGTATACTGATTCCTTTCACAGGTTCAGTTTGATTTTACTATAGTGAGGGCTTGTTTGGTGATACCTCATTCTTTTGCACTGCTGTGATGGCTTGGTGGTTAACTACTGTGACTATAGTGTGTAAGGTCCTGGGTTCAGGACCTGCACAGCTGTTTATTTTTTTGATGGGCAGAACAAGGGCCATTAGATACAGAGTGATTAAGGCACTTTTGAGCAGTTGTAAGCGGGTTTGTGCGGGTTTGCGTGAGGGTAAGCAATGCTAACCTCCAGTTACATATGCTTACAGCGAGTCAGCTTCAAAATTGCTTAACCTGAGTGCACATTGCTTAGCCCCATGCAAACAGGCTTAAACCCACTTACTAGTGCTTAAATATGCTTACTACTGCTTATTGGCGCTTAAACTTGCTTACTAGTGCTTACTCCCGCTTACAATTGCACTGATTTAGACAGATCTATCTAATGGTTCTTGGGAAGGTGGGGGATTTGGAAGCTGTATGGAGTTGTCATTCATTACACATTTTACCTTCCATTTGAATCCATGATTTTTGTGTACATATACTGTATGGGACACATGTGCTTATCTGTGAACTTTGCAACATTATGACACTGACACCTCACATCTGCATTTAATGTAGTACTCCACTTTACAAATATATGTTATATAGTAGGTTATGCAACTAAAATATTGGTCATAATGTGATTTGCCATGGAAAATGCAATGTGCTGCAGTTGGATTCGAACTGGGAATGCTTGCTCATAAGGCAAGTGCTCTGTCCACTACACTATTGCTATACTGTTTCATTTGCATTTATCTTCCTTGTTATCCTCTTCAGACATTTAAGCTGCATTAACCGTAGCTAAGCGATGGGCACACCTGCGCACCTATGGTTAGCTTTAATCGGATTCATAATAAAAAAAAAGAGTTTGTTTATTTTATTTGTATTTACCATTGCTGTTGTACACGTAGGGGAATGTTGCTGGGAATATGCGGACACCTATGAGAGGTCTCGCTCATTCCTTTGGCCTTTCTGCTCTTCTTCATTGTGGGGGCATGTATATTATTAGAGCTCTGCTCTCAGACACGCCCCCTGCACTCTTACACGCTCCATGTAAGATTAGGAGCTCAGGCAGTGCGCCTTCATTAATATGCATGACGCGCTGCCATCCCAAATAGTAAATATGGGGGATTTTCTTTTTAAACACAATATAAATGACAGATATATCTGTGTAACTGTCTTATTTCCTTTACTTGAACTGCTTCATATGTTATTTTGTTATTTTTTATTTTTTTTATTTTTTTGTAAAAGTAGTTGATGATAAACTCATGTCTCCAGCAGTGGTGTTCACTGACTATTATATTGTGGATAATTTGATGAATGGGTGTCTGCTGTTTCAACATTTGTTATGAGGTTGGAAGATGGTTTCTGGTATATACTTTTATAGTAAATTTATTTATTGTATTTATTTATTTTACATTTGTTAACCGGGAAATTCCGACTGGACCAGGTCCATTTTCAGTGGAGACCCAGGGAGAAAAGCTCCAGCATCAAGTTATACAAATACAGTACATCCAGCATAATACACAAAACAGGTTTTATCATATATGCTGAGCATAGTAATGTAACAAGAAATTAATAAAGCACTCCAGGTAAAAGAAGATCTAGAACATGGGTAAAAAGACAATGTCAGTTATACATTGGTAAGAGAAGAAAATATATCAAGTAAGATTCTACAGTTAAAAGTAGCCTTTCACATGACCAAGCCTACAGGGGATCAGAGATCCAGCATGTGATCAGAGAGGAGTTTGGGGAGTTAATAGCAGTTTGGGTAGGGTTATGTGATACAAGGGCATAACCAGGTACTAAGAAGGTGAGATTTGAGGGAGTTTTTGAATATGGTTTGGAGGGGGTAGTGGACATGGATAGGGGAAAAGAGTTCCAATTTCTGGCAATGGTGTGGGAGTAGAACGCTTTCCCTGCATTATTGTTAGCCTTGGTGATGGAGAGGAGAGATGTTTCACTGGATCTTAGGTACCAGTTTGCAGTATAGACAGTAAGTAGGTTGGATAATAAGGGTTTTTTTTCCCAGGATATTTGAGGATATTGTAGGCTGTGCCCAGCTGGTGATAGTTAAGTAGCTGTGGTAGCTCAAGCCATTTTAGTTCTTTTAGTGCAGCACAGTGATGGGTTCTATAGGTTGCGTTAGAAGCAAACTTGGCTATTTTATTGTAGCGTTATTCTAGTTTGTCTAGGTCACATTGTCTGATATGGGTAAAGATTGGTGCTGTGTATAATAGAGTTGAGAGGAGGTGGCTTTGTGCAAAAGTGACTCTTGCTTTTTTGTGAGAGAAAGGACTTATGCCTGTATAGGGAACCTAGTTTTTTGTGTACTCATTTTATGGAATGTGAGATGTGAACATCAAAGTGGAAATTATTGTCTATTTCAATGCCCAGAAGTTTGGTGTGATTTGAAGTGGAGATCGTGGTGCTGTCCTTAGATGTTATGGTAAAAGAGAGGGTTTTTTTTTACCTATTACAGACAAATAGTAGCAGTTTTGTCTTTTTGGGATTTAGAATTAGTTGGATACCTGATATCCATTTTTCTACTGAGTTAAAGGTATCTTGAGTGAGTGTATGTAGGGTGGTGGGAGATGAGGCGGAGCAGATCAGGGTTGAATCATCCACATATTGTATGAGTGTGGCATGTTGTGTAGCGCTATTGAGGTTATTTGTGAAAATAGAGAACAATAGCGGGCCCAGTATAGAGCCCTGTGGAACTCCTATGGTGGTTGGAAGTTGTGTAGACAGAGTTCCTTCCCACTGGACTGATTGTTGCCTGTCAGATAGGTAGTTTCTGAACTAGGCAATAGTAGAGGAGGTGAAGGATAATGATGTTAGTGAGTCTAGTAGAATGGAGTGGGAGACCATATCAAATGCTTTTCAGAGGTCTAGGAAAATGGCTGATACATATTTGTTATCATTCCTGTGAAGGTTTATATAATTAGTGAAGGATAGAAGGGCTGTGATAGTGCTGTGATGTGGACGAAAACCATGTTGTGTGGTAGATAGTAGATTGTGTGTGTTAAGAAATGTCATCACTTGCAAGTGAATGCATTTCTCAAGAATTTTGGATAAGGGGCAAAGGATGGCAATAGGTCAGTAGTTGGAGAATTCGTAAGAATTACCTCCTTTATGGAGAGGAATGATTTGAGATACTTTCCAGAGTTTGGGTAATTAGGATTCTAGTATGGAGCGGTTGATAAGGATGGAGACAGGATATGATAGGGAGTCACTAGCCATTTTTAGGTATGCAGCAGGTATGTTATCAGCTGCCAATGTGGTTGGCTTTAGTTTTAGGAGGAGTTTTTTGATAGTTGAGGTGGGCACTAGTGATAGGCTGAAAGTGGGGGTGGTGTGGGATAGGTTAGGTTGTGATTGAGGTAGACTGTTTTTGGTTATTTGACTGGACAGGGCTAAGATGGATTTAGTAAAATGGTTATTAAATTGAGAAGCTATGTCTAGGGTATTGTTAGTAGAGCTGGGTGCTGGAGTTGTGGTTTTGCCTGGCTTTAGTAGGGAGTTAATGGCATGCCAGAATTTTTGTGGATTATTTGAATATTTCCTTTGGGCACTAAGAAAATAGTTTTGTTTGTTTATTTTGGATTCAGCCTTGGCTTTGTTTCTAAGCTGTTGATAGTATTGCCTGGAGCTAGGGGGTTTGTCAGTTTTCCAGATTTTCCAGGCTTTATCTCTAGCTTTTAGTAAGGCTCTGGTGTCCCTATTTAGCCAGGGTGCATAGTTGTCTTTAACTCTGATCTTTTTGCTGGGAGCTAATTGTTAAGGATGTTAGAGAAGGTAGTATTGAAGTAGTCTACTGCCTGGTCTAACCCAAGTGTCCATAGTGGTTCCCAGTTGCAGTGGCTTAGGACAGTATTTAGGTATTGTGGGGTAAGGTTATGGTAATCTTGTACGAATTTGTAGACTACTGGTTTGGGGTGACTGGAGTGTTTGTGGAGTAGAAAGTTGGGGAGATGATCACTTAGGTCATCTGGGAGACAGCTTACTGTATAGTTTTGTTTGGGATAGTTGGTTAGTGTCCAGTCCAGTATGGATTCTCTCTTTGTTTTCTCATATATTCTAGTTGGTTCTTCAATTAGATGAGAGAACCCATATAGATTGATATGTGTAGAGGGGCTGCTGGAGTTACAGGCTGCCCAGTCAGTGTTAAGGTCTCCAAGTAGGATTTTTTCCTGAGGTAGATTGTCCTTTGTCCAGTGTAGGATGTCTTCTATTATGAGTGAGTTGTTACGTGGAGGTATGTAGCAGCATATTATATTGATCTTCTTGGTGTTTCTTATGGATAGAACGGAAAACAGGACTTCAGCATTGAGAAAAGTGGGTGGTGTGGTGTGCAGGAGCTGGAGGTTAAGGGTGTTTTTAAAGAGAATGGCTACTCCTCCTCCTTTCCTGTTTGTTCTATCAGATCTAAGTGTATTATACCCTGGGGGAAGAAAGACTTCATCTTGGATACTGGGTGTAAGCCAGGTTTCTGTAATGGCGAGTATATCAGGGTTGTAGTGGGCTATGAATGCATGTAGGTCTGTTAGCTTGTTGGTAATACTTCTTATGTTGAGATTTAGGATTAGCAGGTCAGATGTTTGTCTGGCTGAGAGGGGACCTGGATTTGGGTGAATGTCACCAGAGATTAGCAGAGTCTGTAGGAGTGTCAGTATGTGTTTTTTTAATATTAATTGTTTGTGAGCTTGGTCTATGAGAGTTTTTCTTAGTGTGGTGAGATGGTGTCATTAATAACTATGGTGGATCGCTTAACAAAAAATTGATGTAATTTTTTTCTACACTTGTGCACAAACCCAATCCTGTTAATTTTTTATCAATTGTTAAATATTCACAGATCAGTATTAGTGTTTTCATTGATCAGGTACATAGATAAGAGTAACTACAAATGCAGGTATTGACAGTTATATATAGTTTTGATGGTGAACACTGTGTTGAATGAACTTAATTGGTAAATATTACATGCTGTCACTCTGTTTATGATTGTCAAGTTTTTCTGCAGTGCTGCACTAAATTTCAATTGTTTGATGTGATGTCAGCCATTAACCATGTTGCATTGCTCATCTAATTGCATATAGCTATTAAGATTTTCACTGCTTGTTCTTCTTGCTATATATTGCTATGAAACATCTGTTATTCATGGGATGTCCAAATGACATCTTAGTTGCACATAAACATCACTTACACCTGAGCTTAACTCTGCTATGTACACCTCAACTCAAATGTGTCAGGTATACATATAAATAAAGGACTATGGAAATAACTTTTTTCTGCAAGACTGATTGCATAACTGTGCTGTAAGTAATGTGTCAAGGGTTTTATATTACAGGCTACATTCAAACCATTAAGCTGCCTATGTCACTGCTAGTTTACATTATACTAAGGGTTTTGAATGCAGATGCATGTCATTGTTGTATGTTATACTCTTATAGCATGCATATCTTGATATGATATATATGTGTTCTTTTTTTGTATGAGTTTGCTTTTCAGGCATACTGATGTCTGTTTCATAACTGGACAAGTAATAACAGCATTTTCTCAGATACACTGTGTATTGCTTGACATGTTCATAGGTTCATAGGTAGGTACTAGGCTATCAGCCCAAGGGCCTAAGTGTGCCTAGCCAACAAGGTTTCCAGGCTTATGCTACCCAAGAAAGTTACTTTTCTGTGCCCCTGTCAAGCAGAGCCACAAAAGTGATCCCTGGGGTGTATTTCCTAAATAAACAGCCTCTGCAAGGCTCGAACCATAGACAAAGTGATTTACCACTAAGCACTGAATTAAAGTTAGGACACTCTATGATGGACATAGTGTCCCAGACATGGCCTTCTATTGATATCATGCATATACATTAATAATTGGGAATGTTGCAGGATCCTGACTGCACCCCTGATACCCTCAGTTATTTATGTTATACAAAGTATAAAGGTACAGTATGGGCTATAATGACTGAAAAAAAAATGTTTAAATGACACCTATATTGTATTCTATTGTGATATACCTTCAGCAAACATATCACAATTAGTGTCATTTTTTTGTCGTGTTAATAACATAACATATATTTTTCACAGGTGGCCATCACATAGTGTTTCATGAGAGAGCTGTATTACATACAAATGCATGAATGACAACATGTTTTACATTGTTATGTATGGAAATGCCTTTAATCACGTATGGTGTTACAGTTACATACAGTCATACATTATTGTAATGTGACGTAATGATCCATTTTGACCAATACATCATGTCAGTTTGTTTAAGTTATATAATATATATGGGTCTACTTCACTTACCCAAACGACCATCCTGTTGAACTTTACCCCTTAGCCCCATGGCAGTGCGATCTCAGAGTTGGTATATTTAGATAGGGGGTGTGGGGGGCACTTTTACTTTTGTTTTTTTTTGGGGGGGATGGCTAAGCATTTACTTGCCTCGAGTCAGAAGTCAGTGTTCCAGATATTGGTCTTCTTGTTTGTAGGTATATTCATCTCAGCAAGGTGAAAATCGGTGATGTGGGCATTCTGGTAAGTGAAGTAGATATATATATATATATATATATATATATATATATATATATATATTTATTTTTTTTTTTTTTTAGTTTAACCTTGACAGAGCATGGGACCCATGGCAGCTCGCTCATTGAATGACTAGTGCTAGGTGACTCAAAGTCAGAGGACCAGGAGGATGGTGGGATGCACAATGGCTCTGATGACAGACCCAGAGCTGTAGGTGCCATCATTCCTGCTGCTCATCATCAGAGATGTCAGGCACCATGACAGGGAGACCATTTATGGGACCAGATCTGGGAGGTGATGACAGACATCTTTCAGACCCAGATGAGGGACCTGATAGAGAATTTCTTTTTGGATATGGTGCAGGCCATGCATGACTCCTTCTGGGAGATTTGGTGGACAACCAAGACAATAAGTATTGTCTGTGTGATGCAGTTATATAATGCTGCTACCATGCTATTTGCAAAAAAAAATGTAATGTAAAGGCACAATTGTGTGGACATAACGTATCTCTGTCATACGTAGCTGATATATATTGAAACATACACTGTAGATGTCATGTCATAGGTGTAATTAGGTTACACATGACGTATGACACACATTAACACAGTATAGATGCATTGAGCAATTACATTTACATGATGTACCGTACTTAATGCATACAGTGCTCCATGAGGGTAGGGGTGTTACACCTTAATTGTGTGAGTATGCGTGCACTCCTATGCATACAGTGTAGCATAATATTATGTCCAATACACTGTGGCCCCCTATGTGACAGGTCTGACTGTTGCAGTTACCATGATGCAAGTGAGACACAATTGTTATGTTTGTTTTGTCCCACTGTATACACATGTGGGATGACAGCAGCTCAACAAATGTACTATTCAGATATTTCACACATAACACAATGAGATGCATCCATTTTCTTTATTTACACATGTTATCCATGTGTTTACTTTGCAGCCATTTCTCCCTTGGTTGTTGTTGTCTTATGTCTGTTTAACAACATGACTGGTCCTTGCCCCATTTGTGATTTGTGCAACGTTGTACTGTCATGCTGTTACACTGGTGCTATAGCTTTGTGTGTAGCATGTAGTGACACATATTTTGTTATGTTATATCACATTCGTGTGAATGCTTTCCATGGGCATTTATCCTTCACCTAATGCTTAGACAATCATTTTTCCATTACTGTATATACAACTGATGCTTTATTTAGCATAATGTCTGGATGCATTGTTTCTCATTCTAAGTTATATTACAGCATGCATGATCATATTGGCATAGATGCCCATATTTTTTTTATTTGGAATAGACATACAATGATGTACATACATGTAAATATCTCTGAACATAGGATTGAGGCACACATGCTCTTGTAAACTGGAACTGTGTACATTCAGTTCTTCCATATTCATGTGCCCTTTGCTCAGTCATACACATGGACATTGCTATATATATCATTAAGTGTGTTTGTTTTGCCTGTTCTAGTATGCTGTCATGACAGTATATATGTGTATGGGATAATGAATATTATGTTGTGAGCCCATGCACTTTGCTATTTACATTTTACATTGTTGTATGCCTAATTTTTTGCTTGTATTTTCTTACTGATGTGGACCTCTGTTGTCCAACTCACTTCCTCATTTTACCTTGACCATATATGTTGCACATATACATGGCATGCAGTTTCAGTGTTAAAATACTACGTTGTGCAACAATTTTTCCACTATGCACATGCAAGGCATATATGCAGGTAAGGTAATTTTACATGTTGTACTTGTGTTTTGAGCACTAAACAGGCATTTTTAGTTTATTTCCAGGCACAAGCAGTCATTTCTTATCCATCATAATGTATACCTTAATTACCAGTTGTTATCCCATGTCATTGCTATATGTATATGTACTGACTTTGCTTTCCAATTGGATTCTTTTCATCCAATGCAGGCTACAGATATACAACAACACATCTGTGTTGCCTCTGACATGACATATGTCTTTTACATATGCATTCCATTTTGCATTTATTTAGGTCATGTACACATAGCTGTGCATTACACAATCACATACTTGGTTTGTTACAGCACTTCTATTTGGCATGTGCATGTTTGCTTGCATTTGACATGCATGTTTGGAGGTACTAGTCTATCCTCCACCTGTCTTCTCCTGCATTTTTCTGGCTTGATTTTCTCATCATTGCTGCAGCTTGGCTAATGCTTGCACTGCTGACTGACTTTATTGGATTCCATACCCACTGAGAACTGCAATCACCATTTATTTCACTACAACCCACTACTACCGGCAATCATGCAGTTTTAGATATGACTGCCACATAGTTCACAACATCTCAGCACTACATAATGCATAGGTACATCTGTATTTCTGCATTGTACCATGGCTAGTGTACACCCCTGCCCTGTTTGTCAATTTACCTTCACTCATCTTGTGCAGTGTGCTGTCTGTGTAATTTACCTCCCCTTACTGTTTTTTCTAACCTTTGTCTGTCACGTATTGTGATATTTGTTAAATGTTTAT
Source organism: Protopterus annectens (assembly GCF_019279795.1). NCBI lineage: Eukaryota > Metazoa > Chordata > Ceratodontiformes > Protopteridae > Protopterus > Protopterus annectens. The sequence continues at coordinate 363,641,525 of NC_056729.1, read as the reverse complement.
CTCTGATGTTTTTTCTCTCCTATTCCTCTTTTCTAGTCTTTTCCATTCCTTCTGTTCTCCCAAAAAGGGGGGCCTATTCCCACCAAAAAAGAAAATACCCATGTCCCTTTGACTATTCCAAATACTTTCTATTTCAGCATACCTCTTGTGTGTCTCTCTTCTTAACCCTTACCCAATATCTGCTTTTCTATTTCCCATTTCCTTGGGCGTGTGCATTACTTGGCTTCTCCACATGGGTCCCACACTCATTGTTAGCTACTGTAAACAGTGGTGAAGTGGCCAAGATTGCCCTTCACCTCCTTTATTTTTATGTGGAAATTTGTGGATTCTGTCAGATTCCATATATTATAATGAATGTGTGTGTGTGTGTGTGTGTGTGTGTGTGTGTGTGTGTGTGTGTGTGTGTGTGTGTGTGTGTGTGTGTGTGTGTGTGTATATATATATATATATATATATATATATATATATATATATATATATATATATATATATATATATATATATATATATATATGTATACACATATATACATCTATACAAGGCATATGTGCAACAAAATCTGGAATTGTTTGCAAGTATTAAACACTTGAATGTTGTTGCATGATATCTGTAGTTGTTTGTAAATAATTTTCAACTAGTGGATTGCGTCTTTTCCTTTACTGATTTCATTGCATTGCAGTTGTATAATTTCAGTTGATGGACTTTGATAATGCACAGCCCAGTTTTTGAACCACGTTTCTGGACATATACAGATTTGCCATGAATTTGTGAGAGTGCCAGCTTTGCTGGATATGTCTGTTTTGTACCAAGTTATTCTAGACACACTAAAACATATTAGTATTTTACTTGTTTATCTGCAGCTTTTTCACAGAACTCTGTGAAATGCGCTGGATTCTGCAAACTTTATAGAATCCATATCTATGTTTTTTTGAATTCCTATAAGCTCCTTTTACTTCTTTAGTCTGACAAAGAGGAGCTGTAAGACTGGCTTCCCTATGGATTTCATTTCTCACTGATATATGATGTAAAACAGGTTTAGTTATTCTAGAAAATGATCTAGAATAGCCTGATTTTATGTATAGTCTGAATAATCGGCAAGATTTTTTTATTCAAAATCTCATGCAGTTTGATAATAATTACTTAGAACAAAGTATTTAAATCTAGAGCTGCATAAATACATAAACTTTCACAAAATTCATGCAGTCTATTAAACACTCCATTAGATGTTCAGACTTCCACATATATATATATATATATATATATATATATATATATTATAAAGTAAATGTCTTAAATTATATTAAAATCACAAGAAATAAGGATAGGGGAACATAAGAGCACAGAAAGAAGACTAGGCATGTGATTACAGGGACGATAACATGCCTAGGTGTGTGATTACAGGAACGATAACATGCCTAGGTGTGTGATTATAGGGATGATAACATGCCTAGACGTGTGATTACATGAATGATAACATGTCTAGGTGTGTGATTACAGGGACGATAGCATGCCTAGGCATGTGATTGCAGGGACGATAACATGCATAGGTGTGTGATTACAGGAACAATAACATGGCTAGGTGTGAACACCTTTAAGTAGACACACCTACCCTTTATTGGCACTTAATAATGCTCACCTCCCAAATCAAGTACAGCTGTACATGATAACCCTGGTGTAAATTTGTCGCCCCATCCAGTCATCAATGTAGCCAAAGTATTACTTTGTCCTGTAGTGATAACTAATTCCACAGGTTAGGAATATGCTGAGTTAGGAACCTATTCCCCCATTTAGTTTTATTTATTTATTGTTGTAGATCTAAGTACCTAGTGTGAGTGTTTGTAAAACTACTGTATTTTTGTGAAGAAACAGTAGGTGAAAAAGACTGTTCCATAGCTTAGAAGGTGAGACACAGATCACCTCAGAGCAGCTGGTAGACTACCAAGAATAAGAGGTGTTGTGCTAATTTATCAGGATAGCTAAAGGATTTAAAGCCTTAAGTTTTATTAGTTAGAAATCTTTAGGGGCTTTCCAACTGAGTGATATGCTTGGATTTGTACATAGCATAGCAGAATTGTATTTCATAATGGGTTTAATAATGTAAGAGTGAAGTGGTCAACTAGGATAACGACTTTGGATTTTGAAGATATTCCTTTGGATGTTAACTGGGTCAGGCAGAAGGATTTCCAGACTATGGTGGAAACATGATGATCAAATCAGAAAGAGAGAGAGAGAGAGAGAGAGAGAGAAATGTGTCCACGTTAAGTACCCCGGTCTCTTATGACTGTGTTTGTCTAAAGAGGAGTACCATCTATAACATATGAAGTGGGAGCAGCTTTTTTATCAAATGCTACTAGACTGCACCCCTTTTTGCATTTATATGCAGCACACAGTAATTTATCATACCACATAACATTAAAGACTGTGTTAAGCGCACAAGGTTTGTGCCTGCTCTGCCCCATACTGGAAGTGTTTAGTATCAGTGGGTTGGATTAGTGAATACCAGTGCCCAGTTTGGACTCATCAGCATATATTGTCAACTACACTTTGGAATATTTCCTTGGATGTCTGCAAAACAAATATCAAACAGGAGAGGGCCTAGCTCTGATTTTTGCAGTACCCCACTAGTTATAATTTTATATTCCAATTGGGTGCCATCAACTTTCACCACTTAAGATCTCTTGGATAACCAATTTTCAGTCCAGCATATAAAAATAGGGTTTGTATTAAGTTTGCCCAGTTTTTCAGTAATTCTATCATGGGGGACAGTGTTAAAACCATTGTCCAAGCTGAGATAAGCAGTGTGCAGAAAGTGATCACTACCCCGAGCCTCTGTAACATTTTCAAAGAAGTTTACTAGGTTCACGAGATAGGATCTGCCTTTAACAAGACCAGGTTGATTGGGTTCTGGTTAGGTTAAGTTGCCTGCCTTCATAAATGAGTTCTGCTATGAATACATTCCATTGGTTTTGCATATAAGACTAGTGAGGCTAACAGGCATCTAATTACTGGGTATGTAGAGAGGAGTCACAGTGGCTATTCTCCAGGCATCAAGTACAAATTTTGTAGACTTGGAACCAAGAAAGCAGCCTGGTATGTTGTCTGATCCCACAAAGTTAGTATTGTTAGTCTTTGACAGGGAGTCTAAGACTTGTTCCAAGGTAACGTTAGGAGGAAACTAAACTTTCAATGATAGTAAGGGCAACAATGTGGGTTAGTGGAATAAAGTTAACAGTAAATTTGTCTGCTAATATACTGGCTATATACTTCAGATGATTGTGATATAATTATGGACGGACATTATTCCTAATTTCCTGGTATAGCTGAAGAAAGACATGTAGTTTCCTGTGGTATCTGTAGTGACCTGTAGTGACCTTGCACTCGTACTCTGCTTTACATTTTCTAGTAGTGCTCTTAAGCACTATTAATTGCAATGATATTTTTCCAAGCTGAGAGCACTGGCATTTAGGGCAGATGTGAAATGTTTAAGTAGACTAAAAATAGCATGTAAGATTTGGTCAGATCTATCTGAAGGCAATAAAAACACCGAATAACAGATGGATATGGTACATGTTGGACTTAACCTCATGTTTTCTAGAGATTTAGAATGTAATATTGAAATCAAGTTTGGGTCTCTGCAACAATCAGTAACTGATAATGAATCTGAGGGTAAGGTGAAAATTGTTTGAATAATTTCAGAAATAAACAAAATGACTGCATTGAGATGGGAGTGACCGAGAAACGAATGCCATATCCTTACCTCCTATTCTGTCAAGGAATTTTTACTAGATACCAAGTGCCCTTTAAAATCTCATACAGTAAAATAGGAATCATTAAGATGTGAATGCCTGGCATAGGTGTGCAGTGCAATACTTTGAAAATATTTTAAACAAATTAAATTAGTAAATGCTGAAGAGGTAGCAGTGTGTGCACCATTGCCTTATTATATCAACTGGGTGTCATCACTGGGTCAGAAATTCAATACAAGAATTTATAAAGCACAAGATTCTTTTTTCAAAGCCTTGAACTTAAAGAAGTGAATTCTGTTACTGTGTTTTCATCTTTTGATTTGCAAGAAATTAGAATAGCATGAGACCAAAGAGTGTGGATAATCTGCAAACAGTGGCAGAGGCATTTTAGATAGTGTTCAGAGCCACAGTCAGGATATCTAGTCACAGGCTTAGGAAGTTTGACAAGAGAATATCAATTACATATACATCCTAATATAGTACCAGCCATACACACCCCTAGAAAGACACCAATAGTTCTCAGAACTAAAGCTAAATTGGATCAGAAGAAAAGTGCATTTTAAAAATGCAATAAAAACTTGCTAAAAAAGAAAATTGTAGGTGACACAAAACAAGAGCCAATAAAATGGGCAAACAGGATGGTTACAACTGTAAAGGAAGACAAGATTCCCATTTGCTGATCCATAAGATATAAACAAAGTTATAAAAGAACGCATTAACTTTTGTTTACAGTTAAAAAAATAATTTCAAGAATGTTAAATGCTTTGTTATTTTTTCAGTATTGGATGCAAACTAAGATTTCTGGCTGATAAATCTAGATGAAATCTATATTAAATTGTGCACCTGTAATATAGCATTAGGAAAATACAGGTTCATTAGAAATGTACTTGGTATTACATAAATAAAGATATTACATCAATAAAGAGTTGTCCGAGTGATTAGGTATTGGTAAGTATTATACATGTAACTGTTTATCTCTTATTGTGGGGGTTAGACATAGACACAAAAGCAATACATAATAGAATAATGCCACTGCTAAAACTAGATAATTTCAAGATAAATAAGAGCAAATTTAGTTTTAGAGTGGCAAGGTCTGAAATGCATAGGTTTTATGCAAGCCAGAGGTAATGAAGCATAATTCCAAGTTTATTAGTAAAAATGTAAAATCAGAGTGACAGGTCTGAAATACATGAGTCATACCTTTGAAAAGAAGATCTGAAATTTACTATAGAAAAAAAACATCCAAGTAACTGTGCAGATGCTATGGCCAGAAGACAAAGAGGTATTATTAAGTTGGATACAGTATCTTATAAGTTTGCACCTAATATGCATGAGATAACTAGGCATCAAAGAAATCTGTTAGAGACAGATCTTACTTAGGATGAAACTATATACATGCCAAGGATCTTAGAATGTTCAACAAAACTATTTACAGGTGCTACAACACTAAAATACTATGATGTTAATAAACCCGTTGTGTTGTAAGAAAATGCCAGTCAGAATCGTAAAGGAGTTGTGATCTAGCAGGAAAACAGCAGGGTTGCCTTGAAGTCAATAGCACTTACAGATGCACAAACCAGATATGTTCATATAGAAAAGGAACTGTCAACAATGTTCTGCAAACATGCAGAAAAAGACAACAAGGTATAATAGTTTGGTCTGGAATGTTAACCCATATAGAAAAAGTAGTTGAAAACAAAGTATACCACAAAAGCAATCCAGGTGAAGAAATGGTAGTGTATTACTTTCATATTGTCTATGGAGCAGATTGGGCACAGATTTGTTCCATTAAAAAATTCAAAAAATGGATCCTTTGTAATTCAAGGAAACATGTAAAGCTCTATGGAAGAGATAACAGGCATTCGTGTAGGACACACATGCCTTCATTCCAGGAAAAAGCAAGACTGGACATGTCACAACAGGACCAGATGAAGGAGAACACTATAAAACCTTTGATAGGCAAGTTTCAGAAATACCTGAAGGCCTGTCATCCTATGAAGGTTCAGTTCGGCAAGACCTCCCCAAAATGTCAGGAAGTCTATTGTAAATAGTTCTGTCATATTATGTGCATACACCACCAAACATAATCAGACAAACAGACTGTTCCAGATCTAAACATCATTCTAAAGACTGAAAGTCTCACTCATGAAAATGTCTGGTAAAGATGTATAAAGTTTAGTTTAAATATTACTTACACAGTCTATAACATGCATAGTGTTTTTAATCTTGAAATGATTGTTGTAAAGTAAAATATGCCACCTTTATAGGTAGAAAATAAGGTTAATCTTAAAATAATTTTGTTTGCCTTTCGGCCTGTCTCTGTTGATGATCATCTCTTCTCACCAGTCATACAGCTCACTCATTCATTTGCCTGTGACCAGCAGTGATGAGTGTCAGGCTACCTGGAGAGACACAATCGTACCATGAATGGGCAGTTTATCAAGACCTACCTGCCTTCTGCTGGCTCCAGGCAGGGTACTGGCTTACAAACATGTGAGACAACCCCTGGTGATACGTCTATCAAACCCTGACTGCCTGTGTCATAGTCATGGCTTTATCCCTCTATCTTGAAACAACCACTGTAAATTAAAACATGACACATTAAAGGTACAGAGAATATACTCTAAAGGGTAGATTTACTGAACATACATTTGAGCACCCATTTTGTCCACTGCTAAATTACTGTGAGTCACATACTTACTTCATTGTAAGATCTGTGGTAGAGTCCATCCCAGAGTTTCACAGAATTAGATTCAATGGGACCGGTTCAGGGTTGCAAATGTAATAATGTGGATTGCCAAAATTTACAAATACACACACATACTCACACACACACACACACACACACACACACACACACACACACACACACACACACTCACATACACATCTAAAGGATTCTTTATTTGATCATCTGGTTTATCGAACAATTTATCGGGTGTGTACTTTGTCATAACTGGCAAATGGGATGTATTTTGCATGTGTGTGAATGGAACATGTTTGAGGGTTAAGGTTAGAGTAAGGGTTGGGGGGTAGATTTAGTTTATGTGTGATTGGGTTAGAGTAAGGGTTGGGGGGTAGATTTAGTTTATGTGTGATTGGGTTAGAGTAAGGGTTGGGGGGGTAGATTTAGTTTATGTGTGACTGGGTTAGAGTAAGGGTTGGGGGGTAGATTTAGTTTATGTGTGATTGGGTTAGAGTAAGGGTTGGAGGGTAGATTTAGTTTATGTGTGATTGGGTTAGAGTAAGGGTTGGAGGGTAGATTTAGTTTATGTGTGACTGGGTTAGAGTAAGGGTTGGGGGGTAGATTTAGTTTATGTGTGATTGGGTTAGAGTAAGGGTTGGGGGGTAGATTTAGTTTATGTGTGATTGGGTTAGAGTAAGGGTTGGGGGGTAGATTTAGTTTATGTGTGATTGTGTATGTTTTAGGGTTAGAATAAGGGTTAGGTAAGGAAATAGTTTTAGTGGTGTATGTATGTTTGTGTTGGTGCCTGTGTGTGACTGGGACTGTTTTTTTATGGTAGTGTTATGGAAAGTTCTTTTTATGTTAGGTGTAGGGTTAGGATTAGGATCAGGTGCAGTGACAGGGTAAGGGATAGAGATAGCACACATTACTAAGGAGGTACGGGAGGACCAAGCTCATTATTCCATATTTTGTTTCCTTTAAATGAGAAGCAGACATTCCAACCTCAGGATGTTATAACATAAAAAACAAGATTTTTGCATGCCTTTTCTGGTTTAAAGATCATCTTTGTTGTATTGAGATATACCATAGAGCAGCTTGCCATTCATCCTGTAGATGGAGTACAGGGCATTGTGTATGCGAGCAACCATCTGTTGTCTTAAGGATGGATATCATAAGGAAAGATCAATGTTGAAAAAAAATAAAATGTGACACTGTGATGCATTTCAGTTTTGCTAAAGTCAGCAGCAGCTCTAGGTGTCTGTAACTGATACATTTTAGTGTTGACAATGAATCTCGAAATGAAGGGGAAATTACTACATGAAGTATGAAGCAAAATGCTGAACACATTTTATTTACATATATAATGGCTTAAGACTGTTTGGTAAATGCGTGCACCAATCTGACATGGTATAAGACAAGTGATTTTGGATGTGTGTATCATATCTTAGTCTAGCAATTCTGCATGTATGACATAATTTTCAGTTTCAGCACATACCCAACCAAATACTGGCCATGTGAGAAATAATTGAGACTGGTAAATTCATCCATTCCCATTTCTGTAGTATGAGTAAGGAGACCACATCTTCTCTCTCTCCCTCCCTCCTCCTCCTTCCTTCTTTCTCTCTCCCTCCCTCTCTATCTCTCTCTCTTTCTCTTTCAGTCTGTCTCTGTGATGTGTAGTGGAATTTGTCAAAAGTACCAAAATTGACATCCTGCTCGGAAGGGTCTGCATTTGTTTACTGATATTTAATCCATTCTGAATTAATAAAAACCAAAAGAAAAATCTAGCAAGGCTAGAACTCCTTAAACATCTTGTATTAGAGGCAACATGGGATATATACAAATGACCCTCTAAGAATATCAGGTGTTTCTGCTATATGGAAATTCTGAATGTCCATGACTTTTTTTCTTTTTAAGTCTATTTATGGACAAATTCAGGCCAATAAAGCCAACCCCCACTAGCTGTGGGCATGCATATTTCAACCTTGTTATGGCATCATCATCCCAACATAAGTGTAATGATTGGCTAACCTTTAGAAACACAGGGTTGTTGTACCCAGCTGATATCCATAACCATTAGGGTGTCTGCAAAATATCCCAAACAACAAGCTAAAACAATGAGTTAAAAGGTCAAACAGAAAAAACAATTGAAAACCTACCAAGTCTAGATTTCCCACTGTGTGATTCATAGGTTCATAGGTTTGTACTAGGTTATCGGCCCTAGGGCCTATACAAACCTAGCGATAACAATTCCCTGGTTATTTCTTCCCACAATATTTACTTCCTTAAACCTCTTGTATTAGAGGCAACATGGGATATATGCAAATGACCCTTTAAGGACATCAGGTGTTTCAGATACATGGCAATTCTGAATGTCAATGAATTTTTTCTTTTTAAGTCTATTTATGTGTGGAGTCTGCATGTCCTCCCCACGGTCGAGTGGTGTTCAAAAGACATGCGTAGAATGGTCGTGCCTTCGTTGAAGGTTGGGCATTGAGCTGGCACCTCAGCACTGTAAAAATCTACTGCCAATCATTAGCGGACCAGAGTTCTGCTGTGGCAACCCCTAACCGAAAAAAGCCAAAAGAAGAAGAACAAGTCTATTTATGGACAAATTCAAGCCAATAAAGCCAAACCCCACTAGCTGCAGACATGCATATTTCAGCCTTGTTAAGGCATCATCAGCACAGTACAAGTGGAATGTTTGGCTAACCTTTAGAAACACGTTTATGATCACATGAATGATCTTGCACACAAAACCAATGTTCAACAAACACTGATCTGCTCACTGCCATCCACTGTACAATGTTTCCACACACATCATTGTGAAGGTACCCAGTCTTGAGTGTATTGCTTCTCAGTTTAGAACAATGGCGGTTGACCACCCTGGCTTTGTTAGTTCCCGAAGTAAAGGGTATCAGCTCTTTTAAGGTATATGACCAAAACATGATAACCAAATAGCTGAACACAAACAAATGTGCTATCCTCAGATAAGCTTATTACAATAAGAGTTCATGCTTGTAAAGAGGAGCAGTGACATCAGAACAGGAAAAAAACATATTTCCAAAATGTGTCATTCAATTGTTTATGACCAATGAAGCTTTTGACAAAATAGTTTTCAACTGACTGCCATGATTTCTTTGCAGAAAAGTGGTTATAATCAAAACAGCTAAGGATATTGTGTATGGGTGGGGCTTACTGACAGTGGAATATATCAAAAAGTTAAGTCTATCAAGTTTTAGCAAACAATGCTGTTATTTGTGACACCTTTTTATTAACTGCCATGGTCCCCCTTCCTGAAAGTACAAGTGGCACCCACATTTCAGTCATGGTGACGGGCAATTTCAGTCCTGAAAAAAATGCATGCCAAGCTGATGTAGTATTAGGAACATCCAGGTTCATCAGCCCCCAGTAGTGATAAAACTTGTGCACAAACTATCGGTGTCACTTCCTGGAGCAATTCAAATATTTGTTGAGGCAACTTAATATATCTGCACATCCACTGAACAGTTTTCTACCTCACATAAATACAGACTAGTATTTGTGAAGCTGAGGTTACCCAGTCCCCATCACCTCCTCCAGGGCCAAACCATCATTTTCAGGACCGGAACTGAAAAAAACAGTGCTCAATTACATTATTCTAAAAATAAAAAGTCATCTGTGTTGTCCCATACACCCTTTTACATTCCATTTGGGGCCCCACCATGTACTATCACAGTTTCTACCTAGACAGGAAAAGCGTTCTTCTTCCTTATATCAGTGGTATTCCATCACTGTATATGACAACCTACTTCCCAGTTGTTCCAATTCATTGGAACCTTTGAAACATGGAATGGGTCTAAATCAGGAAGGCAGGACTGTAGCAAAAAACTTGGCCAGAAGACAAGGGTCCCTTCAAAGGGAACAAATTTCTCCTCGCCTCAGAGTGCATCATATCTGGAGCTAGTTACAATGATTAGCAGGAATGCAGTGGACATAGCCTTTTGCATGTGGTTCTGAGGTAAAGCCCAGCAGAGGAAAAAAAGTCTTATTTATTTATTTTTAATTTTTGTAATGAATATTTGGTTACGCTGTGCCTGAAAAGGAAAGGGCATTAGAGAACCCAGCCAAGATGGCTGCCTAAGCCCAAAGCTCTGCATAATTCCTGCAGATATTTGGACAAAAAAGTGTACCTGTGGAGAAAAATTACTGAGTTGAAGCAAACAAAACTGTAGATGGCTCAACCAGAGCCCTGTGGCAGTCCCACCAACTAATGGCCCACCCCTCAACTTTTCAAATGAAGAGGGGGAAAAAACTTTTACATTAGTTGTAGGATGCTTCCTGCAGGTAGTAGCCAATCTGCAGCTTCAGCACCATGACCACCCTAATTCACAAGCAAAAAAAAAAAAAGCCCATTTGTTTTACTGGTATACCAACAAAATAGCCAGCTACATGACACTCCCTCCAGTCCCAGCCATTCATGTTTCATTTCTGTGTTTGGCCCCAACCCTTCTTTCTTATACTTTAATAAAAACAAAAATAAAAAATAAATAAATACAACTTCTTTTTTCTTTTAAACTGTAGCAAACAGTGGCTATAGGTTATACCCTGCACGGAATGCTACAGAGTTCAGACTTTCCTGAAAAAAAAAGTTTTTACATTTAAAATATACCAAACTGTTTGCTACAATTATAGCAAACAGTTGATGCAGTTTTTATCCTTTACCAAGTACTGCAGCACTCAGATTTAAGATTTAAAAACTGATTTTATTTTACATTTAAACTGTATGAAACTGCTTGCTACAATGTTGCAAATGGCTGCTACAGTTTAGACCATACATGAAGAACAACAGTCCTCAGGTTTGACCACAAATGCAATACCAGCTTTAAAAAGCTGGTATTGCACTAAAGAGTAATCAGGATGATGGATGGGTGATCATGCAACCTAACAATTTGCGCTCAAGGCAGTTACCCTTTTCACCCTGCCATAGCTATGTTACTGAGACCAAAAGGAGGAACAGATGGCTGCTTTTACAGCTGTAAATAAGCAGGAGCAATTGTACATTTTGTTCAAAAAGGTAATCACAGTAGGCCTTAATGTCAGTCCCTTTAAAAAACAATAGAAAACAATAAAACAGCAACAAATAGATGAGGAAAGGCTACAAGTAATGACACAAGGTTGGGAAGAAAATATAGTAGCAATAAAGGTATGCTGCAGGAGAAGATTCCCAGAATACAGGAGCCAAGAGAAATGGGAAAAGACAGGATGAGAAGTTGGCTGATCTTAAAAATTGTTCAAGAAGGAGTAACATCAAGATAAATGGAATATGAAATAGTGAACAAGAGTGAACTGGAACAATTTGTAATGCAGCTATTACATGAGAGATTTTCATGATATCAGGAAATCAAGAATTACTAATAGGATACTCAGAGCAGGATGGAAGCAAGCAGCAGCAGAATGCAACCTCTGACATGCTTCCACGGTTTTGTTGTGAAAAATGAAATAATAAAGCAAACAAAAAAATTAAATTTATCCTGTTTGCAGGGGTGTTCATAATGCTGATCAGTGATTACTTAGCGATATTATATAGGAAAAGAAACAATTTGCTGGGGGTATTACATTGACTAAGAATGAATGGAGCAGCTGCATGGTTGAAATATCCTGCAATTCTGGATATACAACAGGAAGGGTAATGGTTCAGGCTACACAATACAGAGGATGTCCAAAAGTTTAAACAGAAATATCACAGATGGTTGAACAACCCACACAACAATAATATGAATCACCTACAAACCACGGACTGAGAGAGCAGCATAAAGTGTAGGAGAGGAGATGCATAGACATTGGGAGGATGTGAAACCTCTGCAGGGAAGAAAACAAGGCCAGAAAGTGCAGAGGGGCTGCATACCAGTAAAAGAAATAACAAATCACAGAGGCAATCACAAGCAGATGAGAGAAGAGACAAGATGGTGGAGGGGAAGGGTCTACTTCAATGGATCGGAATTTCAGAACATCAAACCTCTGATCATCAAAGTTTTGAAATATCAAACCTACAAAAAAAACTAAAACATGAAAACTTATTATTTCATATTTTTTCAGGGAGGCAAACCCCCCCCCCCGCACCCTCACAACCCCTGCTACTTAAATATACCACCTCTGAGATCGCACTACAGTGAAGAGAATGGTAAAGTTGCCATTCTGCACTGTATGGCGATCTCCATTTACAAGTTTTGATATTTCAAAATTTGATCATCTGGTCTTCACAGATCAGTGATTCAATATTCTGAAATTTTGATACTATGAAGGGGACCCAAAGGGAAATAAGTGAAAGAGTTATGAGTTATATCAATATGACTAACAAGAAGCTTCTCACAAGGTAGATTTAGGTACAAAAAGAGAATGAAGCAGAAGCAGAGATGGATGACACAGAGAGAGATCTCTAAGGAGATAGGAGAATGGTCAACCAATGGACAAATGAGGGACAAAACAAGCTAGATATAAGATTTATGGTGGATGGCAAAGGTGGATGGCAGAACTATAGACGGACTGAAAATGACTACAGGAAGGGAAAAGTAATAAATAAGTAGAAGGAACAGAAAGCCACATAACTGTGGACAATGCAGGAAGGATACATATTAAATGAAATAAATCTTTACCTTGTGAAACATACCCATCAAAACAAATGATGGGAGAAAATGAATCAATTCCCAGGGCAGTGATGGGTAATTCAGTCAAATGGAAAGCATAGGGTCATGCCTCCAAAATTAGTGATACATTATTTATTTATTTGTTGCATTTGTTTATCAAGCTAGTCAAAAAGGTCTGAAAGCTACTCCTTTTCATCAGTGGCCCAGGGCCCAGTGGGGAAAGTTGCAGAAAAATACATTTCATAAGAACACAGTAAACAGAGGTATGCAACTAATCATCAAATATACAAAATTTAAACAAAGAATCATTAATTACTAGCAACATCATGTAATGAGCTATGAACTCTTCCCAGGGAGAAAAGCTCTGGGAAAAGATTACGTAAAGATCATAGCAAACAGAGGTATACAAGTAATCAACAGAAGTAAAGAAATATACAATATTTAAATAGAGTATTATTTATTTATTTATTTTACATTTGTTAACCGGGGGTGTCTGACTGAGCCGAAAAGGCCCTTTTTCAGCAGAGGCCCGGGGAGAAAAGCTCCACAAAGAAAAATTACAGACACATTTAGTTATTTAGACATAATCAGTATACACACAAATTACAAGAGACATGTTTTTGCAGTGGCATGCGGCACAAACAGTTACAGTGGAGAGAACAATCAAAAAATATATTAATTTTAAAAATAAAGGTAAGTAATAGATTTGTGGTGTACAGCTGAACTTTGGAATGTAGGTAGAATACATACATAGTACACAGGTACAGTACATACATTGTAGATTAGCCAGTGTTTGTGAGTAAGATTGAAAAACTATTATAAATTGCTCTAGATTTAGTATGCATATCATTAATTAATAGTAGCAGCATCTAAAGAGCTATGAAACATACTTGGAAAAGAAGTTGGTAAAGGAAAGAAAAGCAGGAAGTGGATGATTAGTATTAACAGGTGATAAAGAAAGTTTTAGAAATAGTAGAAGGAAGAAGAGGGAGAGGTAGATATATTTTTCATAATTACTTAATGATGTACAACAAACTGCAGAAAAATGGTTAAGGTGCTTGCCTTACAAACACAAGGCGCAGGGTTTGAGTCTCACAAGGAATAATTGGCTAGGCTTAAAATGGCTCACAAGGGCAGTTAGCTTAGTACTAACCTATGAACCTATATAATATCTGGGTCTTAGAAAAAAAGTAAGAATTGCTGATAAAATAATGGTGAGGGGGTGTATAGAAAGGAATGTATAGGGAGAAAAAGGAGGAAAATAAAGTAAAGAACAACCCACAGGCACGTGTGAAATAATGGAATGGCAGTGTATAACTGTGTAAAACCGCAAATAAAAAATAAAAATGATGGACTATCACAAATGAAGCTGGAGGATGGGAGGCGGAGCTTGGATGGCAGTTTGAAGGCAGCACTTTTTTGGAGCTCCTTAAAACTACTTTAAATAACAGGAAAACAATTATTTTTTTTTAGAAAAAAACTGTTAAACAATGTTCCTTATCATCTTTACTACCAATATAAGTCAGAAATATCTGGAGTTTAAAGCTGTTTTGGGAAAATGAGTGGTTCAAAGAATTCTCATTAGGAAACTACTCTGAGGAAAGAAATCCAGTTGTTGTCCTCTACTTTACAAGAATTATCTTTGAAAATGGACAGTTTCAAGGACAACTTAGAAAATCTAAGAGAAAGTTGTCATAAACAATCTGAAACCTTTAAAGAACTACTACAGCAACATCAAACCAAAATATTAAACATTGAAGAGTCTCTGTCTGATATAGATGGAAGGCTTAGAGAGGACCATATTGTAGTAAAATTCCTCTCTTATCTTGACAAAAAACTACTTCTTAAATGTGCTTGGAGGAAAAGTCCACTGAAGTATAAGCAGAACATAATCAGATTTGATAATGACTATTCCTTTAGAGTCCTGGAAATGAGAAAAAAAGCTTGGCCACTTGTGAAGCTACTAAAGCAAAACAAAATAAAAGCCCAACTTGCATATCCTGCAAAAATAAGGATTTTCTTTTCAAATGATATGAGGACATTCAATGACACTGTGGAAGCAATTACTTTCATCAAAAACAATAATATAATGACAGTTCCAGAGGAGATGGATTGGTCTTCATCTACTTCAATGAAAAGATCCTCTGAGAA
Organism: Protopterus annectens; assembly: GCF_019279795.1. Taxonomy (NCBI): domain Eukaryota; kingdom Metazoa; phylum Chordata; order Ceratodontiformes; family Protopteridae; genus Protopterus; species Protopterus annectens. The sequence continues at coordinate 363,626,316 of NC_056729.1, read as the reverse complement.
AAATACTTGAATTGATGTGAAGAAAAAAAAGTAAAGAACTGATACAAAAAGTATTACTTCTACTGTTTCTCTCAAAGAATCAACTAAAACTAAAAATTCTTGCTAAACATATCAAAGTATGTATAATCTAATTATTTTTTCAGGTATACACTAATTTCCTTTCTTTATAGTTATTAACTTCATATAAATACTTTAGGTTTATTTGTTAACTTACATACAACAGTCGGATGACAATAGTTTAACCGACATTGCTTTTCACATTAATTGGGAAAGGGTAAGGCTGGAAATGTGATGTTTGGGAATGATGACTGATAAAAGTACTTGAACATTGAAACGTAACAGTGAATCTACATAGGATGTTCTATTCTTATTAGTAATTCATTGATAAATGGCTTATGAATTTAAGCATACATTTTCGTATTATTTTTATAATGAAATAAGTCCTTTGGTTAAATTTGATTGTGTGTAACAGCCATGGAATCATTATATCAATCAAGCGCAGCTTTGATTTTTTTCAGTTAAATGTTTTTTTTTTTCTCTTCAAAATGTTTTTTTTTTAACTCAAGACTTGTGAACAACTTTCACTGTATAACCCGCGAGCATGCAAATATGCTCATCGCATTAATTTGAACACAGAATACACAATGTTAAGTTGTCTATCTCGCCTTCATTTCTTGCTTGCTGCTTGTTGGGATCGGAGCTGACCCTCGGCTCCGACTCGGCCATCTTCTATAGCTTGAGAGCTGTTTACTGGCTCGAGGATACCCCTATATCCCATGATGCCTAGCGCTAGCTACCCAGATCTCGTTTGCCGCTTCAACTGCGAGGTTCATTCTTACTGGCTCAGGCTCTTGTAAGTTAGTTTAATACTTTTTCTAGTGATTTAGGGGTTATTTTTTGATAGTTTAGTCTTTCAACATTATCGTTAATTAGCTTGTTGTAGTTTTAATGATATTCTATTTTTCCCTTAGAACTCGTTTAAGTTAGAGAGTTCTTCCCCTCCCCATTCTCTACTTATTATAGTGATTTGTATTTAGTTTTAGTCTTCTCTTTTACTTCATAGGTAGCCGTTTAAGTTAGAGGCTTCCTATTAAAAAAAAAAAAAAACTTCTTGACTGTAGTTATTGTGTTTATAGTTTTTTGTTGTTGGGCCTTTGGCCAAAGATTTTCTGTGTAGGACTAGATATGTCTAAAGAATCCAAAGTGTCTGAATTCAAGAAGTGTGACTCATGCTGTCAGAAAATGTCTCTTACAGATAGGCACCCTTCTTGCGTCTATTGCTTAGGTGCAGTGCACCTGCAGGACTCTTGTTCTGTATGCCACGCATTCAGCCCAAGGATTCTGCAGGAGCGCAAAAATAAGCTGATATTAAGGGGTCTCCTTAAGCCCCAGGATTCACTGGCCAGGCTCAGCTGGTGAAATCTCCTAAACCGACCATATCGTCGGCTCCCAGCTCGGAGCCGTCATTGGCCCAAACATTACCGACTACCTCGGTTCCAGCTGGAACCGAGGAGGCTGCTTCCCAGTCAGCTCCACCAGCATCTTCGGAGCCATCTCGGACCCACAAGATGCTGAGGTCCCCGTCTCTAGAGTCGATTCATTTAGCCCCTCAGTCTCCCCTGTTGCAGAGTGACCACAGTCACAGATCCTCCCACTCCTCTCGGTCCTCTAGACTCGCGGACAACGACATGGAGAGAGTGGTCAGTAGGTTGTTGAAGTCACAGGCACTGGCCAAAATGTTATCCAGCCCTCCTCAACAGGTGTTGGCTCTGCCCGCTTCCATCGATGTTCCTCCTCCAACTCCTCTGAGCTCAGAGCCGGAGTTTGTTGGTGTTTGAATCATGAATCCGTCTGCACCTATAACTATTTCCTCTTCATTTCCATCATCGGCTCTGATCCCCTTGATGGTGCCTTCTGTCGAATCCCTCATTGGCTCTGAGGGGGCAAATGGCATTGGACCCTTGTCCAACACTGTTCTCCCTCTCGGAGCTTCGGTGCAGGTGAGCTCTGCTCCTACATCGGCCTCGGAGCCATCCACCTCGGTGTGGAAAAGGATTCCGGTTTCCTCAGAGCCGGAGCCTTCTTTGTGTCATGGCAGGGATCCCTTCGATGTCATGAGGAGTGTACTGGCCCCTGAGTCAGCACCACGTTCGACCCCACTGACTCCATCCCCTGTAGTGCCTGCATCAACCTCTGTCCCTCCTCCAGACCCCAAGCGTGTGGATCCGACGCTCCAGAGCACCAGATTGGGTGTTTCCTCTTCTTCTGAGGCCTCCCCTGATCATTCAGAGGAGGCCCCTCGGAAGAGGAAGTGCAAGAGGAAGCACATTGACTCCCCTGAGTCTGTCACTTCAGATACAGATTTGGATGAATCAGAAGGGTCCTCGAGATCCCCCTCTGAAGATATTTCCTTTTCGGACATCCTAGAAATGCTTAGGCAGAGGGGGAACTGGACTGCCCTAGCCCCTATTGAGGATGAATCCATATTCCTGGATGCATTTGGTTCCCACCCTTCCACCTCCTGGGTGTCTCCGCCCTTCAATCCACTAATGTCTGTGGTGGCTCAAAGAGCTTGGTCAGCCCCAGATACAGTGGAACCAACCCCGAGGAGGCCTGGCAAGTTTATCACTGCACCCCCTGACAAACAGTTCCTTACCAAGGGTGTTCCCATGGATGTCATGGTAATAGCAGCGGCCACTAAGAAGGAATTAGTGGAAACTTCTTCCTCTGTCCATCCTCCTAACAAGGAGTTTAGGACTACGGACAGATATTGGAAGTGAATGTTTGTTTCAGCAACCTTTTCCATGAGGTCACTGAATTACTTATGCCATTTTACCAGGCTTCAGAGGGATCTCCTAAAAGAGCTTTGAGATACCTTTCAGGATCCATCAGCTGAAGGGGTTTGAGCTAAAGTAGCTTCTCAGCTGGTGACCCTTAATTCAGTGGTTAACTCCTCCATGAGGCTCATTTCCTATGCAGCCGATGGTGCGAGTTGAGCCGCAGGCACAGGCGTGGCCCTTAGGAGACACTCATGGATGCAGCTGTGTAATTTTGTGGAGCCCGTTAGAGCGTCATTCACCAACACCCCCTTTGATGGTTCATTTCTCTTTGGACCACAGGTGAAGGACACTTTCACTAGGTGTGAACAGGAAGGCAAGACTCTCTTTGCCGCGGAAGTCCATTTTTCCACTCCTTCCAGACCATATCCCAAAGGTCAGAAGAGTGGAAAAATGTGGTTTCAGAAATCCCAGGGAGCCTCGCCTGATAAACGTAGTGACTTTTCCTCCAGGGGGCAGAGGAGGAAATAACAACAGACGCCACCCTCGAGGCAGAGTGGAGCCGCAGAACCAGGGCAGCAGAGAATCTTTCTCTGACAAGCCCTTCCAGCATCCCTGAAAGGTTGCCCGACTGCCCACCTCTGGAGTCAGTCAGGGGAAGACTTTCACTGTACCCAAAAGCCTGGCAAGACATTACACGAGACAAATGGGTACACTCAATCATGTCCAGAGGCTATGTAATTCCCTTCTTCCAATCTCTCCTATCATCAAGCAAATCCCCCCCCAGATGTTCCACCCAGGCTGAGGGCACAAGTAGTCATAGAAATTTCAAGACTGCTAGAAAAAAGAGTCATCCAGGAAGTCCCGGCAGACCAATTTGGATCCGGAACTAACTCGAGGTTCTTTTTGGTGCCAAAAAAGACAGGGGACTGGAGACCAATTTTGGATCTCAGCAGACTAAACAAGTCTGTTCAAAGAACAAGGTTTCAGATGGTCATGCTTCAGTCCATTCTACCCTTTTTGGGTCAGGACAATTGGATGTGCTCAATACATCTCCAGAATGCGTACTATCACATCAAGATGGACAGGCGCTCCAGGAGATTCCTTTGCTTCTGGCTGGGAGCCAGTCATTATCAGTTCAGAGCTCTGCCCTTTGGTCTCACCACAGCCCCCAAGGTGTTCACCAAATGTATGGCAGTGGTCACGGCTCACCTGAGACATCAAGGATTCCAGGTGTTTCCTTATCTAGATGACTGGCTCCTTACTGCTACTACGAGGTATCAACTTCTTCAAGCCAGGGACTATACAATCGCAATCTATGCCCAGTTAGGCATTACCATAAATTTTGAAAAATCTGCCTTGTTGCCCTGTTAATCTGTTACCTATATAGGAGCAGATCTAGATACAAAAAGCATGTCCGCAAGACTACTGCCGGACAGGGTGGCCATGATTTGGTAGCAAGTTCATATCCTCATACAATGAAAAAAGGTACAAGTCCAGTTGGTCCTTCAAACTCTGGGTTCTATGGCGACAGCAATTCTTCTGATACCTCTAGCCCGCTTTCACATGAGAATCCTTCAGTGGCTCCTCTTCACACAGTGGTCCTTTTAACAACTCCCCATATCTCACATGATCATGATTACAGAAACTTGCAGAAGACACCTTTCCTGGTGGATGGTCTCCCCGCTAGTGTCTCAGGGCAGACCATTCATCCAACCCCCTCCGGTTGCCTCAGTGACCACGGACACCTCACTGATGGGGGGGGCATTATCAGGGCAGGACAGTCCAAGGCATATGGCAACCTCACAAGTACCATCTGCACATAAATGTCTTGGAGATGAGAGCCGTGCTACTAGTGTTGCAAGCACTTCAGGACTCCCTCCCTCCCGGGACCATTGCAATCCAGATGGACAACATGTCAGTAGTGTGGTACATCAACAAGCAGGGCAGAACCAGGTCCTACCCCTTATGTCGAGAAGCACTCAGACTCTGGCAGTGGGTGATTTCCTCCCAATGATTTCTGATGGCAACGCACATCCCTGGGAAGTCCAACGTCATAGCAGACAGGCTCAGCAGAGCTATTCCCATGCCTCATGAGTGGTCTCTGAATCAGGTAGTTGCAGATCTCATCTTCTGCAAATGGGGACAGCCTTGCTGCAATCTGTTTGCAACCTCCTTCAACACCAAATGCAGCAACTATTTCTCCCTTCTACCGCTTCCCGGTCATCCTCCCAGAGATGCTCTAGTCCACAATTGGCCTCAGGGACTTCTTTATGCCTTCCCGCCTTTTCCTCTTATACCCAAACCCATACAGAAAGCGATATTGTTGGGTTGCAAAATGATCCTCATTGCTCCTTACTGGCCTCGACAGATTTGGTTTCCATTCCTGCACCGTTATCTCCTCGAGCAGCTCTGGACCCTGGATCCTATTCCAGACCTGCTGATTCATCAATCAGGAGAGATGCATCGGTCCCTCCAGACACTCCAGCTCACAGCTTGGTTGATCCAATTCCAACCCTAGCCAGGCTTCCCAGCATTTCCCCGGCTGTGCGTGAAATTATTGTATCCTCTCACAAATCAGCTACTAGGAAGACGTATGCTAGCAAATGGAAATGTTTCTCTTATTGGGCAGAGGCTAGGAACATAAATCCCTTTTCAGCCCCAGTTCACAAGATCTTGGAATTCCTAACTGAGCTTTTTCACTCTGGGTCCGCTTCTGCCACAATCAGGGTTCAACTAGTGGCCATATCTAACTATCATGTTGGCTTTTCTAATCTAAATATCATGTCTCATAAGTTGTATAAAGCCTTTCTTAGAGGGACTACTCTCCTTAGGCCCCCAGTGAGAGATCACCCTTCTCCTTGGGACCTTAATTTCATACTAACCTCCTTGATTATGCCCCCTTTTGAACTGGCAGCTTCCTGCTCCCTTAAGTTTCTATCTTGGAAAACTCTCTTTCTGGTAGCTATTACCTCAGCCAGACATGTATTGGAACTTCAAGCACTAAGCGTTCGTTCTCCGTACTTAGTCTTTCACAAGGATAGGATAGCGCTGAGAACTAATCCATCCTTCCTTCCTAAAGTGTGCTCAGAACATAATCTAAACCAATCCATAGACCTTCCAGTAGTCTTCCCTAACTACACCAACAAGGCAGAATACAAGTTACACCTTTTGGATGTTCATAGACAACTGTGTTTTTACCTGCATAGAACGAAGGATATAAGGAAGTCGGACCAGCTCTTCCTTTCTTATGCTAGGGGCAAACAAGGTCTCCCAGTTTCCAAAGTGACCCTGTCCAGGTGGTTATCTCACATTATCACCTTCATTTATTAACTAAGAAACAAAGAATTGTCTGCCAAACCAAAAGGTCATTCTACTAGGGCTTTGGCCACTTCTGTAGCCTTCTGGTCTAGGTTGCCCATGGACTCTATTTGTGCCACAGCCACATGGGCAAATCCTCATACCTTTATTTCTCATTACAAGTTAGACATGGCCTCCAGGAATAGAGCTAACTTTGGTTCCACTGTTCTGAAGAGTCTGTTCCAATGAGCCACCCAGGATCATAGGTGCTAGGGACGCTGTCCCAACAAGCAAGAAACTAAGATGAGATAGACAACTTAACATAAAGAAGTTATGTACCTACCATAACGTTCCATATTAGTTGTCTTCATCTCGCCTTCTTTCTTGCATCCCACCCTCCATCCCTCTGTGCTATTGGACTGAGAGGAGTTTAGGTTTCACTGGCTGAGTATTTTCTGGTTTGTTTCCTCTACTGACACAGAGAGTATAACAGATATGCCCAACCTCTTAGTTTGGTCGGAATATTCTTGCTATGTCTAGGGTTAGCTATTACAAACGAGATCTGGGTAGCTAGCGCTAGGCATCATGGGATATAGGGGTAGCCTTGAGCCAGTAAACAGCTCTCGAGCTATAGAAGATGGCCGAGTAGGAGCCGAGGGTCGGCTCCAATCCCAACAAGCAACAAGCAAGAAAGAGGGCGAGATGAAGACAACTAACATGGAACGTTATGGTAGGTACATAACTTCTTTTTTCTTTCCCACACACTCAGGTTACATCCCCTTAGGTTCTATTAGTGCCTCGTTTAACACATAACTTTTTGCTAGATGCAGTAACAAAACATGAAGGGTAAGCGGAATGCTATGATGATGTCTAATGGTTAAATTTCATGTACTCACTTTACCTCTTCGTATAGTGCGGGTAATCTCTTTCTGCATAACATTCTGTGTATTCCACACTTTCTTCGCATTAACCCAGTGAATATTATTTCTAAATATTGAGGGAATCTCATCCTTTCATTCATTACTTCCTATACGAGATTGAAGGGAAACATGTTAGTGACGTATTTGTACTTGTTCTTATGCACTTCCTTTACCTCTTTGTATAGTGTGGGTAATCTCTTTCTGCATAACTTTCTGTGTATTCCACATCTCCTTCACATTAACCAAGTGGATATTAATTCTAAATATTGAGGGAATCTCGTCCTGTCATTCATTACTTCCTATACAAGATTGAAGCGATGTATTTGTACTTGCTCCTGTGAAGTTACTTCACTGTTGGTTTTTGGAGAATTTTACTCTTGTTGTGGAATTTTAACGAAAGGTGGAATAAGCTTTCTGTGCTCAAATTTTGCCCTTGTACTTGGAGTAATTTCATGGTGTTTCATTTCACCAAGGTGAGCAGACTGTTACTTCCAGGGATTGTGTTTTTCAAGGTTTGGTTTTTCATTTACAATCCTGGTGCTCGAGTACCTAACTTTGTTTGTGTAATTCAGATTGTTTTTCCTTTTTACATATCTGGTTTAAGGCCATTTGTACATTTTGTAAATATTTCATTATAATTTATTCTTGCTCGAAATGTAAAAGTTTATTATTATCTGTTCGAAAAAATTAATAAAATTATTTGAACAAAAAAAAAAAAAAAAATGAAGCTGGAGCACCAGATCAGTGCAAACAGTGATCAGTGGAGAACCAATGGATGGGAATGTTGTAATATAATAAGAATGTGATATCAGTAGTTGTCTGGTACGCGATGCATTAGTGCGAGGGACATTGGTAGCAATACAAAAGTCTAAAAGGCCTCTGTTCAAGCCATACTCATGCACATAGGTTCATAGGTTCATAGCTGTTTACTAGGCTAATGACCACAAGGGCCTTTTTAAACCTAGCCATGCATCCCAAATCTCTGACAAGTTCTGATACCCTTGATAAGTGTAAGCAAGGGCTTGGGAGATGAAACATTTACAAATTAGGGCCTGAGAGATGAAGCATTTACAGGTTGCCTGTGTCCATTAGAGACATAGGTGCCAAACCAAGGATGAATTTCTTGTTCCCCATCCAACTGTCTAGGCTGCACTTGAATTGGGTTAGGGAGGAACTCACTTCACATGGATGGGGAGCCTGTTCCCAAGATGAGGTAATATCTGGGATACATAACTCTCTCTCCAGCAGGTCCTATTGATATCACAGGCAAGTTTTAAGTCTTTAGGATGGGTAATTCTGGTGCTGTTTGTTTTGTAGATATGCAGGAAATCCATCAGAGTGGGGTCTGACAATGCCCTGTATGTAAGGCAAAGATCTCCCATCAAAAGCCTGTAGGAGACAGAATACAGGGATAGAGCCTTGAGGCAGTCTGCACAGGACATTTTACTTAAGCCCTGTATTCTTTTAGTAAGGGACTTCTGTGGACATTCCAATTGTTGTATATGCCTGGTTAGGTACATACCAAAGTGGGCATTGTATTCAATGATAGGTCTGATGAATGCTTAATACAGTGGAACAATAACTTCCTTGGACTTAGATGCTATACTTTTGTTTATAAGTTGTGCAACATAGAAGGATTTCCTCACTACTGTAGACATGTGATGGTCAAAGGCTGGATTACTATCTATGTGTGTCCCTTAGTCCCTGACTACAGGGTCAACTCTAAGGTGTGTGTTGTCAATATGATAGTTATCAGGAATGGATGACTTCCCAAAGGATACTATTATGCATTTTTTGGCATTTAGTTTTAGTCCATGGCTCTGACACCAGTTGTTTGTCTGTGTCAGCCCCTCCTAGAGAACATTTCTGTCAGTGTGATATTCAATGACAGCTCTTAATTTCAATCATCTGCAAATTTAGTTAGCCAGAGACCCAAAGAACTAAATGCCAAAAAGGAGCAGTCCATAGACTGATCCCTGAGGGACTCCACTTATGACTAGCCTCTTTGTAGAGCTAGACTCCCCAGTTCTAACTTCCTGGGTCTGTTCTGTGAGCCAGCTGTCTATCCACCAGGTGACATACAAGTTTGCACCTAACCTCTTCAGTTTGTCACAATGTCAAAGTGGGTTATTGTGTCAAATGCCTTGGCCAGGTCAAGGTAGGCAATATGAACCATTTTACCCTCATCCATTGTTTTGGTGACCTTATCAAAGAAGTCCACCAGGCTGAGTAGGCATGATCTGACCTTGACAAAACCAAACTGGGTTGGGTCCAGTGTCTGGAGGTTTACTATATCACTATTGATAATTTCCATGATAATTCTTTCCATGGCTTTACATATTAGACTAGTGAGACTTATGGATCTGTAGTTTCCAGGGTCTGTAGATGGCCCACCTTTGTGCAGAGGGATGACTGTTGCTGTTCTCCATTCATGCAGCATGAAGTCTGTTTGGAGGCTGTAGTTAAATAGCAGTTCCAGAGGCCCTGATAGGTCATGTTTCATACTATTTAGAAGTCATCCTGGGATATTGTCTGGGCCCATTGATGCAGTGTTGTTTGCCTTAGGGAGAGCATTAAGGACCTGTTCCCTAGTGTTCGTAGAGGGACTTATGTTAAATGATATTTCCTGAGGGAAGGTTGAGGGGGAGACAGGAGTAAACTTGAAGATGAATTTATCTTTCAGAAGGTTTGCTATTTCTTCTGGCTCAGTATAGGTGGCTCCATTTACAATGAGCTCTGCACACAATTGTGTATTGCCTTTGAGGTTGTGGACATAGCTAAAGAATGCTTTGTGGTTGTTCTTGACCTGAGAGACCAGATTCACCTCAAATGTGGCTTTGGTAGACATTATTTGACCTCCCAGTTGTTTGTTTAGTTTGATGAGAGTGCTTTTATCATGCTGGGTGCTGCACCTCTTAATTTTTGCCATGATTTTCTTCCTTCTGTTATATAACTTATTGATTTTGTGATTCCACCAGGGTGGCTTGTTTTTAGTTTTAGTTTTGTACTTCTTAATGGTGGGCACAGCTGCCTCTATGCAGCTACTAACATGCTTGTACATGGTTTCTGTGAAAAGTTCTGCATAGGCAGCAATGTTCTCAGGGTTTATGGGGGCTTGAAATTTTACCAGGTTCTCACTTAATAGCAGGAGGTTAGCCTTAGAGTAGTTCCTGAATATTCCAGGTTTAGCTGGGAGTCCAGGTTTTATTTGTACTTCAAAGGAGACCATTTTGTGGTCTGACCTTACCAGGGAAGACATCACAGTAGGGGATATGCAGCACTTTCCCATATTAGTGAGGACCATATCCAGTATGGCTGCACCCCTGGTTGTTGTATTGAATATCTGGTTCAGGGAGTTCATGTTTACAAAATACAGGAATCTCTGTGCCTGTACATTTGGAGTCATATAGGATTCCCAGTTAATAGTGGGGTAATTAAAGTCGACCATGAATATGGTATTGGGTTGGATGGTTAGTGTTTCTAATACATTTAGATACATGGTATGGGTTTCCTGGGTCATAGAGGGGGCCTTATAGCTGCCAAGGAAGTGATATTGGATTTTGCCTATGGTGATTTGAACATGGAGCAGATCATGTGCATTGTCCTGTTTGACCAGCCATGAGGTATATTTTTTATGTAAATTGAGATACCTCCAGCTTTAGTCCTTGTCCGTATAGTAGCTGGTCTAAATGTGTGGAATAACCTTACACTGTTGGTGTGCTCTCTACTGCTTTAAACCATGCCTCAGTGACCGCACAGACATCAACCTTCTCAAGGGTGAAGAGAACTTCTAGGGAGTGGAGTTTTTTGTTTAGACTCAGCACTGAGCAATAGTATCTTTAGATTTTCTTGGTTTAGATTTGCATTGTCTGAAGTACTTTCTGTTTGGCATTGCCTAGAAAAGGCACTAGTTGGGAAGGCAATGTTTTAGCTAATATTCAGAAACCTAGAGGGGAGAGGTGCAGACCATCCCTGGCAAAGCAGCATGGTTTGTTGACCATCTCCCTCCAAGCTGACAAATATTGCACCCCCTTAGAATGACACTAGAAACATAGCCAATTATTAAAGTCAATCATCCTTTGTCCATATTGTGGCATCATCCTTGAAGAAGGAAAAATGCTGCTCAATGCTAGGCTCGTACCAGCCTGAGACAAGTATTTTGAGAGGTCTATGATGTCTCTCTTCATATAGACTAGGGAGGTACGTCTCAGATCATTTACTCCCATATGGACTATGACTGAGTCATACTGGTACTTGTGGGCCAATAACCTGTGCGTGCATAATGTGGCAGATCCTAGCCCTTGATAAGCAACTGACCATGACTGTCTCCTTACTCAGCCTGGTAAGAGGGACATCAAAGTATCTCACAATGGAGTCTCCAACAACCAGAATGTTGGATTATGTGGTGGCTTGCCTTATAGGCTTAGAGGTAGAGGCTCCATGAGATGTGGCTCTATGTGTTGAAGTGGGTGTTGTTTTGAAAGAGTGCATTTGGGGCTGCTGGGGGTATTTGTTACGTGTACTTTGTCTAGGAGGTCTTTGGGGTTTAGGAAGGTTACATGTAAGTGCCTCAATATAAGTGGGTCTATATGTCTGCTTTGAGAATTGTCTTTGATGGGTGCAGCGTGTGTACTACTGGCAACTTTATTGACATTAGGAGTACTTTTATGTGAGAGCTTTGCCTCCAGTGATGTTGGGTAAATACATATCACAAATACGATATCGGTTTGTTTGAGAATTAACTGGTTGTCAGTAAACTTGAGGCAATTTCTACATCGCCTCAGGATGCCCATATCTACCAAGGTAGAAATGGAGACAGTAAAAAAGTTCATATCCATGGCAACAGACCCTTTTTTATTGATTAGATATTCTGTTTGCAACTCTGGGGACAGTACATGTCACTGCAAAGTAGTTGTCCAGTGTGCAACTAGGTAATGGAGAAATTTCAGTTGCGCTTTTACAGGAAAACTGTCACTCAAGGTGTGTGAGTATGTATAGGGCATGGCCAAACACTTGAGATGAAACTAATATGCAGACCCTGAAATTTAAGGATGAAATATTTAGGCAGATATTCTGAAGTTAGAAACAAATCAAGCAGTACTTACTGAAAACAAAGAGTTAGCTTGTCAAGAATGATGAAAAAAGGGGAGTCACATGAATAGCGACTGTTTGGCTACTACTAGTATTGGTCTCACCACAGCTTCACTCTTCTGGGATACAATGCTACTTTGCTTCTTCTCTCACCAGAAGCATAACATTAGCACCAATCTGAAGATGAGAAGCAGGCCACAGACTGTTTGGTGATCCACTGCATTTCATTGTCCCAAATGATACAAGGGTCTATAGGCTAGGTGTAGCCTTTTCCTGATAGATGCCTTTAATAGCAACCAGACCAATCAGGACCATTAAGCACAGAGCCCTCTGGCTCAACATTTTTGTGAATTTCATAATGGAAATAGTGATAGTCTAAAAGCTACTATTTTACAGCAGGTAGCAAAGGTAGAGTCTGATGATTTAGTGGTGACTAAATTACTTTTAAAGTATGAAACTGTTTTTATTTTAAAATTTGGTACTTTATTACCTAGAGGCTTAAATACAGAATGTTGTTGGAAAAATGTGATTTAAACTAACAGACATTGATTATTTTTATTAATTAATTGAATAATGGTTTTATTGAATGATTTGTGTGATTATATAAACTGTGTTCTGTTACTGATACTTTACTCCTTGAAGGCTCACAGTGGCCGAGGCGCTAGAGTGTTAAGAAAATAAACCTGTTTTCTTGGATCCTGCCTTGCTGTTTCTGTGTCGTGCTGCTATTGATTTCCAGTTTTAATTCAGTTGTTGCTGCTTATCTATGGCCAGTGATCCAGCTTTAAATGTACCAAGAATTTTCAGAGAAGATAATGGAGGTGGTTCTCAGCGAACATTGGATCGGTTTTTTAACACCAACCCAGATCGGAACTATGATCGAGCTGAGAGAACAACAGGTACCGAGAATACGGGGGATATTCCAGCATGGGAGCGCTTCCTCGCTGAAACACGAAGTAAACGTTTGAGTAATCCTTTTGCGAACATTGGTAAGCGTTCCATGGATGTTCCTATTGAAGTTAAATCTACCATCTCTAAATTGACTAATTTAATGAATAAAGAAACATCTACTTATTATAATATCAACAGTTTATCCAGATACCTTGAACTGGACATTATTCCAAGGGGGTTGAGGGCTCTAAAATTCCCATCAGAACCATTTGATTCAGCGTGTCAGTTTGACAAATCTTTTCAAACGAGATGGGAATGTGCAGCCCACCAGTGTTCAAGAGAGTGGATAAAAATTCAGATAGAACGAGATAACATCAAATTAGTGAATCTGAAGAAAGATATTAATTCAGTATGTAACAGTTTGGTGACTGTGTTAGACAGGAATAGACTTGATTCCTGTCTTAGAGACATTCAAGAAAAAGTCAATGTGTTGGAAAAGAAAATAATCGATCAGAAAATGTATAAAATCCAAAGAGATTTGAGAGATTTTGAAAAGGGAAATGTTTATTTATTTCGAACCAATCAACGTTCTCGTTCATCGGCCCAGGTACCCAATCAAATGACTGAGAATGGACAGAGACGTGATAGTACCTCCAACGTGATGACTCCGAATCAGATACCGGATAATCCTATGCATACAAGAGATGTAAATGAGTATCCGGAGTTACCGTCTCCAGCGAATCGCCATTTTTTTCCTGAACAGTTTCGGAATGCAGGAAACTTTGGTCAGCAACGGAAAAGAGGTTTTGGCGAGCCTGAGTATTACAGGAATGGGCCACAAAGACCATGGAGAGACAACAAAAGAACAAGATGGTACTAAATTTGAACTATTAACTGATAATGTGGTTAATTTATCAGGCTGTCATGTTTCTGAAAACTTTTTTTCGGTTTTGAACCATGGTTTGAAATTTGTACCTACAGTACTTCCTAAAATATATGAGTGTAAGATAGAACTATATAGTTTTATTAGGAAATTACATCTATGGCAAGGGCGCCCGCAGGCAGGTGCAAGGGGGTGCACTTGCACCCCCCTGGAATCGGCTGATTAGTTAATCTTCTCTTAGTTTAAAATTTAAAAAAAATATATTTTTTTATTTTTAGGGCGTTCTTCTTTAAGAACACCCTTCAAGTCCAGGCACAGATGCGTGCTGACATCATCACTCAGTGCGCATACTTTCGGTTTTGCGAGCGGGAATGAAACGGACAGTTTCAGGTTTGTGAGCCGGAACTGAAACAGACGGTTTCAGTTTTGCGATGGGTTTTACCTTAGCTGCGACTGGAGGAGGACTGAAGATGGAGTCAGATCAGCGAGCAGTGAAACAGAGCTATGGGTTTACTTTAGCTGAGGACTTCACGAGAGATAACAGGGACGCTTGTCAGTGTGAGTAAGGTGTGTGTGTGTGTGTCATACATCTAGAAGAAGAACCCAAAGATGGATCTTTATCCTGTTTTAGTAAAGGACAAATTGTGTATGTTTCCATGATGGATGTATGTTAAATGCAGTTTAGTCTCTGTAAATGTTTTCTGTAAGAGAGGTAAAACACTGCGAGGTAATATTTTATATAATTAAAAAAAAGTGATGCTGTCATTACTTGGAGCTTCATTTTCCTTCAACCTTTTATTTTGTGCCTTTATTTCTATTAACAAATGTTATATACTTTTTTCTGTTTCCTTGTTTAAAAGGCATCAATTACTTTTTCATTTCTAAGCAACTGTTCTGCTCTTTAATTTTCTAATAGTGTTTTTTTTCTTCCTCATCTGTACATTTCCTGTTACTACCAGGGCCCCAGTGCAGTTATCAAACCTAGAATGTCTGCAATAGTGAAGAATTTAGTAAACTTTAATGACTTTCTTAATCTTAGAAACAGCATGTGTACCCCTGGTCCAGGGGTACACATGCTGTTTCTAAGATTAAGAAAGTCATTAAAGTTTACTAAATTCTTCACTATTGCAGACATTCTAGGTTTGATAACTGCTACACATGCTGTTTCTAAGATTAAGAAAGTCATTAAAGTTTACTAAATTCTTCACTATTGCAGACATTCTAGGTTTGATAACTGCACTGGTATCATTTTCTTTAAGTATACCATTAAAGTTTCCTGTCATTATTATGTTTTCTTCCATATCTGAAGTAAAAATTTTTGGATACTTTCTAGAGAATTTAGCTCCAATTCCCAGAATCTAGTATGTTTGCTAAGGTTAATATTCTGTTTTGATATTGAACGGCATAGCAGTGCAATGGTTTGCATCATTGCCTCATAGCAAGAGGTTCTACAGCTTGATTCTTGGCTGTGGTGCCTTCTGTGCACAGTCTGCATGTCCTCCCTGCATTTGTGCGAGTTTCCTCTGGGTGCTCCTGTTTCCTACCATGTTACATTTGAATATCAGACTTCATATTCTTCAGAAAGTGTATGGTAACACAAAAGCTTTTATTATAGCAATTTTCTAAGTGTATAAGATGGTTATTTGAAATTTGTCCCCATTTTTGGGACTGTATTCCCCCATTATTGTCTTCATCCAGGTTTTGTGCTAAGGTTGAGAGCTATGGTAAGAACTGAATATGTTTGGGGGCTATATTCCCCCATTACTAGCTTTGTCCGGTTGTTTTTTGCTAAGAGGTTGATAAGAGGTATAGAGGCTCTACAGCTTGATTCTTGGCTGTGGTGCCTTTTGTGCACAGTCTGCATGTCCTCCCTGCATTTGTGCGAGTTTCCTCTGGGTGCTCCTGTTTCCTACCATGTTACATTTGAATATCAGACTTCATATTCTTCAGAAAGTGTATGGTAACACAAAAGCTTTTATTATAGCAATTTTCTAAGTGTAATAAGATGGTTATTTGAAATTTGTCCCCATTTCTGGGACTGTATTCCCCCATTATTGTCTTCATCCAGGTTTTGTGCTAAGGTTGAGAGCTATGGTAAGAACTGAATATGTTTGGGGGCTATATTCCCCCATTACTAGCTTTGTCTGGTTGTTTTTTGCTGAGAGGTTGATAAGAGGTATGTTGAGAACTGAATTCACTGAATGTTTGGGGGCTGTATTCACCCATTATTGGCTTTGCTCAGGTGTTTTGTGCTAAGAGGTTGACAGCTGTGCTATGGTGAGAACTGGATTCACTAGATGGTAGCCATTTAAGTTTCCATCTTCCTCTTTCACAAAACAGCTTATTTGGCATAGTGGTATGTTGCTCTGTTTTGCACAAGGTCCCCTGGGTTCAAGATGTGGCAGTGAAATGTATGGTGGTAACGCAGCATTTTATTCTAGCAACTTTCCAACATTATACAAGCAATGTTTAAAATGTGTCCCTGGTTTTTGGCCTTTTGTCCACCCCCCCCCCAATAAATTTTGGCTTTTTCTAGATTTCTTGTGCTGCAAAGTTCAGAGATACAGCTGAGTGTCGAGTAGATTTTACAAAGAGATGAGAGCTGCAGGGGAACAAAAGTTTAATGCTGTTTATGCTTAGTCTGCTTGCATTGTTAATAGCACAACAGGTTGCTTTTGATGCTCAAGGTTGTGGGTTCTACTCCCACAGTAGTTAGATGCATTGCTGATGCTGTACTGTGTTATACAAGGGGTGGATGCTGCAGTCCTTTTTGGCAAAGATACCTAGTAACTATGAACCTGTTATCAGTTTGCTATCCATTCCCTATTGTGGTATTACTAGCTTATTTTTTTTAATACATGCAACATAGGCAATTTATTCTTCAAGGGCAAGTCATGACATATAAACTTGTTTGTTAGCAGCAATCTCTTTATTAGTTACAGATTTCTTTAATGTGGATTTTACTACTTCAGAGATTGTGCATATTTACTGATACTGGTGGACTATAGAAGGTTGAGTAGACTTATTTATGATGTAAATGTTCCGAATTGGGCAGTTTTGTCATTTGGTGTATGCATTTTGTTTCATTGTTTACTGGAAAAATGCTCAAAACAATACATTTAAAATGCCCTCTAACAAGTGTACTATATTGTACAAGGAATATAATGTAATGCAGTCAGGAAGGTGTATCAAAGAGCATGTGTATGTTTCACGTTCAAGGTGCCTATGATTTTGAAAATAGCCCAAACTTAATCTTTATCTGCCACTGGCAAAATGTATTTTCTTTGAATGTGGGTTTCAATTCAATGCTGTTTCAATGCATGTGAGTTTCAAGGGCAGAGTAGTTTTAATGCTAAGTCTATTTTCATTGTGAGACTGCATTGCTTTGCTTAACAGATATTAGGGTTTGTGCTGTAAAATGCAAAATAAAACTTTCAAATGAAATCTAAATCCTTGCAGAAGTAAAGCAGTATGCACATTACAGTGTTTATGGTAAATGGGGCAAAATAACCAAGGAATGGGATATTGGAATGGCTGCAGGGGGGGAGGCTCCATTCGACCATGATTTTGTGAGGGGGGGGAGGGTAGCAAACTTAGACAGCCCCGGTTGAACTATACCTCTCAGTTGTCCATATTTTTGCAGAATGAATTGATATTTGCTTCTTATCTTTGGTTTGTTCCTCATACAATGTGTGATTTTCTAGCAAGTAATTTAGGAATGAAGTCACTAAATGAGAGACATTGAGTTTCAGATGTCATAACCTTCAGAAAAATGTATGCTAATGCAAAACCTGTTCTATCACTTGTCTTAAGTTTATACAAGAGCAATTTTAGTAGTGTTTGTGTTCCCCAATATTTGACCCTGTCCAGATTTCCTGCATTAAGAGGTTGAGAGGTATGTGCAAATCGCTTTGTAGATGTAGGAATATCCAAACCTCTCCATTGCCCCCAATTTTGGCTCAAAATGTTGCTCTCCCTAATAATCCCTCCTCAAAATGGCAATTTTGGAAGAAAACATGATTGAAGTCTCCTAGAATAATGGTATTGGCTTAATGCATAGGGACACCATATTAGTTAGGTAGGAGATATGGACTGATGGGGTACATAGAGGGGACCTATAGTTAGGTATGACACAGTAAGGAGTTTTGTTAATGCTAAGTTGGATGTAGAGGAATTCCACGTCATTATCTCACCTAGCAAGTCTGGAGATGAATTGTTCTTTAAGAATATGCAGATACCATCACCCTTTCATCTAAGCTGGTAGACCTGAACTTGTGGCAGGTATTGAAATCCTGCATTAAAGGAGTGCTGTCATCAGTCTTGAACCAGGTCTCTGTGATGAGCAGGTATTGAAATCCTGCATTAAAGGAGTGCTGTCATCGGTCTTGAACCAGGTCTCTGTGATGAGCAGGTATTGAAATCCTGCATTAAAGGGGTGCTGTCATCGGTCTTGAACCAGGTCTCTGATGTTTTCCAGGGGAAGCAGTGCTTGTAAAGAGTGGACTTTTTAGGTTAGCCTCTGAAAAGGAAACTGGTTATTTTCTAATTCATGTAGCTATAAAATTCAGTATAAAAACTGTAAAAGTTTCTGAATGCAAACACTATTTATTAAAGCAGCATTACGGTAGGGAGTAGTTCAGTACAGAGAGATTCAACTATATACATAGCCATGAGTTCCTTTATACCTTTCTGTCAAAACCAACACCATGGTCACACAGAGTTTACAGTTGTAACTTTGAAAAAAATCTGTTTTATGTATTTCTTGCACTAAGAAGTTGGTGTGTGTGTGGTAGCATACCCCTCAGCTGTCCAGGTTTTTGCAGAATGTCCAGATTTTTGCCCCATATTCCTTCTAAAAGGATTGAAGTTGCTAAATAATGAGACATTTCAGTTTTAGACGTCATATCATTTAGGAAAATGCATACTAACACAAATCCTGTTACTCTTGCAATTTTCTAAGTTTATGAGAGCCATATTTATAATCCGTCCCTATTTATTTTAGGCTTTGTCCAGATTTCTTGCACTAAGGTTGAGGCCTTGAGGGGTGTGGTATGTTTGTGAGAGAGAGAAAGTGAAATGCCCAAGTTAAGTTAGCAGGTGGAATTTATTTTCGAGTGCATTTTCAAGGAACTGTGAGTTTTAAGGGAAGTGAAGTTTACTGCTGCTCATGCCAAGTCTATTTACAATGTGCAACTGTTTTGTTTAGCAAATGGTATCTCTATTGTGGTATAAAGTTTTAAAGCTATGTTAGTAGCACCACAAGTAGAATATTTGCATCTTAATGTAGAGGCTTGAGGTTAGATTCCTACAGCATGTACATTTGTATGCTGCAGTCCTGAAGATGTCCTTCTTTGGATGAGATGCCTAATAACTATGAACCTGTTTTTCAGCTTGTCATCCATTTTCTATTGCAATATACCAGCTTACCATTTTTTTAATTTAACATAGGCAATTTATTTTTTGACAGCAGCAGGCACTGAATTTGTAGATGAAACACTGAAATATACAGTTGTTTTCTAGCAACAACATCTTCATTAGTTTCAGATATCTTTAATGTGGAATTATTCAGATTACTTTTACTTTGGCAGAGACACTCAGACAAGTGTTGCTGTATAATACAAGGGATATAATTCAATTATATATTATAATTAAGACAATCAGGTAAATCAAATAACTTTTGCATGGCCCTAACAGTGTGCAAGGAGACTATTGCTTGAAATCAGTTCAAAGGTAAATAACCTGCCACTGGCCAGATGCATTTTCTTTGAATGTGGGTTTCAATGCTGTTTCATTGAATGTGAGTTTCAAAAGTAGAGAAGCTTTAATGCCAAGTCTGTTTTCATTGTAAGACTATTGCTTTGTTTAGGTTTATTAAATGTCTGTGTTTGGGCTATAATGTTTGAAATAAAAGTTGTAAATTAAATCCAACTGCCTGTAATCATTGTAGAATTAAAGCATAAAACAGTATGCACACAGATTTGAACAGTGTCTACAGCAAATGGGGAGAAATAGCCAAGTAATGGGACACTGGAATGGCTGTGTGGGCGGGGCCTGGGTGGGTGGACTTGGGCGTGGCTATGTTGGCAGGGGGCGGGGAGAGCTATGTGGGTGGGGCTCTGGGTTTGCACCCCCCTGCAAAAAATCCTGCGGGCTCCCTTGATCTATGGTATTATTTTAATGTTCTAATACCTAAAAATAGTGTTGTAAATCATATGGCTGATGAAAATATTGTAGAATGTGATAATTCAGACACAGATGAATCTTTTGTTTCTTGTGATAGTGAATTTCAAGAACAAAGATATATAGATACAACAGGCATTACAGTAGATAGTACATTTATGCCTCCATGTTGTAATGAAGGTATCAAAAAATTACATGCAGTGTTAGATTTTGAACTGGAGTTCGAACTAAAGCATTTTGATAGGAATTCAGTTGTATACAACTTGTCCAGGATGGAATGGCAGGAATGAAGAAATTTCTCTAAACAAACAGAGCTGGTTATAAAGCCTTCGGATAAAGGCAACAAGATTGTCATTATGCATTATACACAGTATTTAGAAATGTGCTGGGATTTATTAGGGGATGACACAGTTTATGGCACAGTTTATCAGGATGTTATTGAACAGGCAAAAATCAAATATGTTAATTTAATCCAAAAAGGCTTACGTCTAGGCTTTTGGTCAGAGAATGATGTAAAGAAAAAACTTTGTTTAAGTGATACTAGTCCTGCTTATTTTTATTGTCTCCCCAAACTACACAAGAACTTTGACAAACCACCAGGCAGACCTATTGTGTCTGCAAGGAAGTATTTTCTACACAATTTAGGAGTTGTGTTACACAAAGTATTATTGAAAGAAGCTGTTGGTCTTCCCTCTTATATTAAAGATTCTTTTGATTTTCTAGACAAAATTAAATCAGTTGTTTGGAATAAGAACATGTTTTGGATTACTTTAGACGTTAAGAGTCTTTATACGAATATCCAACACAGATTTGGTTTAGAAGCTTTGTTTAATAGTATGGGAGATTCGCCATTCACACATTATATACTAGATCTTGTACAATTTTGCCTAGAAAATAATTATTTTTATTTTGAAAATATAATCTTTCAACAAAAACAAGGAACAGCAATGGGTGCTCCATTCGCCCCAATGTATTCAAACATATTTATGGGCCTGGTGGAGAAAGAATGTATCTATAGGAATGAATTTGTAAAAAAAAATATGTGAAAATGTATTATAGATACATAGATGATTTGGTATTTTTGTGTGAAGGTGGATATGATCATATACAGAAATTTGTACAAGAAATCCAAATAAATAGATTTAAGATTAATTTTGATGGGATACAATATGGGCAGTCAGTTAACTTTCTAGATATTAATTTACAGGGTATTGATGGTTTGCCAATAATAATAAGTTTATATAGGAAATTTGGGGACCCACATGATTTTTTGCAAGCGAATAGTTGTCATCCTGCACATATTATTAAAGCATTGCCATATGGTGAATTTTTAAGAATCTCTAGGTTGTGTCGCAATGATGAAGTGTTTTTTAAAGAAATTCAAACAACTAAAAATATGTTTCTGAGAAGAAAATATGATAGTAAATTAGTGGAGGCTGACATAGAAAAAATTATAAAAATGAGATATGATAGGTATAACAAGAAAAAGAATATTAATAAGTATATAGCAAATAGAGAAGGTGATTTTGTGAATAATTTATTTGTAGTATCTACATATAATGTATGTAGTGATATGATAAAATACAAGATATCACATTTTTGGGACTTTTTAGATAATTTTGATGAATTAAGAAATTTAAAAATGAAAAAATTAATTTTTTCTTATAAAAAAGGTAAAAGTATTAAGGATATGGTTGTACGCACAAAATTTTGTAGACCAGGGAATAAGATATTGCTGCAACCATCCAGGTTGGGAACGTACCCATGTGGGAAATGTCAGGCTTGTCCTTTTATACATAGAGTCTTTGCATATATTAACAATATACATTTTTGGTCGGGTGGCTCATACAATTGTAGGACTAACAGGGTGGTTTATGCCATTACATGTGGATGCAATAAGTTCTACATTGGGCAAACCAAAAGAATGTTCAAAGTTAGGCTTTTGGAACATCTTAGGGACATACGAAATAAAAAAATGGAGAGCCCTCTGGCTCAACATTTTTGTGAATTTCATAATGGAAATAGTGATAGTCTAAAAGCTACTATTTTACAACAGGTAGCAAAGGTAGAGTCTGATGATTTAGTGGTGACTAAATTACTTTTAAAGTATGAAACTGTTTTTATTTTAAAATTTGGTACTTTATTACCTAGAGGCTTAAATACAGAATGTTGTTGGAAAAATGTGATTTAAACTAACAGACATTGATTATTTTTATTAATTAATTGAATAATGGTTTTATTGAATGATTTGTGTGATTATATAAACTGTGTTCTGTTACTGATACTTTACTCCTTGAAGGCTCACAGTGGCCGAGGCGCTAGAGTGTTAAGAAAATAAACCTGTTTTCTTAGATCCTGCCTTGCTGTTTCTGTGTCGTGCTGCTATTGATTTCCAGTTTTAATTCAGTTGTTGCTGCTTTTCCTGATAGATGCCTTTAATAGCAACCAGACCAATCAGGACCATTAAGCACAGACACTCACTGTCCAACTAGAAACAGTCAGGAATCAATGCGGCCTGCTCCTACTCTCACCAGGAGCAGAATATAAGCACAAATTCCAAGCTGTCACCTATGAAGTAGTTATTAGGCTTTCTGGTGATCAGCAGTCTCCACGAAATAATGTCCCTGTGCTCTTTCTCTCACCAGGGGAAAACAGAAGCACTAATCCCAAGATGACTACTGAGAGACAGAATGTGGGCTGTCCAATAACTGGTGGTCTTGCAATTGATGTTTAAAGGTAAGATGAAAATTGGTTAATATTATAAACACTGCAGTGTGCACTAAGCAGTTAGATATGAAAAAGGGGGTAACTAAAGTTTCAGCTGTCTAAGTGAAGAGACACTAATTTTAAAAGAGCAAGACAGATTAAAAAGGGGTGGGCACTTTTGTTTTCTAGCTCCATGGAATACAGTGGGATGGCCAATACATTTAAAAAGTTGAAGGGGGGTGATTTCACAAAACGATAATTTTGCGCTTATCCACAACAGCCAGAGAAAGGGGACAGGGAAGGAGATATGTGGTCAAATTAACATAAGGGGCAGGCAACTAGAAAGACAGTTGTGTTTAAGAACACAACAGCAACAGGATGGGAGGGGGGATTCTTTGTGACTTACATCAGACACAGCTGTGGTCTCTTTACAAGTTTTAATATACAATTCAAAGCAGAAGACAAGTAAAAGACAGTGTAAAGAAAACAAATCACAGTATACAAAATAAAATAAGGCAATAAAGTAATACAATATGCAAGAAATCAAAAGCAAACTAACCTTTCCCTAACAGCAACTTGTGTCAGAGTTTGGGAGAGCTTTTCCAGTAAAGCCATATAAGAGCCAAAAGGCAGGGATCTAGCGTCTGGTGGAGAAGAGGAGGGATATGATAATAGGAAGCCAACAAAGAAGACAATGTTCACTTTGTCTGGTAGGCCCAGAGGAAGGGTTATGACAGATGGTAACAACTGGGAAAGTAGGGAGGGGTGAGCAAAAACAACAACAGCAATGAAAATACAGGTAATTTCATGGAACACTGAGTGGTTCATCAAATCCTAGAAGAAGAAGGAAATACAGGGAAAGTTAAAAAGGACTGGGATAGACATTGTTCTAGTACAACAAACAAAACTAAAAATCAGAGATGTGGTGAAGATACTGTGTTATAACTACCCAAAGGGGTGAATTGGATGACAAGGCATGGGAAGGAAAGGGGGTATAGCAATTGTGCCCTATAGAGGGCTTCAGAAAACCACAGAGTATGTGATAAAAAGCAGGATAGGTAGGTGGATCATCTGGCGTGGACGACTAGAAAGTGCACATTGACACTTGAAAACATGTGCACCAAATAGGGAAGAAGAATATTCTTCAAAAACATTTTTGCTAACTGGGCACAGACAAGAAGAGATGGAATAGACATAAAATGTAGGGGTACAAGGCCACCATAAAACCAGAAAAGACAGTTTGTAGAAAAGGAGGGAGTATAGTTAAAAGATTAGAAAAGAACTAGCTCTAAGAATGAAAGTGGATGGGTGGATGGACATTTTGGGGAAAAACATCCAGCTGAGAGGAAATACACCTTTAAAAGAAACATCTTTGTACAGGCAAGTAGGTTAGACACATTCTTAGGGGAGGATAAACTAATGAAAATAATGGAAAAGATGCAAATACAAGAAAGAGAAACATATTAGATCATGCAGCAGTGAAACTTAAGGCATGTATGCAGGAACATAAAACAAGAAGAAGGAGTGGAGGGGAGGTAGTTATAAAGCATGGAAAGAGACCGAGGACAAGGAAATACTGCATGCACTAAGAAAGGAGTCGATACAAGATAATGTGAAAGCCATGGACATATTTGAAGAGAGCAGGTGGGATTAGATTAAGGCCATTGTCAGGGGAAAAATGACAAGTACAAAAGGATAGAAGAGAAAAAAAGAGAAGAGAGAGCTAGAGGTGGCACAAGAGGAAGCTGGTAGAAATGAAGGTAGAAGAGAAGCACTGCAGATCAGAAAAAAAGCAACAAGATTGGAATTAGTAAAATTATTATGGACAAGAAATGCAACAGTGGTACTTGGGGCAACTGGTGGATAGTAGAAGAGGTGCAAGGGAAACATCTAGCCAAGAAATACAAGAAGAATCAGACAGAAAAAGAGAGGCATGGAGGATAAGGGAGGAGGTGGAGAATAATTATCAGGGAAAGATTTAACGAATTCTGCAGGGAGATTTACAAAAACAGGAAGGAAAAGAACTCTGAGACTTTAACTGGTGAAATAATGGAGAGTGGTATATACTGGAGGATGGACAAACAGATAAGCTGAATGCAGAGGTGCCAAGGGATGAGATAAGGAAAGCCATATACCAGATGAAGGAGAAGAAAGCTGAAGTACCAGATGGACTCCACCTAGAATTCTGCACATGATGAGTGGAGAAATGTGGAATGTCCTAGAGGAAGAATACTGTAAAATAAAGGACTCAGGCAAAATATGTAAAAGTTTGAGGAGAGTTAGGATAATCATGATACCTGAAGAGGTACGAGAAAAGGAAGAACGCGGAAATTATAGGCCTATCTCTGATTAATATAGTTATCAAGATTTTGGCAAAGGTATTGACAGTAAGACTGGATGAAGTATTGCCAAAATTAATACAAGTCAGACAAAATGGTTTTGTGAAGGGAGGAAGGAAGGCAGAAAATTGATAGGTCCTCATGGAATTTATGCACCTGGAAAATAAAGAAACAGGAACGGGAAGGTGAGATTGTGCTCTTTGTTCTGCAGCAAGGTAGGAATTCCTATGGAAGGCACAGAAGTAATGGCAGACAGGAGAAAAGTTCATATATTACATGCATACAGTAATGGAAGATACAATATGCCAATTAAGTAGGAAAAATGACTCTTGAAAGGATAAAGAAGGAAAGCTGATCGGGTGGCTTGAATCACATCAACAATGAGTCGTACAGCATAATGTGTGAGTACTGTGCATAGGATGTGCTGCAGACTCAAGAGATGCTGAAGTCATCCTGTCACTATACAAACCTCAAGTAAGGTGCCATATTAAGGACTAAGCTCAGTTCTGAAAGCCATAGAAAAAGTAAGGGATAGGGCTGCACGAGAGATTATTTTTAGATTTATTATCTTGCCATAGCTCTCTATTGTTCTATATTATGTCATTTCTTATATTAGAAATCCCTGTTTATGACATTTCTCAAGAAATTCTAGTCATGTATTCATCAAGTGAAAAAGAAAACATGGTTAAATGACTCAGTCAAGTAATGTTGCTAAACTGTAAACAAATACTATACAATTCAAGTTTATTCCCAGACCCTAAACAGAACAAGCACTAAGTGTGGCCATCCTTAGAAAAGTGAGACATCATTGTAATAACCCTCCACAGAGGGTAAGACCTGTTTCCTATTTTGGGGGTCCTCAAATACCAACAAAATGGTACACGGCCTTCAAAACAAACCATAGACTGACAGGTTCAAAGAAATCATGCAGATGGAACATGACAGGAACTTTTAAGTATCTTGCCTCTATCCACAGTGTTCAGATTGGGTGTTCTTCATGCACTCTAGTCTCAAGTGCTTGAACACTACTGTCTTGAAGCCATGGATTTCAGTGTCTTGTAATTCAGGTAGTTTGCTGCTCACCACATGCTCAAATTCAAATTCAAGGTTAGGCAAGCTACTGCTGTGGATTACCTGACCACATTATTCAAGTCTGAGTGAAGTAAATGCAGTAGTTCTGCTGAGAGTATGTGGCAGGGGTATAGATTGCAGCAATGGTCCAGAAGAGGGTTGTAGGTTTAGGGAACAGGAGGGGGGGTTAGGCTTAGTGAGTAGGAAGGGAGTTTTAAGGTTAGGGAGTGAGAATAGGATTTTAGGTTTAGGGAGCAGGATGGAAGTCTTAGAGTTAGGTAGTAAAAAGGGAGCCTTTGGGTTAAAGAGTGCTGAGGGGGGTTAGGTTTATGGAGAGGAAAGGAGATTTAGGGTAGGGAGTGAGAAACATGTTTTAAGGTTAGAGTTAAGGTTCTGGTAGGGTTTTACAGTTTTGTTGGATAGGGAGGTGCGACGGTTAAGTAGTTACAGGAGGTCAAGTTAGTGGGACTTAGAATATTTGCCTTTTCAAGAAAGTGGCAGCCAATAAGCATGTCGTGAGCAAATAGCATTACAACAGTTCTAAGCAGACCTATTCAGATATACAATATTGTATGAGAACAGCAGAAACAATTTAGAACTTATAAAGTGGATGGCTCTGAAACAGTATAAAGAAGTTTTATTTCACAAAACAGGTACTGAATCATTGGAACTGTCTTCCCGAAGTGGCAATAGCATCAAAAGCTAAGCTAAGGAATGAATAATGCAACTCATACAATGATGGAGAAAAAGAGATGACCATAAACCAGCAAGTATGAAACGGGTAGACTTCATGGATCATACTCTGTTGATTGCTGTCAGATTCAATATTTATGGATACTGATCAATGCATGTCATGCAGTGTATTTTGTGGGCTGGTTTATGATATAAGATATTGCCTGGTATGCAATGCAAAATATAGTTTTGCAGATGATTTCCTAAAAAAAAGGTTTAATTAAAAATTTGAATTTTGCTACAGTGCTGGACTGGTATAAACTGAAAGGGTATATTTATATAATAAATGCCAATCATTAATGGCACAAATTCCCAAATGAAGTAAATTAGCACTATCTAAACTGGCATCTGCGTAAGAAATCTTTAATATTGTGCCAAAATGCTGTCTGCATTTGGCAGTCTTATTGTCATATTATTGTCATCTTATGTTAATAAAATCTGCGGTGCTACAGCGGTAGCGTTGTTGCCTCACAGCATGCGGTTCTCCTGTTCGATTCTCAGCTAGAGTGCCTTCTGTGTGGAGTCTGCATGTCCTCCCCGCGGTCGAGTGACCTCCAAAAGACATGCGTGAACGGGTGTGCCTTCGCTGAAGGTTGAGCATTGGGCTGGCAACTCGGCACCATAAAAATTGACTGCCAATCATTAGCAGACCGGAGTTCCGCTGTGGCGACCCCTAACTGAGAAAAGCTGAAAAGACAAACATTGTGATAATATGATTAAACTTTGAAGAAAGAGTGCTGAGTTTTGACATCTAATAATCATATGTCAATATAGTATATCAGACTGTAAAATTCATTCCATCATTATGATCTTTAATTCTCCTTCCACCAAGTTCATTTCTGTGTAGACTCAAAAACCTCAGTAGAGCATGCATTTAGGTAAACAACTGCTTAAGCAAGTTTACTTACTTAAAGTACTTTTATTTTACAAATAAACAAAGTGTGACCTGAAGCTCCAAAATTTTCTTTATAACATACAAAAAGTGCATAGCACTAATTCCACATTTTAAATAGTGTAGTTCAAGGGAACTAATGCACTATGTGTAGTTTTACTTTACAATATATGTACAGTTTCATGGTAATGCTTGTAACTAACATGATGTCAGCATTGCTACAAAAATAGAATATTCACTTCTAACAAAGAAAGTTATTTAATAATTTTGTCTCATACAATATTAACTGTGGATAACATGTTTTAGTATAAAGATATTTATTAAATACATTACACGTAGAGATGTCCATTAAAATAGGTGCACCAATTTAAATAGTAGTTGACCAGTGGTAAATAAGAGCTTGGATTAATCATCCTTTTGGGTCCTGCACAGTTCTTGAGCTTTGTTAGCAGCTTTTATTTTTAAACATGGATAAAAAGAATGTGCACATAGAGCTCCAGCTCTCACCACAGTACTCCTCAGCTAATGTTTTGTAATCCACATTTCCTTCTGAGTCATCTGTGCAGTTGTTGTTTACATTATTACTATCAACTGCTGGTACAAACTCTGTGCCCTGTTTAATATTTTCTTTTACATTCTCCAGAGGGTTATTGGCATGCAAGAAAGAGTTAGTCAGTTTCAGGTGGGCTTCACCAGGACCTTTTTTACACACTTTGGACTTTAATACAGCTGATTGTTCTCTGCAGATATTATTCTGTTTCTTGAGGGCACGGGCAATTTGTTTCCAGTAATTTTTCTGATTTGCTTGGAAATCAGAGCAGGAAGTTGGCCTCCCAGTAAACTCACACCAAATAGTATTGATCCCCTGCTGACAGTTAACACTCAAACTCAAAATATCATTGCCAGTAACAGCCCAGGTGCACTGGGCCTTATCTTTGGTGGCAAAATTACCTTCTGGTGCTGATTTATTTCTCTTTGATTTTTGTTCTTTCCCATCAGAGATTTTGGTTCCAGACTTGTTTTTATTTTCTTTGTCTACCTCTTTCTGGTTGCCATTACTTTGTGATTTGTCTTTGCCCCGTTCTTTTTTTCCTTCCTTCTGTTTTTCACATTCAACCTCCAGCAGTAGATACGATGCTACTATTACAACAAATAATGTTACAAAGTAATTGAATTTCATGGCTTCTCGGAGATTATCTGTGATATAACCTGAAATGAAGAAAACAATTTCAGTGATTTAATCATACAAGGCATTCAAACAACACAACAGACAAAAAAATCTCACATAAATAAACTAACATAAAGACCACAAAGTACATTTTTATAGCCTCCTCATACTATTCTCCCTGACTTTGAAACAGGTAGAAGAAGGGAAGAATCTTAGTTGGCACCAGGTAGCAGATCCTGTTAGATGCCCTGCAGATAACTAAGAAATTTGACATGAAAATTTCAGACAATTTGACTAAAAAGGTCTTGCATCATTTTAAGAATCTTGCTTCTCTGAAATTCTGTCAGAATTGAAAATGTGTGGGTTTATATTACCTCTAAGGGAAGTTTTCTGTCAAAAGACATCTTATTCAAGAAAAAGGAAATAAGTGAAAAGGAGCTCCACTGTTTGTCATCAGATAGTTGATCATTGTTCAGGACATCAAAGCTAAATTATTTTTGTCATGCTGTCATGGCAGCCAGATAGAAGTCACATTTCCTCACTTTCACCTTGTTTTCTAAGGTCACATAACCTAAATAGATAGATAGACAGATAAGGGGTGTGGGCTTGTCCCAAGTTCAGGGATACAAGGGAGCTTGGGTATCTGCAAAAACAAAAAAAAAGTTGATTAAATCAGATGTGATTATTCAGAGTAGACTATAAGTAAACAGAATTCCTTAAAATCCTAATTTTACAACAAGGAGTTCAGGTGAAAAGGTCTTAGCAGTTTCTGTTTCTGATATAGATGGCAGATTGAAACAGGAGGAGTTGCAAACTGAGTTTCTGTTAAATTAAATGATATAATGGAAGACTTAGAAAACAGAAATGCAAAAGTTGCAGGAAATACATCCTTGCACAGTCCTATAACTTCTTAACTGCATGGAACCCTATTATCTAGCCTAGTCCCATTATACCAACCAGAAAAGTGTTCCTTGTTGAAAAAAAATCACCTCCAGAGGCATTCT
This sequence comes from Protopterus annectens, assembly GCF_019279795.1. Taxonomy (NCBI): domain Eukaryota; kingdom Metazoa; phylum Chordata; order Ceratodontiformes; family Protopteridae; genus Protopterus; species Protopterus annectens. The sequence continues at coordinate 363,596,362 of NC_056729.1, read as the reverse complement.
CCTAACAGGCAACTATGCTCAAAAGACAAATAACTTGCTTGCACTACCAAATCTCTTAAACTTGCTTGCACTACCAAATCTCTTAGTACTTCTGGAGATGCCTTGTAAACTTTGTATCCAAATTCTAGAAACCAACTCTAATAGGTATCAAACTTCTAGAAAACCTACACAATTTTAGAAAAAGAACTGACGTTGCTTCTTGGTGACTCCTGGCTTTGCTCCTGCTCTTTTGATGCCAGAAAGACTACAAACACAATAAACATACTTTCATTCTTGCACACCTGTGCCTGTACTTCAGCACACTAGCATGGCCTTAGTAGTCCCTTAACACTTCACTCATACAATATAGCCTTACTTCCTCTACTCCAGTTCTGTCCACTCTACTCCCCCATTTACCTTTGCCTTCTCTCATCTACTAATTTCCACTCCTTCATCTCTCACCTACCATCTACGGATTCTTTTCCCTACCCTGTTCTTGCATAACTGCTATTAATCTAAATTTGTTCTTCTTATAAACCATGCATTTTTTTCACTGTAACTATTCCCTCCATTCCACCTACCCTCTATTTTTCCACCTCTCTCTTCGGCACCTTATACTAATCCACTACATTCCCTATGTACATTTACTAGTATACAATGCTACTAAGTGTTCACCTATAAGTAACTTCCCCCTCTGTGAACAACTAATGATCATACCTTTCATCCTCTTACTGCAAGAAATCTGGACAAAGCCCAACAAAATGGGGGACAAAGACCCAAAAATAGAGAAATATTTTAAATATTGCTCTTATAAACTTAGAAAGTTGCTAAAATAATAGGGTTTGTTTAACATACATTTTCTGAAGGATTTGAAGTCTGAAATGCAAATATATGTCATTATTTACTGACTTCAATCTTCACATTATCCCAATGATTTGCCAGAAAATCACAGATTTTATGAGGACTAGACCAAAAATATGAGCCACAAATTTGGACATTTTCCAAAAATCTGGACAGTTGAGAGGTATGCTAATGATACATACATTATATGCTGTCTTTTATGTGTAAGTATGAAACCTCATCCTCTACTATTTGCAAATACAACAATGTTTTGAATACAGCATGAGTATGTGTTTTACCTTTCATTGTACATATGTTGCATGTCTAAACATCTCTATTTATACAATATACTTTCTTGTGCATACGTTTTTTTTCCTGCTTTCTTGTGATACTGTTATATGAACTGAAGTTTCATATGTATTCATGCATCTAGTTCAGATTTCTAATGTTTAATATTTATGTGTTATGTGTTGCTAGTACTGTATCATTTTAATATTTTTTGCCTCAGGTTGTATTTCTGTGCTTATTGTTATTCATTTTGCTATTGTTTATTGTTATTATTTATTATACTGATGTTTTTCTCACTGGGCCTCCACTGAAAGATGACTACTTGTTGTCCATTTGGACCTTTCCAGTAAACAAATGCAAATAAAAGGAAGAAAAATCTCAGAATATACGGACTGCCATAAAAAATGGGATAGCAATATGAAAAATGTCTTAACCCCCTGGATTCTAAAAGAATTAAAATCACAGGAAACTATCTTTTTGGGATTTACAGAGTTTATAGACTTCTCTTGACCTTTCATCCCTTCCCACAAATGCAAAAGCACCTTCAAGGATCTAAAATTGTAAAATATACTTCCTATTTAGACAAGAAATTCATACTGGGAAGTATATTGTCCAATTCTCCTGTTAAGTGGGCAATAATAATATCAGATTTAAAAATGGACCAGTCTAACAATGAGAAAAAATAAAGGAAGTTGGTCTCAGGCAAAAGCTTTTTTAAAGTTTATATTATTTATGTGAATAGAGTAAAATTAATTCTGTTTAATGAGAAAAAAATATGTAACACTCCTGAAGAAGCTGTGAACATATGCACTGAACTACACTTCCCTAAAGAGACTTGTTAGGAAAGTCAAATGGAAAATGTGGTTTCACCAGAGAAAATAAGCAATAACTTTAGGGGGGGATTGCATATTTAAAATGTAAATTGCATTTACTTTTCATTTTCTTCTAATAGACTTTAAAAGCATTACATTATAGCTTTATGACATTTGAACATTACTGACCTCACACCACTTCCCATAAATGTATTTTTATGTTTCAGTAAAAGCGTCACTCTTTTAGGTTGTTTCTGGAGCTTATGAGTTGCTGAATGAAAGAAAGGAGAAGCATGCAGATTTTCTTTCATTAGTGAGAAAACTAGAAACAATGTAAAGCTATTTCTTATAGCTTTTTTGGATAGCAGACCAAACAAAATTCAAAACTTCGGAAAACAATAAAACTAAATAAAAAAACCAAAGCTTGAGCCAAGACTAACCAAATATCCACTTTAATTCATCACATCAAACAGACTGTTTAATGTGATGAATTAAAGTGGATATTTGATTAGTCTTGGCTCAAGCTTTGTTTTTTTTTATTTTTTTTTTGGATATCAGTTGGATAACTGAAATCAGAAGACGTACTTCATTCAACTTGGAGAAATGGTTTTGTTTAATGCAGTTGCTATATTTAAATCAATGTCAGAAGTTATTTATTGATGAAATAATTTGTTTATAAGAATCAGAATGAGACACGTTGCCTACATTCTATTCTCTCAAAATATAACTTTTGTTAAGTGGACTGTCAAAATTTAAGATATGTTAAGTAAAGTGAATGCAAACAACACCTACTTCCTGATGATTATTCCCTACATTCTATGATTATTCCCTACATTCTACTTCTGATATTCTACAGTTTCGCACATAGTGCTTCATTTGGGGAAGGAGTATAGAAGAGTAGAAAGGAAATGGAATTATTGGGAAAATTAATAACGAATGTTTTAAGTGGTATGCTTATAGGTATATGTTTAAAGAAGAAGAAAGGAGCGATGCATGCACTAGTTCTTTTATTGTTAAAATGTTAAGGAAGAAAGGAGTCATCCTTTGTATAGTTGTCTTTAGGAATAGGAACGCTGTTTATCTGATCTGACATACATTTGCGAATGTCATACATGTTACGTTAGAACTGAGATAGTGTTATTTTAGACTCTAGCATATGAATCAATGGTAGAATTTTCATTACTTAATGAAAATGGCTAGTATGCCATTTACAGACTGTATGATTACATTCTAGTAACTAGCAATTACTGGATTATTGTAATATGCTTTTCTTGAATTATCTGTATATATTTGTTTTATTTTTCTTGTATTTCTTAATCAAGTATGGCCTATGCAGATCAGTGGTTTTACCAAACGTTTGCAAATATTATATGCAGATTATGGTTTGCATCAACTTTGTAAGAAAGGCTTTTGGAAAGGTGGAAAGTGAGAGGATTAAAATAAAAAAAGTAATCACCTTCTGCATAAGAAATTGAAAACAAAGGGCAAGATAGTTCTCTTTTTTATCTGTGGTTTGCGTAGGTTAATAACATTAAAGGAATTGCCTGTAGCAAATTAGTAAAAGACATCATACAAAATATTTTAAAAACTTACAACATTAATAATTAATAGTAATTAAACTCTTTAAAATGTAGCTATAAATGCTTAACATAAAAAAACTGGGTTTTCTGTAGTCCCAATCTCCTATACACCAGGATTTATTAATGACTCTAATCTTAGCGAAATGAACGGCACTGACTTTAATGATTTATTGTACTGATGTAATTATTTAAGAGGAGCTATAATTATATAATTATATCAGCTAATAACAGGATCAGCTCTGAGCCCTTTCTTATTTGCAGTAGTGATGGACAGGTTGACAGATGAGATCAGACAGGAGGCCCTGTGGACTATGATGTTTGCAGATGACATTGTGATATGTAGTGAGAGTAGGGACAAGGTTGAAGAGACCATGGAGAGGTGGAGATATGCTTTAGAGAGGAGAGGAATGAAGGTCAGTAGGGCTAAAACAGAATATATGTGTGTAAATGTGAGGGAGGGTAGAGGAATGGTGAGGATGCAGGGAGTAGAGTTGGTAAAGGTGGATGAGTTTAAGTACTTGGGATCAACAGTTCAGAGTAATGGTGAGTGTGGAAGAGAGGTGAAGAAGAGAGTACAGGCAGGATGGAATGGGTGGAGAAGAGTGCCAGGAGTGATTTTTGACAGACGGGTACCAGTAAGAGTGAAAGGGAAGGTCTACAAGAGGGTAGTGAAACCAGCTATGTTATATGGGTTGGAGACAGTGGCATTGATGAAAAGGCAGGAGTCAGAGCTGGATGTGGCAGAGTTAAAGATGTTAAGATTTGCACTGGGTGTGACTAGGATGGACAGGATTAGGAATCAGTATATTAGAGGGTCAGCTCAGGTTGGACAATTTGGAGACAAAGTAAGAGAGGCGAGATTGCGTTGGTTTGGACATGTGCTGAGGAGGGATGCTGGGTATATTGGGAAAAGGATGCTAAGGATGGAGCTGCCAGGTAAGAGGAAAAGAGGAAGACCCAAGTTAAGGTTTATGGATGCGGTGAGAGAGGATATGCAGGTGGTTGGTGTGAAAGAGCATGATGCAAAGGACAGGAAGAAATGGAAACAGAAGATCTGCTGTGGCAACCCCTAACAGGAACAGCTGAAAGAAGATGATGATGATGATGATCAGCTAATAACATTGATCATAAGTATGAATTAGATTCTGAAGACTTGTTATTAATCCAGAGCATTAAGTGGTTCATGTCCTCAAGGCACAAAGCATTACTGAAACAGAAGTAAATGTCTGTCCAGTGTTATTAAAATACATAAAATATATCTTACTAAATGAATTAAGTTCTACCTCAGTTAGTATACAATATTATAAAATCATATAAATCACCTATACCAGATTCTTATTTGTAACTATTTAAAATGAATGGACTATCCAAAATTGTTGTGGGCATAAATAAGTCTATAATATAAGGGTCAAAAAACATGTTATATTTTGGGAAAAATTCACATGGGAAGTTATCCCTGGAACTTTCCTTACTCCTCATGCAAATTTGAAAATACATTTTTGGGCAATACTCGTAGATATTTAATTTACAGCTGATTCAAAGCATTCTTTATAATTGTAGTCTGATATAATAATGCATACATTTCAGCTATTTGCTAAAACTAACATTACAGTCAAATACATTTCAGTTAACTAAACATTTATTTATTTAATGGTCCAGCTCCTGAATGTAATGGTAAAGATCAACTGCCACCTCTTTGGTGCCATATAGCAGTAGCACAAAAAACAATAACTAAAATTTGAATAAAAATTGTTATATATTGTTTTTTAAAGTTATTAATATAATAACTGCTGTTTATAAAAAATGAAATGAACCTTTTTAGATGAGATCTAGACAGATATTGTTAATTATAAGTGTTGGCCTAAACTGTCTCAGTTATTGGAAGAAATATAAGGATAACACTTTGTCATGGTATTAGTTCTTTCTTTGGAATAATTTGGACTACATTGTTCTAAGATGTTTGAGTAAATATATGTTTAAATTACTATGAAAGCTGTAACACGTCTTATATATATTGTAACTAACTTATGTGAAAAATATATAGGATTTATGTCTTTAAATATGCTTCCATTGCAATCAAGTCTTGAATATACTGTAATTAATGTGAAAGGTATAAAACATCTTGTATATATTGTAACTAACTTAGTTTTGAATTAGATATGATGTATGTATTTTAATATCTTTAATTGCAATTAATTAGTATGTAGTAATGTTTTAAATCACCACTTAGGGTCTACACGTCGCTCAGTTATATGACTAATAGAATAATATGCATTATACAAGATAGTATTTTTGTTGAAAACTTTAATAAACAGCTTTTAAAAGAAAAAAAAACTAATAGTGCATTTCTTTTCTCACAATTAAACAGTTCAATAGAGTATCTGAACTGCTGTGCTTTCATAGTTTTAACATACTTTGTTTTTGTACCATTCTTATATTAGAAAGTGATGCAAGTAACTCCATGTCCTTTTCTATTCTGTATACTGTAAGAATTCTTCAGACAGACAGCTTGCCAACAGCATATCATTGTATAACGACTGGTCACATGGTTCACAGACCCACAATTATTTCAATTTTCACTTATAAGTTTTGCTTAAAAAAGCCTGCTACACAAAGAAAATTATATTTGCAAGACTACTGAAAGCGTTTAATACTTTGATTTTGCAAAATACAGTGGGCTAGCAATTTTTAACTGCTATCAGCAGTCAGTGCAAAGTGATAGACTTTCCTTGCAAAAAAAAGTCATTTTTTCATGTTTTTTTTTTCAACTACTGCTCCCTTCAAGGTGCTGTAGTTTCTAGGATATCTATCCTACATCTGTGACTGCCACCTCTTTCAAGTATTATAGTATTGCATCTGTTATCCACATTTAGTCACTTTCTGCTTACTGAACATAGAGGATTAAACCTGGGTGGAAAATGCCTAACTTGAAATTTAAGGGTAACCTGCGAGTGGGTGAAGATTGAACTCTAAAGCTTCAGTTACCCAAAATTCAACCTGCCAATGATCTGTGTTCCTCCACAGGAAACCACTGTCTGTGAGTTCTGCTGGGAGTGTTGCCCTTTTTGGGTAATTTTTCCCTTTCTTTGAGTTGGTACAACTGTAAAGTTGGTATATGTATGTTTTTAGGGTGGGAACTTGCCTTCCCCATCAGGTGTGTGTGGGGGGGTTGCCCCCAGAACAAAACACTTTACATTTTTTCAGCCAGTATTTTTAGTGAATGCAGTTCAAGTATTCTGATCCTTGGCATATTCAGTTTCATTCACTCATAGCAATATGGCAAGGTTGATATTATGAAAAATAAATGGAAGGATCTGTGAAGAGTCCCAGTGATAAAGATGGTTGAATTTGCTTGAATATTTGGCATTTTATTTTATTGTTTAATAATTTTCTCATCAAACACTTCAAACTGGTCTTGGAAATTAATATCATTAAAAAGAATGTATATAATCACCATCCTACCCTTTGATCTAGTTGCTGTAATTTGGCTAAGTAATGCTTTCACACTGCTTGTCAAAAACTGGGATTGTCGTGAGGTTATTCTTGAGGATTTCGTTTAACATACCCTTGGTCATAAGTAGATAGTAAGGCAACACAATGAGAATGTCTCCAAGGAGCTGTCCACTTCAGCATTTGACCAAAGATACCTCAGGCTTGACACATTCACCAGACTTTTCTGAATGTCAAGTGGAAATGCTGCTACTACTCTGGCAAATTAATTAAATTCTTAGTGCCTTTTTTAGAGAAGGTGTGAGTAAAAGATACTACACTTGACACTTAACAAAAAATATGCCATTACCTAATTAATGATCATGTAATAAAGTTGATCTTATTGCAAAGTAAATATGTTTTTGTCAGTTGTGTGGTACAAGCAAATGGGATTTCCGGTGCCATATTTATCTTAGATCTTAATGCATTATTTGCCCTTGCTGTACTTCACTGCCATGCCTGTGAGTGATTCATAAAAAAAATTAACTCATTAGGCATAGCAACAGAGCTAGGGTCATTACCATAATATGGTAACAAGGGTATCTGGTATTGAGTGAGCTGTCATTAGCTGGAACTTGGCCCCATTGCAAGGTGTAGTTGTAGTTGTAGGGTTGCCTGCACCACAATGAACTCCACTGTTGATTCAGTTTCTCCTACCATTCAATGGAAGGTTTGCTTTATAAGGCACAACTGATATGCTGATTGTGATTATAATTAATAAATTTAAGAAATTGATGTTATTTTGTTTTTTAAAAATGAATGACTGTTATTCTTATTGGAATGTTATTTTTGTGAGTTTTTTTCGCACACCGATGTTAAACAGTTATATATAAACCTAATATCACAAAATAAATATACTCACCTAACCTAAAATTCAAAGAAATTAAGAACCTTTTTTTTAGACAGTGTAATAAAAATTTTGAGGTGTTTTTGAAAGTTGTATTAATTGTTTTTTACTGTTTTTGGAAAGTGTTATATACTCAAACAGCAATAATTAGGAATATATTGATAGAATTTAAATAACTAATAGAATTTATTTTGAATTAAATAATGATATTTGTCACTGTCCTTACGACTGTGTTTTACAACCATCGATACTCTAAGTGGGGTATGAATAATATTGGAAATTGATGGGTTACTAAATTAGAGTAAATTAATATTCTACCTATTGGAGTTAGAATTTTTATTTAGTTATGCAGGTTGGTTAAGTATTAGTATTACAGTGGTATGGTTGCACTATATGCAATGCATATCTACCATGGTGTCTTTATCATCTATATGGACTACTTTTGAGAAAAATTATTTTTTAAAATAAATTTTTTTCGACAAATTTTTATCTATATATAAGCTTTATATATATGATTATTTTCATTCATCTTTCAATATGGATTTTTTTTTGATTTTTTTTTACAAATTTAACAATATTTTGAACATATGATTCTCATATGATTAGAATATGAGATTAATCAGATCAGATATTTGAATTCATTTTTTATTTGGGAAGAATAGAAAAATTTAATTGATTAAGTTGGGAGAAGACAGTTAGTTTGTTGTTTCCCACATGCTACAAGTATTTGCATCTTATATTATACCTACCATATGGGAAAAAAAATTAAAGAAGATTTGGAAGAAGAGTAGTTAAGAAAGATGAGATGAACTACTAGTATTTATATTTATGAGACTATTGGAAGGGGTTATGAATATAATCAATTATTAAATGTAAGGATAAATAATAAAATATTAATAAAGTAAAATGATATCATAATATCATTATCATAATAAAGGAAAATGAAAAAATGCTGAAAGAAAAGAAAAATGCTTTTATTTTCTTTTTATTTCTCTCTTTTTTAGTTGATAGTAGTTATTGAATTTAGTTTTTAGAATTTGCAAAGAGATGAAGAATGTGTGATATGTTAATTTATTTAATTTCTCTTTTAAAAGGAAAAATTTGAGAGAAATTCTGGAAATTCTAAATATATATCATATTGCACCTACTTGAACCTACTAAACACACTTTTGCATGTGGTTCATTTAGCATATACAATAGGGTGAATAAATGAAGTTATATTAATAATATATCTCATATATAAATATATGCTTTTAATTGAAATATTCTACCAATTGCTATCATAATAGGTTGCTCATGTAAGGACATTGTTTAGGATAGACAAATAGAAAAGAATGATAAAAAATTTTAGAAATTTAAAAATTAGAAAAAATCTAAATCTCTTAAATCCGGTTGCTATAAATAAGCATTTGTTACATGAAATCATGTATTGGATTGATTGTTGTATTGATAGTGTGAGAGATTGTGTTGTGTATTGGGGGAGATGATATAGGGGAGTAAATATATAGTGGGTGGAAACAGAGAGTGATGAAATATAAATATGAAAAAATATAATTTTGGTTTAAAGCTGGGCTTATAAAATGTACACACATTAAATTTGATTTACATATATATTTATTTATATTTATTTATTTATTATTTTTTATATTTAATTTTATTTATTTAATTGTATATGATATAAAAAGTACAATAAAAGTAAATTATTCACATTTAGTAATATGAATTTAGTAGTTGAAAGATATTGAATATATATATAAATTTATTTTTTTATATATATATATATTTTTATTATTGATAGTGATTTTTCCACATACAATTATTTATTTATATTTATTTATATATAATTAATGATGTGTGTGTTGAAGAGGGTTATATTATATAAGTATAATTGGTCATAAATATAATTGGTTTAAAATGTTTAAAATATATTAAATAAGTAAATATAACTTTTCTATATCTATAGATCACTTCACTTTAATTTGAATAATTAAATGAATTTAATTATCAATTAATCAATTAGTTATGAAGTATAAAGGAGTTCATTTTGGAAACCTGTAATATGATCCTTTGAGCGAAGCCGCCACGGTACCAGATATGGAATAAAAAGAACACATTGGTGGATCTTGACTGTGTGTGTGTTTTGGGCAGAATTGCTTGCTATCGTTTGTTTTGAACAACTGATATGCTATTCTGCATGCAGAGCAACATATTAAAAGGAAACGAGGATTTCTGTGCTGACAAGTGTAGCATCATTTCATTCTATGGGACAGGTGTCCC